>NC_053026.1:337708463-338059032 GCF_003073215.2 Triticum urartu
TGCATTGAATCTTATATAAAGATATGTTCCATAGTGATGCTTGAAGTGCATTGGGTTGTTTTGTGAAGTCTGCCATCAAAGCATCCAAAGAAGTCCTCATGGTATCCTTCTATGGATACCCCGTGCATACGGGCTTGTACCGTGCGCACGGGGTCGAGTGTCAACTCTCTGGATACCCCGTGCTCACAGGGCCTAGGTGTTGGCTCTCGAGATCCCATATCCAGTAAGGTTTCAAGTTGATCTTCGGGTAGTTCTATTGACACCATCAAGATTGGTTTCAATGCCTGATCTAATTATGTTCATGATGTAGTTCATTGGAGGATCTCAAAGATTGATATATTTGGGCTTCTGAGGATCAAGGCTTGAGAGAGTAATCAAATAGAAGAATTCAAGTTATGGTTTCAAGACAAGATCATGGTGAGCTCATGTGTTAGGTTTAGGTTGATCAAGTCTTGAAGCAAACAACTAGAGTAAAGAATTCATTGTGCCTCTCAAGATATTATGATGGAGGGCTTTTAAGGATCAAGGGCTTGAGAGAATAATCAAAGAGAAGAATTCAAGTTATGGTCTCAAGACAAGATCATGGTGAGCTCATGTGTTGGGTTTCGGTTGATGAAGTCTTGAAGCAGGCAACTAGAGTGACGAATTCATTATGCCTCTCAAGAGATTGTGATGGAGTTTTTTTAGAAGGGCAAGTGGTGACCAAGATGATATTCATAGTGGAACTTGATATGGTCATGGAAGAGTCTTTAGTGATATAGTCTTGAAGCAATGAAGGGAAATGAAGAGTTCATTGTGGCTTTCAAGAAACCAAGATGGAGCTTGGAGTAAAGATGTTGGTTGACCAAGATGAAGCTCGAAGATTATATCTAAGTGGTCAACTCTCAAAGCACAAACATTGTACCACGTGAGACCAAGTGATCTAGTGGTATGGTAAGTAATTGTGAATTGTGCTTTGTTACCTAACCCATGATATGTGTTGGTATGTCTATGTGGGTTAGATGTTTCTCATGGGCTTGCATCAAAAGGAAATATTTCAAGTAGCCTATGTGAGGGTGACATCAAGTGGTGATGGTCGTCGGGTTCGAGGTGTCCAAGTGCAAGATGAGAAGCCGGAGGTTATATGCTTTGAAGCTTGCGGTCCACATCATTATAATGCACATGTGAAGATGGGCTTAAGTTAAGGCTTCCCTCATTGCAATATGAGGAAGCAATTCGAGTATCTTCACCAAGTGGTTGTGGACAAGAAAGGTATTCCAACTTGAGGCAAGCATTAAAGTCATCATCAAGCTCAGGGTTGAATATGCAAGGCAAAGGTATAACTTAGCTAGGTTTTTCTAGTTTTGCCGATCTCATAGTGATTGGTGGGAGACCGGATTATAGGTTTGATAGCCGTACTATCAAGAGGGACTCTCGGGCGAGTAGCTTGATCACGTCGCATGTAGAGAGATCAAACCTTTGCATTACTTGCATCATACTTTCTTGTTGATCTTGGGTGGTTCTCTATGTGAGGACCTTGGGCTTTTCCCTAGCTTCAAAACGAGCCCAAGATCATCAAATTCGGAGTTCATATGCCAAAGTTATGCATGTTTTAGTGGGCTGCTGCAGGCTGTCCTGGGTACCCCGTGGGCACAGGGGCCCCTGTGCACGGGCTCATACCGTGCGCACGGTACCCTGTGGGCACGGGGTCTAAACCCCCGTGGGCACGGGGTGTCCAGGAACTGCCCGTTGAGCCCCAACGGCTAGTTTTGGGTTTTGGCTATTTAAGGGCTCCTTCCTCCCACCGGTTGGGGGGTTGTTGATTCACATTCAAAACATCATTTTGGGCCTCTTACCACCTCTCCCAAACCCCTATCTCCCCTCTAAGTGAAGGGGGATTTGTGGATGGATCTTGGAGTCATTTGTTGATTTCCTCCATTGCATCCCCTCTCTTCAATCTCCCACTTTCTTGAGTCACATCCTGTGAGATTGAGAGAGTGAGTTGAGCATTTGTTGGTTGACCTTGCATTGCATTTGTTGCATTGGTTTGAGCTCCCTGCGTCGATTTGTTCGAGTGAGAGCCCGTGAGTTTATTACTCTTGGAGGCTTCGCCTCCTAGACGGTTTGGTGATATCATTGAGAAGATTGTGAAGAGGCCTATGTGGCCAAGGTTCCCCCGGAAGCTTCCTTTTGTGGTGTGCTCCGGGAAAGGGTGTTCAAGTGGCCTAGGTGGTCAAGTTCCTCCGGAAGCTTCCGTGGTTGTGGTGTGCTCCGGAGAAGTTTGTAAAGGTGTGGTGGTCTCCTTCAAGACCAACCCCGAGTGAACCGAGGCTCATCCGTTGGGGGTGACTCAAAAGGGAGAATACGATGAGTCACTTGGTGACGCCCCGGAGCTTCAGCTTCGGCACCGCTCTAACAGAGATTAGCACTCTCACGAGTGTGAACTTCGGGATAAATCCGCATCCCCGACTCACTTGTGGTTATCTCATACCCACACCCTTTACTTTCCGCAATTCATACTTGCTCATATTGAGATATATTTTTAATAGTTGAATTGCTTAGTTGTTCCTTCATTTCCATATCTTGTGATATAGTTTGTGCTTGCTAGTTTTCTTAAGTGCCTATCTTGTTTAGCATAGGTTGTTGGTGCACTTAGTTGAGCCTAGCATATTTAGGATTTGTGCTTGAAAAGTATCCGTTAGTTTAATTCCGCATTAGGATAAAGCCAAATCCGTAAAAGTTTTAAAACTCCTATTCACCCCCCTCTAGTCGTCATCTAGATCATTTCAATTGGTATCAGAGCTTTGGTCTCTCCTTGGTAGGCTTCACCGCCTAGAGAGTAAAGATGTCGACTAGGGGTATAGTGCACAATGACACCTTTTGTTTTAGTGGCACAAACTATCACTTGTGGAAAATTCACATGCTTTGTCATTTTCGGACCATGGGTCCAAATCTTGTGTGAATTGTTCTTGTAGGGGCTTCTTCGTGGAAGGATGACCTTTTTCCAACTAGTGAGGAAAATGATGATATGCTTTGTGGCTATGGTGCTAAGAGTGCCATAATCCGGTTTATATCCCTCGAAGTATTTGAGTCTATCATGGCTTGTGTGACGGCTCATGATATGTGGACCAAACTTGAAGAAATATATGGTGGGTCCAATATTGTTGATATTCGTCATCTTTCGGAGAAGTTAATTGAGGAGGTCTCCACATCTTCAAATCATGAAAATCTCCATATTGCTTCTTCATCCATGTGCTTGGACACTTCTACCTCTTCCACCTCACCATCATATGGCATGTCCCAAGGTAATGACATGGTGAGTGGAAATATCATTTGTGATGATGATGTTGTGCTAAACATTGATTATCTTTCATGTATACATGCTAGCGTTGTAGATTCTATGGACATGAGAATATCTAGCAAAAATGACTTACATTCTTGCGTTGATAGTCCATGCATATCATTTGGAGATTCCTTGAATACCTTTTGTGATGATATGCTTGATACTCCTTGTTTCCATGATCTATGTGCTTCTATTTCCTCTAGTTGTTGTTTGACTAACCATGTAGAGGAAACAAGAGAAAATAGTGCACACATCATTAATGAGGAAATTGCTAGAGGAGCAAAGAAGGACATCACCTTGTTGGAGAGGAAATGCTATGAGTGTCAAGAGGATGGACATGGATATCCTACTCTTGATGATAAAGAAACTCCCTCTCCAAAAGAATCATCATCAACCTCCGATGTTCACATGTGCCTCATGGCAAGAGGTAATACTGAGGTATCATCTACTCTTTGTAATGATATTGATGAGAGTAATGATGAATGTGATAGGGATATGAGTCGAGAAATATATGAAATTGGTAATTCTCTTCGTGGGGTAAATAAGAACACTTATGAGATGTTTAAAGATCTTATGACTCATTTTGGAAAGTGTAATGATTTACTTCACGAAGAGCAAGAACAAAATGAAAAACTTGATTGTAACCTTCTTGATGCTCTAGAAACTCTTAGAGACTTAGAATCTTCTAAAGAAGAGATTTAAGTTGCTCATGATCAACTTAAAGAGGATTTTGAGCACCTTGACCTTGTCAACAATAATGTCAAAGGAGAGCTCACCAAACTCTCTAAGTCTTATGAGGAACTTCAAGCTACTCATGTGAAGTCTCTAGTTTCTTCTAGCTCCTCTCATATTGTCAATAATGCTTGTGCTACTAACTCTACTTCTTGTGAAGCATCTATCTTGAAGGAGAATGTTGAGCTAAGGGCTCAACTTGCTTTGCTAACTAGCAATTAGCGAAGTTTAGAAGAAATTCATGAAAAGCTCTCGGGCTCTCATGATGACCTTCTAATCTCCCATGAAAGGATAAAGTTAGCTCATGAGGCTATTTTTCATAAGGTAACATCGTGTGAGCCTCATGTGGACATTAGCACTATTTCTACTCAAAATGCTTTATTGACAGGTGCTAGTCCTAGTGATTCATCTAGACATATTATTGCTAATTTTTGTGATGAATTGCTCTCCTTGCCTTGTTGCTCTAATAATGAAGCTTCTACTTCCTCTAGTACTTTTGTTGATACTAACCTTGTAGATGAAAACAAAGACCTCAAGGCCCAAGTCACTATTTTGAAGAAAGACTTGGAAATATGTCATGAAGGAAATACCTCTCTCAACGCTATCTTGAGTGTTCAAAAATCTCCTCATGACAAGGGCGGACTTGGTTTCATCTCCAACAACAAGAAGTCCAAGAGAAAGAAGGGACAAGATCAAGTCAAGAATCCGACCAACATTACATGCTTCAAGTGCAAGAATGTTGGTCACCATGTGAGATCTTCTCCATTGAAGAAGAAGGCTTCAAATGTGAAGCATCAAGGGAAGTGTCCTCAAGTTCAATCTCAAGGTCAACCTCATGTTGAAGAAAGGCCACTAGCAATGATGAACAAAGATAATTCTCCCCAAGTTGAGAAAATAAAGAAGAAGATAAGGGGGAGCACATGTTGCTATATTTGTCGTGAGAAGGGACACATATCCTCATCTTGTCCCAACGGTAACATCCCTAAGCCTCCTCTAGTCAATGATCATTATTCGCTTAGAAAGGATGTTGTTGGCAATTTTTTTGCCAAGTTTGTTGGTGCCCAAAGTGGTTTGGAAATGGAAAAGACCATTTGGGTTGCCAAGCCTATTGTGACTGAGTTCTTAGGACCCAACTTGGTTGGGGACCATCAAGCTCAAACTTGATCAATAGGTGTGTGGAGGACATTGGAGATTTGGCTAGTTCATGACAAAAAGGATATCCACCATTTATTTGTTCGAGCCAAGTCATGTGGATTATCTTCATATTATCTATCCAATGTTCCTCCTTGCAGTAACTTGTATTTTTATTGCTTACATTGAAAGTTACTCGCCCCTTGCATGCTTAAGTTTTGTATCTAGCATGTGCATTTATATGTTGTGCTTCCTAGTATGCTTGATTTGTGCTATCTAGCATGTGTAGGTTGCATTGCACATCATATAGTGATGCTTGTTGTCTTGAGCCTTATTTGTATGTCGTTTGGCTCTTGCGAGATATTAGTGGATCATCACATTATGGGGGAGTGTTATGTTTTGTGCACATCACAAACCCAAAATGTGAATATGAGAAATACCACATAGTATTGATACTCAATATTATCTAGTCACTATGTGCTATGTCAAGCTCATTTTATATTCAGATTCTCAGAGTATCCATTAGTTATCTCTTTTAGGTGGTTATTTGCCTCTGTTGTATGCTTGCCGTGGTATCCAGAAAGTTGCACCAGAAAAGTTCTGGATACCCCGTGCGCACGGGGTCTTTTGACCCCCGTGCGCATGGGGTGTTGCGTAACTCTCTGGGTACCCCGTGCGCACGGGGTCTTTTGATCCCCGTGCGCACAGGGTACTGTGTAACTCCCTGGATACCCCATGTGCATGGGGTCTTTTGACCCCCGTGCGGACGGGGTGGTTGTTGATTATGATCTTGTGCTTCTTCGGATTCTACCACCGAGTGTTAATTCCAAATACCAATTGGTATTTCTTCTTGTGGTAGAATTTTATGATCATCTTCTTCTCAGCTTGTGCTTCAACTTGCCTTATCTCACTCCTTGTACTATCTATTATCTACTTGAGTGAGATAAGCCTTTGAGCATGTGTGTAATGTATATCCTATATGCTCTTTGGTTTTTGCTTAGTTCATATGTTGTACTTTTCTTGCGGTCCTGTGTGGATTCGTCTCTTTGATATGATTTGGACAACTTGAATGCTTTATGTTATTTTTGGAGTATTCTTCGTTTAAGTGTTCTTTTGTCAAAATTGTATCTCTTTGGATCTTGGTAGGCATGTGCATGCATATTTATTTATATACTTTTTCTTGTCTTGATTGCTCTACTTGACCCTCTATATAGGGTAAACTCCATCAAATCATTAATGATTAAAAGTGTGCATGAACTTCAAGTTCATACCCTTTTGCACATATTTAATATGGAGTTTACCCTATGTATTGTGGTTGGACTAACTACTTCAGACCCAATAAGTTTGGGGACCAAATTGTACCTTAATGTGTTTTAGGTACTTTGGAGAAGCATTGGATGCTTGGCTTATTCATGAGGAAGGTGGAGACACCATGGGAAATTACTAGAGCCAAGCTTGGTTGATTGTTTGATTGAGGGAGAAGATAATTGAAAACCCGGGTCGGTTGTAAGTGTTTCATTCTCATCATGAAAACCCGGTTAACTAAAATGTGGGTCAATTTGTTGGATATGCATCAAACTCCCACACTTACCGTATTCTCAATAAATCCTCGGGATGTATTGAGGAAACGGTGAATGTGGAGTGTGGTAAGAATAATGGCTTCCATGCGGAGCAATTTGTTTCAAGTGTTGTAGGTGATGAAGCTCCTTCCCAAGCTACAAGTACAATGGGGATCGATCTTATTCTTCCATAAGAAACACCCCATGTCCATGTAGAAGAAGGAGTAAGAGCCCCTCTTGTGGATCCACCACAAGGGAAGTCATCACCCCCAACACAAGATCAAGATGCTATGGGAGATCATGTACCTCTTGTTCGCTTACTAGATCAAGGGCCCCTTGAACCAATGCTCTCTCTCTCTCTCTCTCTCTCGGTAACAAGTACTTACTTCATGCATTTATTTAAATTAGAGTCAACATTGTGTATGTTGCATCATAGCATTATTAGTACTTGTTGAGTGAGTGCTTGTATGTTTTGCATATATGTTTGCACTCATGAGTTTTTGGATATATTTTGGACCCATGCTTAGCATGATTATCATATTGGATATCTCCATTATCCCTTGTCCAAAATATGTTCTTTGGATCCTTTGAATGTTCGATTCTCTTGTCATATCATTTTGGTGCATTCTATGGATCCTCGATATAGTGTGAATTTCTTCGTTTGTTCGTAACTGGATATGTGCATTTGATTCCACTCACAATATGAGAAATGCAAAAATTAAGGAGGAACTCATACTATATTGGCCATCTAGATTTTTCTTCCATTTTGGCACTTGTTGCCAATGGGGGAGAAGTTTAGAGGGTTTAGGTGAAGTGGGTTGGTTCCTGTCATTCATGCTTATCTACTTTGGTTGTGCTTGCTCATTGCATGGATGTGTATATAGAGGAAACTACACCAAGTTATTTCCTGTGCATATATTGTGGGGGAGTTTGCTCTATATATTGTGGTTCTACTAGCATCAAATCCTTGTGTAGTATTTCGATGCTAGTACAACCGGTTTTGATAACATCAACTATCTTTGTGATGTTTGAGGCTATCAAAACCACCTCAAGTATACAATTTATTCTCGGATAGATTGCATACTTGTTTTAAATTCATTATATAAACCCTCTTGTTGAGATTGTCATAAATTACCAAAATGGGGGAGATTGAAAGGGCATGTAGCCCCTAAGTGTGGTTTTGGTAATTAAATGACAATCTCTATGGACTAATGTTTTCAGTGAGATATATTTGAAGGTTTTGTCCATAGAAGGTGCCACAAGGATATTGGATGGAATCATGGATCAAGTCCATATATATGAAGATAGAGCCTCAAGGATATTGGACGGAATCAAGGATAAAGTCCATATATATGAAGATATATTTGCCCTATGCTTTGGTATTAAATGACAATTCCTATGGAGCATCAAGTGCATTGAATCTTATATAAAGATATGTTCCATAGTGATGCTTGAAGTGCATTGGGTTGTTTTGTGAAGTCTGCCATCAAAGCATCCAAAGAAGTCCTCATGGTATCCTTCTATGGATACCCCGTGCATACGGGCTTGTACCGTGCGCACGGGGTCGAGTGTCAACTCTCTGGATACCCCGTGCTCACAGGGCCTAGGTGTTGGCTCTCGAGATCCCATATCCAGTAAGGTTTCAAGTTGGTCTTCGAGTACTTCTATTGACACCATCAAGATTGGTTTCAATGCCTGATCTAATTATGTTCATGATGTAGTTCATTGGAGGATCTCAAAGATTGATATATTTGGGCTTCTGAGGATCAAGGCTTGAGAGAGTAATCAAAGAGAAGAATTCAAGTTATGGTTTCAAGACAAGATCATGGTGAGCTCATGTGTTAGGTTTAGGTTGATCAAGTCTTGAAGCAAACAACTAGAGTAAAGAATTCATTGTGCCTCTCAAGATATTATGATGGAGGGCTTTTAAGGATCAAGGGCTTGAGAGAATAATCAAAGAGAAGAATTCAAGTTATGGTCTCAAGACAAGATCATGGTGAGCTCATGTGTTGGGTTTCGGTTGATGAAGTCTTGAAGCAGGCAACTAGAGTGACGAATTCATTATGCCTCTCAAGAGATTGTGATGGAGTTTTTTTAGAAGGGCAAGTGGTGACCAAGATGATATTCATAGTGGAACTTGATATGGTCATGGAAGAGTCTTTAGTGATATAGTCTTGAAGCAATGAAGGGAAATGAAGAGTTCATTGTGGCTTTCAAGAAACCAAGATGGAGCTTGGAGTAAAGATGTTGGTTGACCAAGATGAAGCTCGAAGATTATATCTAAGTGGTCAAATCTCAAAGCACAAACATTGTACCACGTGAGACCAAGTGATCTAGTGGTATGGTAAGTAATTGTGAATTGTGCTTTGTTACCTAACCCATGATATGTGTTGGTATGTCTATGTGGGTTAGATGTTTCTCATGGGCTTGCATCAAAAGGAAATATTTCAAGTAGCCTATGTGAGGGTGACATCAAGTGGTGATGGTCGTCGGGTTCGAGGTGTCCAAGTGCAAGATGAGAAGCCAGAGGTTATATGCTTTGAAGCTTGCGGTCCACATCATTATAATGCACATGTGAAGATGGGATTAAGTTAAGGCTTCCCTCATTGCAATATGAGGAAGCAATTCGAGTATCTTCACCAAGTGGTTGTGGACAAGAAAGGTATTCCAACTTGAGGCAAGCATTAAAGTCATCATCAAGCTCAGGGTTGAATATGCAAGGCAAAGGTATAACTTAGCTAGGTTTTTCTAGTTTTGCCGATCTCATAGTGATTGGTGGGAGACCGGATTATAGGTTTGATAGCCGTACTATCAAGAGGGACTCTCGGGCGAGTAGCTTGATCACGTCGCATGTAGAGAGATCAAACCTTTGCATTACTTGCATCATACTTTCTTGTTGATCTTGGGTGGTTCTCTATGTGAGGACCTTGGGCTTTTCCCTAGCTTCAAAACGAGCCCAAGATCATCAAATTCGGAGTTCGTATGCCAAAGTTATGCATGTTTTAGTGGGCTGCTGCAGGCTGTCCTGGGTACCCCGTGGGCACGGGGGCCCCTGTGCACGGGCTCATACCGTGCGCACGGTACCCTGTGGGCACGGGGTCTAAACCCCCGTGGGCACGGGGTGTCCAGGAACTGCCTGTTGAGCCCCAACGGCTAGTTTTGGGTTTTGGCTATTTAAGGGCTCCTTCCTCCCACCGGTTGGGGGGTTGTTGATTCACATTCAGGGCCTCTTACCACCTCTCCCAAACCCCTATCTCCCCTCTAAGTGAAGGGGGATTTGTGGATGGATCTTGGAGTCATTTGTTGATTTCCTCCATTGCATCCCCTCTCTTCAATCTCCCACTTTCTTGAGTCACATCTTGTGAGATTGAGAGAGTGAGTTGAGCATTTATTGCTTAACCTTGCATTGCATTTGTTGCATTGGTTTGAGCTCCCTGCATCGATTTTTTCGAGTGAGAGCCCGTGAGTTTATTACTCTTGGAGGCTTCGCCTCCTAGACGGTTTGGTGATATCATTGAGAAGATTGTGAAGAGGCCTATGTGGCCAAGGTTCCCCCGAAAGCTTCCTTTTGTGGTGTGCTCTGGGGAAGGGTGTTCAAGTGGTCTAGGTGGTCAAGTTCCTCCGGAAGCTTCCGTGGTTGTGGTGTGCTCCGGAGAAGTTTGTAAAGGTGTGGTGGTCGCCTTCAAGACTAACCCCGAGTGAACCGAGGCTCATCTGTTGGGGGTGACTCGAAAGGGAGAATACGGTGAGTCACTTGGTGACGCCCCAGAGCTTCGGCTTCAGCACCGTTCTAACAGAGATTAGCACTCTCACGAGTGTGAACTTCGGGATAAATCCGCGTCCCCGACTCACTTGTGGTTATCTCATACCCACACCCTTTACTTTCCGCAATTCATACTTGCTCATATTGAGATATCTTGTAATAGTTGAATTGCTTAGTTGTTCCTTCATTTCCATATCTTGTGATATAATTTGTGCTTTCTAGTTTTCTTAAGTGCCTATCTTGTTTAGCATAGGTTGTTGGTGCACTTAGTTGAGCCTAGCATATTTAGGATTTGTGCTTGAAAAGTGTCCGTTAGTTTAATTCCGCATTAGGATAAAGCCAAATCCGTAAAAGTTTTAAAACTCCTATTCACCCCCCTCTAGTCGTCATCTAGATCATTTCAACTGGGTTACTATCTGCTGGGGTTGGGGTTAGATTGGGTGAAGCTGGTTCTTTGTCCATCGCAGTAGGGGTACAATCTGCAAGAGTCTGGGTTATGTGTGGTAGGGCTGGTTCTCGTGCATGTACAACCGGGTGCTATCTCCACCAAGAGGTAGCACTATTTTATTTGAAGACCATGTTTTTACTCCGCTAGATACTGGCATCACCCGCTCCAATTCAAATGGCTGATAAACATGAAACATAGTTGAATGTAGAAACATAGTATGAGAGATGATGCAATAGATAGTGTGGAAAAAAGAGGGCAAGAAATAGTTGACATGTATATTGTTTAACTAGGGACAACATGACATAATTTCACATATATGATGTCTATCTAAACTGGATAGCATAGCATAACATAATTCAAAGATATGATGAATAACTAAACATGATCGCATGACATAATTCGCATACATGTTATCTAAGTAATCAGGATTGCATGATTTAATTCACATATGTGATTTATATGCTAAATAGAGGGCACTCAATATGATGTCTGAACTAAGAACATGGTGTTGAATATTGTGTATATGATGTCTAAACTATGCAATGCAAGACACCATATGCATGATATGAGCAGTATAACCGTGCCAAGTTAGAGCATACACCTCGGTGGGGGAATATGACTGGTTATCTATCTCTGAATCCATCTCTGAGGAGCTATCTGGACCCAACAAGAGATCTGCTTCGACAGGTAGCACTATCTGCTCTGAAGGCCTTGTTTTCACTCCAGATTTTTCCATCTCCCACCCAAATGGATGATTCACAGGAAGATTAGTTTAATGTACAAACATTGTCGACAAATGGAAATGTAATGAAGAAAAGGATGGGCAAGATATCATTCAAATATATGATGTCTGGTTAAACAGGATGGCATTGCACATTTCACATATATTATGGCTGGCTAAAAGACATGAGACTGCATAATTCCCATATATGATATAGAAACTAAACAGGTGGCATTACAAAACATGTCTAAACTAAGAAGATGACATATATGATGTCAAAAGTAGGCACTGCAAGGCAACATATGCATGATATGACCAACATCATCATGCCAAGGTAGAGCAAACACCTTGGGGCATAAATATGAGTGGTCAGCTGCGTCTGAATCTGCCTCAGAACAGATATCTTCCTCTGGATTATAATCTGGAGAGGGGGAGGGTTTGCCATTGAACCCACCATGGAGCGATGTCTGCATGACATTGTATTGCCGTGCAAAACTCTTCTCTTTTTCTCTACATGTTCAGAATGACTATGTACAATATCTGACATGCATACGAAAAAATATGGTGAGATTATGTAAGGAGAGCATGCAGAAATTTAGAGTGATGGTAACAACTAGTGGATGGATCCAAAAATAATGATAGCAGGCTGATGATTGCCTTAATTTAATAAAAAGACAAATGATGATTGCTTTACTATTTGTTTCCCACCCAAGATGAACAACATAGGCCTACCCTAGGTGAACCAGATATTAGACAGAGATACTCACTACAAAAAATATACAATTCCGTGATGATACGTGTTTGTCATAGTAGGTCGCATTTTTTGTCATGCATGTACATCCATGACGATTTTATGACAGAATCAAGATAGTCATACCTGTGTTGTCGTAGAAGTGTTCCATGACATTACCAAAATTATCATCACGGAAGTGCCCACTTCCATGACGATAAATCCCGCGTCACAGAAGTGTTTTCGTCAAGGGTGACCGACACGTGGCATCCATGTTAAGCTATCGGGTCCGGTTTTGGATCCGATAACCCGTTAACAGCCGGGACCAATGGGAAATTTCCACGTGTAAAATTCTGATTGGCCGGAGGGAACACCTGTCAGCTTGTCAGTGTGCCAGATGTCGCCCGTCCATTGGAGGAGACATGCCTATGATACGTCGACACGTGGCAGGGCCCAACAGAGGCCCATATAGGTTAAAAAGGCCGGACCAGTCAAAGGCCCGTAGTACTTACTCACGTACTAGTGGGCTAGCCCAACAATGGCCTGTCTAATAAAGGCCCATTTATGGGGCGAAGCCAGATCTGGCCCGTCAATTGTTCGCTGAAAATTTGGGCCCAATTACACCCCAGTGACTTTCGGCCTGTTAGAGGCCCGATGTAGACATGGGCCCATTTCAGCCCGGTGTGACTTTCGGCCTTGGAACGGCCCGTGCAGCCCATGGGCCATATATGGTCCCACGGGACATCAGGCCCACTAACGGCCCGTGATAAAGGTGGCAACAATTAAGCCCGACATGACTTTGGGCCTGTTAAAGGCGTGTCATATAATTCAGCCCGTTGATGCGTGTACTGTTGGAAATATGCCCTAGAGGCAATAATAAAATAGTTATTATTATATTTCCTTGTTCATGATAATTGTCTATTGTTCATGCTATAATTGTGTTATCCGAAAATCGTAATACATGTGTGAATACATAGACCACAACACGTCCCTAGTGAGCCTCTAGTTGACTAGGTCGTTGATCAATAGATGGTTATGGTTTCCTGACCATGGACATTGGATGTCGTTGATAACGGGATCACATCATTGGGAGAATTATGTGGTGGACAAGACCCAATCCTAAGCATAGCACAAGATCGTGTAGTTCATCAGCTAAAGCTTTTCTAATGTCAAGTATCATTTCCTTAGACCATGATATTGTGCAACTCCTGGATACCGTAGGAATGCTTTGGGTGTGCCAAACATCACAACGTAACTGGGTGGCTATAAAGGCGCACTACGGGTATCTCCAAAAGTGTCTGTTGAGTTGGCACGAATCGAGACTCGGATTTGTCACACCGTGTGACGGAGAGGTATCTCTGGGCCCACTTGGTAAGACATCATCAAAATGAGCTCAATGTGATCAAGAAGTTGATCACATGATGATGTGTTATGGAACGAGTAAAGAGACTTGCAGGGAACGAGATTGAACAAGGTATAGGGATACCGATGATCGAATCTCAGGCAAGTATCATACCGGTAGACAAAGGGAATTGTATACGGGATTGATCGAATCCCCGACATCGTGGTTCATCCGATGAGATCATCATGGAACATGTGGGAGCCAACATGGGTATCCAGATCCTGCTGTTGGTTATTGGCCAGAGAGATGTCTCGGTCATGTCTGCATGATTCCCGAACCAGTAGGGTCTACACACTTAAGGTTCGGTGACGCTAGAGTTGTTATGGGAAATAGTATGCAGTTACCAAATGTTGTTCAGAGTCCCGGATGAGATCTCGGACGTCACGAGAAGTTCTGGAATGGCCCGGAGGTGAAGATTTATATATGGGAAGTCATCATACGGTCACCGGAAGTGTTCGGGGGTTTATCGGTATTATACCGGGACCACCGAAGGGGTTCCGGGGGTCCACCGGGAGGGTCCACCTGCCCCAGAGGGCCCTATGGGCTGTATGTGGAAGGGAACCAGCCCCTAAGTGGGCTGGGCGCCACCCCCCTATGGCCCATGCGCCTAGGTTTTGGGGGAGAACCCTAAAGGGGGCGCCCCCTTGGCTTGGGGGGCAAGCCCCCTCCCCTTCGCCGCCGCCTCCTCTAGATCTCATCTAGAGGGGTCGGCCCCCTTCCCCCTTCACCCTATAAATAGAGGGGTGGAGGAAGGGCAGCAACACCACTTCCAAGGCGCAGCCCTCCCTCTCCCAACACCTCCTCCTCCTCCGTTGAGCTTGGCGAAGCCCTGCCGGAGAACTGCGAGCTCCACCACCACGTCGTCGTGCTGCCAGAGTTCTTCCCCAACTTCTCCTTCCCCCTTGCTGGATCAAGAAGGAGGATACATCCCCGGGCTGTATGTGTGTTGAACGCGGAGGCGCCGTTGTTCGGCGCTTAGATCGGAATCAACTGCGATCTGAATCGCTGCGAGTATGACTCCCTCATCCGCGTTCTTGTAACGCTTCCATTTCGCGATCTTCAAGGGTATGAAGATACACTCCTCTCTCTCTCTCTCATTGTTAGTCTCTCCATAGATTGATCTTGGTGATGCGTAGAAATTTTTTAATTTCTGCAACGATCCCCAACAGTGGCATCATGAGCTAGGTCTATGCGTAGTTTCTATGCACGAGTAGAACACAAGTCGTTGTGGGCGTTGATTTTGTCAATTTACTTGCCGTTATTGCCTTATCTTGATTCGGCGGCATCGTGGGATGAAGCGGGCCCGGACCGACCTTACATGTACGCTTACGTGAGACAGGTTCCACCGACTGACATGCACAAGTTGCATAAGGTGGCTAGCGGGTGTCTGTCTCTCCCACTTTAGTCGGATCGGATTCGATGAAAAGGGTCTGTCGTGGAATTGTCATGGCAGATGTCCTAGAGAAAGGACTTAGTCATGGAGCCATCGTGACGGGTTAGCTTGAAGGGGTTAAAGCGGACACAGGGACGCAAGAGAGTTTATACTAGTTCGGCCCCTTCGATGAAGGTAAATGCCTACGTCTAGTTGTGATGGAATTGATGGGGTTTTGATGACTAGGGAGCAAACAAGCTTCGCCTATGTCTCGAGTTGTTGTCCGTTGTCCCTGAACCGTCGCCGGGTCGTCCCCTTATATACACGGGTGACTCCCATCGGTTTACAGAGTCCCAATACCGGCTCATAGATGTGTCCGGTTTGGTCTCTACTTATTCCTAACTCACAATACAAGTTAACTACTAACGCCGGTTTACGGCTACAGGCCTTAAACCGACCATGGGCCTTGAGCCCTCATCTGCCTTCTTGGGCTTTAACATACTTAACTACTGACGAAGTTAACCCGGCCCAGATAGGCCGGTTTACGCCCAGTAGTAATATCCCCAACATTAGGCCCTAGATTGATTTGAACGGGTTCATGTCAATCCTTTAACAAAAGCTTCATCTTCAACATCTTCTCATAAATTGGTAAATCGCCATGATGTCATCTTCTCTGATTGCTGTAAACCGGAGTGACGTCATAACGAAGCTATCCATTATGCTTCTTTGTTTAATAGATCTGCGGAAATCGAGGCGACAGCTCCGTTTCGTGGCCCCTTGATTGTCGCGCCCGACACCTGTTCTTTCGCCTTATAAATAGGACCGAAGGGTCATTTCTTTTCTCCCCTTCGTGCCTTTCTTCTTCGTATTCCTCGCGTCGCCAGCCTCGGAGCTCCGCCGCCGCCGTCGACCTCTGCCTCGACCTTGGCCGCTGCATCAACCTGGGCGCACCAGAGCATCGCGGCAACCTTCCGCGTCTTCCTCAGCTCCGGTAAATCTTCTATCCTTTCCCCCGCAGATCTGACCTAGGGTTTCACAGTTCTTCAGTGTTCATCGTCTGCCTCTTGCTCATACGATAGATTTTTTAGATGACTCCGCAAATCTTTATTCTGTGCAATGGTAGCTGTTTACCCTTCGCCTTCACTTACACATCTCAAAACCATAGATCTGTATGTACGTATTGCTCATTGATTCGGTACTGCTCCTTTTGGACCTCTGAATCTTTATCTTTTTTCTGAACTTGCTTCAGATCCATCGCTGTAGAGAAATCTTACGAAATCTGTTTCTATAAATTTACTCATCTGCTTCAATGTTTAAACCAGGTGGTTTAACCTTGTAGAAAAAAATTGCTAAACCGGTATACACCATTAGTCCCCTTGTTGAACCGCCAGATGCTGTTGCTTCATAAAACTCCGGTTCAGATAGTTCTGTCTCCGGTTTAACATTGCACATACCAATGTACCTTGATCAAATGCATTTTTGAACCGGGATCTTCTACCTTGTAGATTCCATCATGGCCAAGCAAGTATATGAGTGCAATTGGGTTCCTTCTCGCGTCACAGAGGCTCAGTGTAGCGACCCGACCCGAATGGATCAAGTGCTCTGTGCTCAGGTGTCATCCCTGGATCAGTAATGCTGACACCACACAGTACATCGAAGGATTTATAGCAGAGTGGCAATCACACACTTATTACAACGTTGTCTCAAAGAGAACTTATTACAATAAATATGGCTTAAGGCCATCTAGTGTCAATAACAGCAGCAGACTTAGAAGATAAATGGGTCCATCAACTCCAGCGGCATCACTGAGTATAGAACCACGACCTAAAAACACCTTACTCGTCGTCTGAAAAGTCTGCAACATGAGAAGTTGCAGCCCGAAAACGGGTCAGCACATGGAATATGCTGGCAAGGTAACACATAGAGAGTAATGGAATGAAACAGCTATACTATATGCATATATGGCTGGTGGAAAGCTCTATGGTTACAGTTTTGCGTAAAGCCAGTTTTTCCCTACTGCAAAGGAATAAATTTATTTAACTATCATGGTGGTTGTGAAACATTGAGAATGGTGCATTCTCAATCCCAATTAAAAATAATTAAAACCCAACAACATTAATTAGAAGTAACATGTTGAGATTCACTCGATATTCAAGTACTAGATACTCAAGTTGTCCATAACCGGGGACATGGCTAATCATGATTAGTTTGTACACTCTGCAGAGGTTTGCGCACTTTTCCCCACATGACTCGATCGCCTCCGTTTGGTTTCTCGCACTACATGGTGTTTGAGAAGACGAATGACCGAGACATAGTCTTTCAGAAGCGCTAGCACCTTACATGTGGGGTAGACCGTACCACCTATAACCCCTACATCTGCTAGTCCACCCCGTAAGAGTTCGCACAACTTAGTCAACTATGCCAGAGCCCATAGTAGCATGTGGCTGCACACGGAAGTTTCTAGCATGAAAGATCTTATGATCCCTTTGAGCCTGGGTGGCGGTCCGAAAAAAACAGGCAAGTCCTGATAGACATCAGGTGCCTCAATCCACCCAGATGTGTGTTTAAGTTGCCACCTTAGGTAAACCATTAAAATTATCAATCTCACATCTGTCATGGATATCACTCACCCAATCCACGTCTACTAGCATAGCATGGCATAATAAGCAAACGTAGAAGTAACTCCCAAAGGTTTCATAATAAACAGGTAATAGGTACTACCTCATCTACTTCCCATCCCACAATTTAATTAGATCCTAATCATGCAATGTGAGATGATTGATCTAATGCAATAAAACATGGGTTGTAGAAAAGGTATGATCAAAGTGTTACTTGCCTTGCTGATGATCCGCGAGTCCTAGGGTTTCGAAGTAACAAGCGGCGCAATCCGGGTAATCTATCGCAGACAAACAACAAGCATACAATAAGTACTCATCTAATGCACAGGTAAAACCTGAACAAGAGAACGAACCAGAAAGTTCAACTTAAGAACTCCGGTTGCAAAGAAAGAAAGAAAGAACTGAACAAAGAAACGGAAAAACAAACGGCGGAAGAAAACAAATCGGTTCTAGTAAGTTGAAACTAGGTCAAATTTTACCGGGGCAAAAACTTGTTTAAGTTGATTAGACGGAACGGCGGTTTCGAAACGAAACTCCAGGCGCTTGAATCACCTGATTCCGATAAACGAGCGAGAAGAAAGACTAGAACGAAGATCGGATCTGAGATCGCGATCGCGGAATAAATCCGACGAGAAGAAAAAGAAGAACGGTTAAACGAACGGACATTCGTTAACCTAGAAGAATCCGATGATCACGTTCATTAGGACGAACGGTCCGGTGAACGGTCCAAAAGCAACTAAATCAGAAAAGAAAACGAATCCGATCTAGGGTTTCGGAAAAGAAAACCGAAACAAAACCCGATCTAGAAAACCGGAACGGTTTAGAGAAGAACCGGAAAGAAAAACGAATCGGTGGAGAAGAAAAGAATCGGAACGATTTATAAGAAAACCGATCCGAGGAAAAGAAAAGAGACGCGGCGCGGTACCTTCGGCGAGGTCTCCGGCGAGGGGTTCCGGCGACGGCGGCGTAAGGCGGCGGCGGCGAGGTAAGGCGGCGCGGCGCGGGTGAGAGGCGTAGGGTGAGGCGCGGCTTGGGTGGTGGTGAGAGGGGTTTTGATTTGATGTGTTTAGGGGGGGGTGCTTGGGTATTTATATTGGGGAGGGGGGTTTACTTGGGGTAGGGGACAAGAATTAGACTAGGAATAGGAATAACGAAATAAGGAAAAAGGGGCAAGGGGTGCCCTAGAATCCTAAAAGGATTCGGCGAGCAAGAGGCGAGGCGGCGGCCGGCTCTTGCCTTGCCTGGCGCGCGCGCACGGGGCTGGGAGCTGGGGCGCAGCGGCTGGCTCCTGGGCGCTGGGCCTTGGTCCAGTTGTTTTTTTTAACTGATTTCGCGCGCAGAAAAACAAAAGAAAACTAAACTAAACGGACTCCAAAATTCTAAAAGTAAATTTTTCCCGACTCCTAAAAATGAGCCGAACAAAATGAACTTTTCTCCGGACCTAAAATGCAATTTTCGAAAACGCGCATTTTTCCCTATCCAAATAAAATGCAAATAAAACTCCGGCAAAACCAAAGTTGATCTATTTATTAAATCTTCATTTTTCCTCAATTTGGGAAAGTCATATTATTCCCTCTCTCATATATTTTGACACCGGAAAAATTATTGAAGATGAAATAAATAAATCAAATGATCCTCTTTTCCAAATTCGAGAAAACTCTCAAATAACGAAATCTCCAACTCTCTCCGAAGGTCCTTGAGTTGCTGAAATTTCTAGGATCAACCAAAAAGGCAAGAAAATATGCTATGCATGATGATCTAGTGTATAACATTCCAAATTGAAAATTTGGGATGTTACAAACCTACCCCCTTAAGATGAATCTCGCCCTCGAGATTCGGGTTGGCTAGAAAATAGGTGAGGGTGGTCCTTGAGCGAATCTTCTTCTCTCTCCCAGGTGGCTTCATCCTCTGAGTGGTGGTTCCACTGAACTTTGCAAAACTTGGTAACCTTGCTGCGAGTAACTCTGCTGGCATAGTCGAGAATCTTAACTGGCTTCTCCTCATATGTTAGGTCATCCTTCAACTGAATCGCTTCGAGTGGCACGGTATCTCTTAGCGGTATCTCTGCCATCTCGGCATGACATCTCTTCAGCTGAGAAACATGGAATACGTCATGAACTCCTGACAGTCCCTCTGGTAATTCCAACTTATAAGCGACTTCTCCCATACGTTGCAAGATCTTATACGGTCCAACGAAACGCGGTGCTAACTTTCCCTTAACTCCAAAGTGCTTAAATCCTCGAAGTGGGGATACTCGGAGATAAACTCTGTCTCCGGTTTCGTAAACTGTCTCCTTGCGTTTAGAATCTGCGTAGCTCTTCTGCCTGGACTGGGCTACCTTGAGCCTATCGCGAATCAACTTAACTTTCCGTTCAGACTCCTTAATCAAATCTGGTCCAAAGAATTGACGGTCTCCAACTTCGTCCCATGACAACGGTGTCCTGCACCTCCTTCCGTATAAAGCTTCGAAAGGTGCCATCTTCAAACTGGTTTGGTAACTGTTGTTATAAGAAAACTCCGCATACGGCAAGTTATCGTCCCAACTAGATCCATAATCTAGTGCACAAGCTCTCAGCATATCTTCCAAAATCTGGTTGACTCTCTCGGTCTGTCCATCTGTCTGCGGATGAAAAGCTGTGCTGAACTCTAGTCTGGTTCCTAAAGTTTCATGCAACTGATTCCAAAACTTTGAGGTAAATTGGGTTCCTCTATCTGATACGATACTCCTCGGAACTCCATGCAAACAAATGATCCTAGTCATGTATATCTTTGCCAACTTAGCACTGGTGTAAGTGGTCTTAACTGGAATGAAATGTGCTACCTTCGTCAACCGATCAACTACTACCCATATCGAATCATAGCCTGATTTCGTCCTGGGTAGTCCTGTGATAAAATCCATGCCTATCTTATCCACTTCCATTCGGGTATAGGCAATGGTTGTAACAATCCTGCTGGCTTCTGATGCTCTGCCTTTACTTTCTGGCATACGTCACAAACTGCTACATATGCTGCAATATCCTTCTTCATTCCGGTCCACCAGAATGTTTCCTTCAAATCCAAATACATCTTGGTATTCCCTGGGTGAATCGAATACGGTGAATCATGTGCCTCTTGTAAAATCAACTTCCTGATCTCCGGGTCATTTGGCACATAAACACGGTCCTCAAACCATAAGGTATCGTGCTCATCCTCATGAAATCCCTTTGCTTTTCCTTCGCTCAATTTCTCTTTTATAGCAGCAATCTCCTTGTCAGATTTCTGAGCTTCTCTGATTTTATCCATCAATATTGACTGAATCTCCAATGTTGCTACATAGCCTCTCGGAACTATTTCCAAACATAGCTCACGAAGGTTTTCTGCTAACTCCTTTGGTACTTCTCCCGTCATTAGAGTATTGACATGGCTCTTACGGCTCAATGCGTCAGCTACTACATTAGCTTTTCCGGGATGGTAATGCAATCTCATGTCATAATCCTTGATGAGCTCCAACCATCTCCTCTGTCGGAGGTTCAACTCCTTCTGCGTGAAAATGTACTTCAAACTCTTGTGATCCGTGTACACCTCACAATATTTGCAATGAGGAAATGTCTCCACGTCTTCAATGCATGCACTACGGCTGCTAACTCCAAATCATGCGTGGCATAATTCAACTCATGAGGCTTAAGTTGTCGTGAAGCATACGAAACAACTCTCCCTTCCTGCATAAGCACTACTCCAAGTCCTCGACGTGAAGCGTCGCAATACACCTCATAATCCTTGGTCTGATCTGGCAAAATCAATACTGGTGAGGTAACCAAGCGTTTCTTCAACTCCTGGAAACTAGCCTCACACTCCTCAGTCCATTTGAACTTAGTATCCTTCTTCAACAATTCAGTCATAGGTTTTGCAATCTTTGAGAAATTCTCAATGAATCTCCAGTAGTATCCTGCGAGTCCCAGAAAACTCCGGATCTCTCCAACGGTTGTTGGTGATTCCCATTCGGTTACGGTCTCAACCTTAGTGGGGTCAACTGCTATACCTTCCCCGGATATAACGTGTCCGAGGAATCCAACTTTCTTCAACCAAAACTCACATTTGCTGAATTTGGCGTATAACTAATGTTCCCTTAGTTTCTCCAAAACCAAACGCAAATGTTCCTTATGCTCCTCTTCATTCTTTGAATAAACCAGGATGTCATCAATGAACACTACGACGAACTTATCCAAAAACTCCATAAACACTTTGTTCATCAGGTTCATAAAATAGGCAGGTGCTTTAGTTAATCCAAATGACATAACGGTATACTCATACAGTCCTTATCTCGTGGTGAATCCTGTCTTAGGTATGTCCTGCTCTCGAATCTTCAACTGATGGTACCCTGATCGCAAATCGATCTTGGAAAACACTTTAGCTCCTTGCAACCGATCAAACAGATCGTTGATCATTGGCGTGGGTACTTGTTCTTGATGGTTACTTCATTCAATCCCCGATAATCTACAACCATCCTTAATGATCCATCCTTCTTTTCCACTAGAAGTACGGGTGATCCCCAAGGCGAAGAACTTGGGCGAATGTAACCTTTATCCAATAACTCCTTAATCTGATTCTTAATTTCCACCAAATCCTTTGCTGGCATCCTATATGGTCTCTTTGATATTGGGCCTGTACCTGGTAATAACTCAATCAAAAACTCAATGTCTCTATCCGGTGGCATGCCTGGTAATTCCTCAGGAAATACATCAGGAAAATCCTTTACTACTGGTACTTCCTCTTGCACGACTCCTGTTAGGCAGTTTACTTGTGTCCTGTTTGGCACATGCCGGGATACATACTTGATCCTTCTTCCTTCTGGTGTGGTAAGAAAAATTGACTTACTAGCACAATCGATGTTTCCTCCATACATCGACAACCAATCCATACCAAGAATCACATCCAATCCTTGAGATTCCAATACTATTAGGTCTGAGGGAAACACATAGTTACCAATCCTTAATGGTAACCGATCACACCATCGTCTAGCCATGAACTCTGCTCCTGGTGAGCTTACTAACATGGGTGACCTAAGGGCTTGGGTTGGCAGGTTATATTTATCCACAAATCCCCTTGATATGTATGAATGCGATGCACCAGTGTCAAAAAGAACAAGTGCGGTAAATGACTTAACCAAAAACTTACCGATTACTGCATCGGGTTGATCTTCAACCTCCTCCACATTAACGTGGTTCACCTGTCCCCTGTTGAAAGGGTTCGGCTTCTTCCCAGAGCTTCCATTGCCATTTCCATTCTGGCCTCCAGGACATTCATTGGCATAATGTCCGGTCTTGGAACACTTGAACAAGTGACTTGACTCAGGTCCTTTTTGGCTGGGGTGGATGGGGTGGTCCGGTTCTGGCCGTTGCTTCCTCCATTCCCATTACCATTCTTGTGGCCATTATGGTTGTGCGAGCTACCTCCTCCATGGGTGTGCTGAAACTGAAATCCTGGTTTAGGGGCAAAACGGGGCTTCTACTGGGCTCCAGAGTTATACTTCCCCTGTCCATACTTCCTCTTACGGTTCTCAATCTGCTGTTGTTTCCCTTCAATCATGATGGCACGATCTACCAACTCCTGGTAGTTGTTGAAACTTGCTACCATCAACTGCATGCTTAGTTCATCGTTCAGCCCTTCCAGAAACTTCTCCTGCTTAGCTGCATCCGTAGCAACGTCATCTGGGGCATAACGTGCTAACTTACTAAACTCCTCCACGTACTGGCCCACTGTCCTTCCTCCTTGGCGTAAGTTGTGAAACTCACGCTTCTTTATGGCCATAGCTCCTGCTGAAACATGGGCAGTGCGGAAAGCTTGCTGAAACTGATCCCATGTGACAGTGTCAACTGGGTAAGTGGCTGTGAAATTCTCCCACCATGCTGCCGCGGGTCTGTCAAGCTGGTGTGCGGCAAACTTCACTTTCTCACCATCCGTACATCCTGCAGTGGTCAACTCCCTTCCTATCTTGCGGAGCCAATCGTCTGCTACTATTGGCTCGGTGCTACTGGAAAACACCGGCGGATTCAGCCTAAGGAAACGGGCTAAGTGGTCAACAGGTGGTGGTGGTGGTGGTGGGTTGTTGTTGTTGTTCTGCTGGTTCTGGACTAACATCTGCATCAATTGATTCTGCTGTTGGATCAACTGAGTGAGCTTCGGTGGAAATCCATTGTCACGTCTCGGAGGCATCTGAGGGTTTAGAAAAGACGAGAATTAAGAATAGAGGGGGTCTAAAGGGAAAACACTACCCATATGCACATGAGGCAAAATCACACAATACACTTCAATAAATCAAACAAGGGCTTACAAACGGTCTAACTATCGCAAAAGTGCTCGAACTATAATGTTTACATGGGGGAATACTACTACTATATGGTGGTCATCTAGAAATTTGAACCGGTGGAAGACTCCATGATATCTGCTCCAGCTTCGTCTTCAAAGTTGGGTTCACTTGGATCCGAATCGGTGTCGTCGATGATGATGTGGTTGTCCGGACATGCGACGTACTTGTCGTCCTCCTGGGATGCTAACTTCCTCTTGAGTTCTTCAATCTCCTGCTTAAGATCGACATTGTGCCTTGCTAGAGCTACGATCTCGTCCATGTAGTCCTTGCATGTAGACTTCAGTTCTCCTTCTAGCTCGATGATCCTTGCCTTTGCATTCTTCAACTCTATCATATCATTGCACATCTGGTTCTCGTGGCGTCGAATGTGCTGGTTTAACTCCTGGATGAATGATGTAATGGATCTATCCTTCTTGGTGCTGACTAACTCCCATTGTTTATCTCGGCGTCCGCAAATCTGGTAGATAGTGTCCTTGAGGTCTTCTTGATAAACTTCTCCAATGCGTCCTATGGTGATATGAGCTGCCATGCTCCTTCCCAGACTCCAGGTTGGTGCATTGAAAACACTATCTATGGGCTTCGTGATTGGCGCAAATGTCCTTCCCAGAACGTGAGCTTGAATCTTCCAGCGCTCCTCTTCAGGCAGAGTGGCGTTGAAGGTTCCCGTGAAGCTTGGTAATCCAATGTTCAGGTACTTGGTGACTTCCTTCAGGTGAAATCCAAATGGTGTGCCTTCATCCGGTTGAGCGTACTTAATCTTCACGTTCGTCATCCTAAAAGAGTAGAAAAGATGAGGAGTTAGAAAAGGGGAAGAGAATAGTGATCTATGGCTTTAACCTAGTGGTCGTGTCCTACAGTCAGCGTGTGCTCTGATACCATTCTCTGTAGCGACCCGACCCGAATGGATCAAGTGCTCTGTGCTCAGGTGTCATCCCTGGATCAGTAATGCTGACACCACACAGTACATCGAAGGATTTATAGCAGAGTGGCAATCACACACTTATTACAACGTTGTCTCAAAGAGAACTTATTACAATAAATATGGCTTAAGGCCATCTAGTGTCAATAACAGCGGAAGACTTGGAAGATAAATGGGTCCATCAACTCCAGCGGCATCACTGAGTATAGAACCACGACCTAAAAACACCTTACTCGTCGTCTGAAAAGTCTGCAACATGAGAAGTTGCAGCCCGAAAACGGGTCAGCACATGGAATATGCTGGCAAGGTAACACATAGAGAGTAATGGAATGAAACAGCTATACTATATGCATATATGGCTGGGTGGAAAGCTCTATGGTTACAGTTTTGCGTAAAGCCAGTTTTTCCCTACTGCAAAGGAATAAATTTATTTAACTATCATGGTGGTTGTGAAACATCGAGAATGGTTGACAGCATTCCGATCCCAATTAAAGTGATTAAAACCCAACAACATTAATTAGAAGTAACATGATGAGATTCACATGATATTCAAGTACTAGATACTCAAGTTGTCCATAACCGGGGACACGGCCAATCATGATTAGTTTGTACACTCTGTAGAGGTTTGCGCACTTTTCCCCACAAGACTCTATCGCCTCCGTTTGGTTTCTCGCACTGCATGGTGTTTGAGAAATGGATGACCGAGACATAGTCTTTCAGAGGCGCTAGCACCTTACGATCGGGTAGACCGGTACACCTACATCCCCTACATCTTCTAGTCCACCACTGTAAGAGTTCGCACAACTTAGTCAACTATGCCAGAGCCCATAATGGCTTGTGGCTGCACACGGAAGTTTCTAGCATGAAAGATTTTATGATCCCTTTGAGCCTGGGTGGCGGTCCAAAAAAAACAGGCAAGTCCTGATAGACATCAGGTGCCTCAATCCACCCAGATGTGTGTTTAAGTTGCCACCTTAGATAAACCATTAAAATTATCAACTCACATCTGTCATGGATATCACTCACCCAATCCACGTCTACTAGCATAGCATGGCATAATAAGCAAATGTAGAAGTAACTCCCAAAGGTTTCATAATAATACAGGTAATAGGTACTACCTCATCTACTTCCCAACCCACAATTTAATTAGATCCTAGTCATGCAATGTGTGAGGATTGATCTAATGCAATAAAACATGGGTTGTAGAAAAGGTATGATCAAAGTGTTACTTGCCTTGCTGATGATCCGCGAGTCCTATGGTTTTGAAGTAACAAGCGGCGCAATCAGGGTGATCTATCGCAGACAAACAACAAGCACACAATAAGTACTCAT
This sequence comes from Triticum urartu, assembly GCF_003073215.2. NCBI lineage: Eukaryota > Viridiplantae > Streptophyta > Magnoliopsida > Poales > Poaceae > Triticum > Triticum urartu. The sequence continues at coordinate 337,734,859 of NC_053026.1, forward strand.
CTAATGCACAGGTAAAACTCGAACAAGAGAACGAACCAGAAAGTTCAACTTCAGAACTCCGGTTGCGAAGAAAGAACGAACCGAACAAAGAAACGGAAAACAAACGGCGGAAGAAAACAGCTCGGTTCTAGCAAGTTGAAACTAGGTCAAATTTTACCGGGGCAAAAACTTGTTTAAGTTGATTAGACGGAACGGCGGTTTCGAAACGAAACTCCAGGCACTTGAATCACCTGATTCCGATAAACGAGCGAGAAGATAAACTAGAACGAAGATCGGATCTAAGATCGTGATCGCGGAATAAATCCGACGAGAAGAAAAAGAAGAACGGTTATACGAACGGACGTTCGTTAACCTAGAAGAATCCGGTGATCACGTTCGTTAGGACGAACGGTCCGGCGAATGGTCCAAAGGCAACTAAATCGGAAAAGAAAACGAATCCGATCTAGGGTTTCGGAGAAGAAAAACCGAAATGAAAAACCGATCTAGAAAACGAATCAGAAGAGAAGAAAAGAATCGGAACGATTAGAAGAATACGATCCGAGGAAAAGAGACGCGGGGCAACCTCCGGCGGCGTCTCCGGCGAGGGGCTCCGGCGGCGTGGCGTAGGGCGGCGGCGGCGTGGGCAAGGTGCGGCAGCGCGGCGTGGGCAAGGTGCGGCGGCGGCGGGTGTGGGCAAGGTGTGGCGGTGGCGGGTGTGGGGTGGCGTGGCGGCGGTGTAGGGCGCGGGGTGGGGTGCGGCTTGGGGCTTGGGGTTTGATTTGATGGGTTTAGAGGGGCGGTGTTGGGGTATTTATATTGGTGAGGGGAGAGGAGACTTGGGGTAGGGGACAAGAAATAGAATAGGAAAAAGAGTCCTAGAAGAAAAAGGAAAAACGGAACAAAGGAAAGAAACTAGCCTAGAATCCTAAAAGGATTCGGCTAAGACGAGGCGAGGCGGCGGCCTGGCGCTGCCTGGCGCTGGCGCTCGCACGCAGCTAGGGGCTGGGACGGCCGGCTGGCGGGAGGCTTCTGTTTTTTTTAACTGATTTCGCGCGCAGAAAAACAAAAGAAAACTAAACTAAACGGACTCCAAAATTCTAAAAGTAAATTTTTCCCGACTCCTAAAAATGAGCCGAACAAAATGAACTTTTCTCCGGACCTAAAATGCAATTTTCGAAAACGCGCATTTTTCCCTATCCAAATAAAATGCAAATAAAACTCTGGCAAAACCAAAGTTGATCTATTTATTATATCTTCATTTTTCCTCAATTTGGGAAAGTCATATTATTCCCTCTCTCATATATTTTGACACCGGAAAAATTATTGAAGATGAAATAAATAAATCAAATGATCCTCTTTTCCAAATTCGAGAAAACTCTCAAATAACGAAATCTCCAACTCTCTCCGAAGGTCCTTGAGTTGCATGAAATTTCTAGGATCAACCAAAAATGCAAGAAAATATGCTATGCATGATGATCTAGTGTATAACATTCCAAATTGAAAATTTGGGATGTTACACTCAGCTGGACGATCTAGTCCTGATCGGCGCTTTAGGCAGCAAAGATACCATCCATTGGAGGGCTCCTGGCAAAGAATGCCCTCCCACTCCTCAAGAAGGAGAGGTTGTTGTTTTCGTAGACCACTTAGCTCGGGGCTTTAAGCCGCCCGGTTCTAAATTTTACCGGGATGTTTTGGCCGATTTCCAACTCCATCCACAAGACACTGGCCCCAATTCTGTTACAAATATGTGTCACTTCCAAGTGCTCTATGAGGCGTTCTTTCAAGAGGAGCCCACAGTGGAATTGTTCAGAGACCTTTTCCATCTAAACCGCCGTACTGAATTTACTGACGGCTCCAATACGGAGTTGGGTGGCGTGGCGATCCAGAAAATGAAAGAGGTCACATACCCTCACGCCTAACTGCACAGCCACCCCAAAGAGTGGAATCAGACATGGTTCTATTACAAAGACACCTCCCCTGCTGGTGAGAATCCCTTGCCTGGCTTTCGTCCGGAGCGGCTCAGCAATACACATCCTTTTCCGCAAAGATTGACTGCCCAGGAGAGAAGCAAATATGCTCCTCAACTGTCGAAGCTCAGAGCCTTTATGGCCAACGGTTTGACAGGGGTTGATCTCGCTCGCTGTTGGATATCATGGAGCATACTGCCCCTTAGTCAGCGCTCTGGTTTGATGTGCGAGTATACCAGCAGTGTTGATGACCCACTGTGACATTCCAAAATCCAGCTCACCGATGAAGAAATTACAGAGACTGTGAATAAGATGCTGAATGAATCGGAACATATCTGTGCTAAAAACGGCCTGCTTCCCTTCTGTGCCACCAACAAACCGCTAGCTGTAAGACCTTGATTTTTCCTTTTGCTGAATCTGTTATTGACATATCTGGTCATTGTTTAATATCAGTGTCTATGTAATCAGGGCAATGATCTATTTTGGAGCAAGAAATTGCCGCAGGAGAAACCAGAAAAACCAGACAAACCGGAAAGAGCAACCCAGCAAAAGACTAAAGCTGTAAAGAAGACTGCCCACAGGAAAAGAACTACTGCATCTTCTAATCCGGCCCCTGATGATGATGCGGATAATCCGGACCTTGAGGTAGAGCTTGACTCACTTGGCTTACTTTTCATGCGTCTTATTGATGATGATATTTGTCAGGATGATGCCGAAGCCAGCCACGCTGATGCTGCAGAGGTAATTATTCTCTCTTCCGATTCAGAACCTTTGCCTTCGCTAAAAATCCGTCAGGCAAACCGGAAAGTTAAATTTTCTCATCCTCTTGCTTATTTGGATCCCAAATTTCTTATGAAGACCCAACAGCATGAAGCTCGTCGCACAACCCGGCACAGTGGCTAGGTAGTTACCTCCGCCGGTTTACCGAACAGTCCGGTTCGGAAACACCGTTCAGAGGTCTCTAATTTGCTTGTCAGTGATTGTCCTAAAGCGGGCTGCTTTCGTCAACCTCTTAATCCATCTGACTCCAATTACCAGGTTACTTCCCACTCATCTTCTGGGGAGTCATCGGCTACTCAGCTACCACCGCTCAAAACGGTGCTTGGGTAAGCTATACTTATTATGATATTTGCAGCACATCACCTTGGAACATATGTTGTATTTGATTTTGTTATTCTTTTCAGGGCCAAACCTAGGCCAAGCAAGAAGGCCCGCCTGGACAAAGCGGCCGAAGAAGATGCCGTTCTTGAGCCAGGCAAGACAACGGATCTTGAAGCGGCTATTCCTGAGGATATACCCAATGATCCACCGCAGCAAGACGACGATCTTATTGCTGAAGAGAGACCTACTGATGCCTCAGGTCCTGTCAATCAGCCCACAGGCTCCATCCGGATTGAGAGATCCACCGGTCCAGCAAAACCTACTGACCAGCCAACAGCCCCAGTGCAAACCGGCGATACTCAGGAGGATGAGGTTGTCATTACTGGCACTGGCCATACCGAGCCAAGCAATCCTGTTTCTTTGTCCAAACATTCTGCCAAGGAAGAATTTGCTGCCTTTGGTAAAGGCAAGTGGAATGCTGATCTGGCAACCTACGCTGCTCTGAACGCCCAAGATCTCCATTCTGGCTACCTGAACCGGCTGTATACCAGCCGTGACTATGAAGCCGGTCTGGTTAATATGATGAAGGATAAATACGAGGTAACTTCCATATGCTCTTTCCTGCTTGTATGCTTCAATGCTTGCTGACTCTCCTAGCCCCCAAGGGCCGGTTTGTAATCCTCTTTCAAACCGGGACTTACTAATATTAAGCTTAATATTTTGAAATTCGCCGATGTAGCCCCCAAGGGCCGGTTCAACTTAGCGTAGTTAAACTAGTACTTTAAGTAATTGAGATTGCCGCATTAGAATATATAGACGAGCAAATAGCCATTAGCCCCCAAGTGCCAAGTTGAATACTTGTATTGATCTTGGGACTTTGCAAGCAATTGAAAGATGAAGATCGAATATGCATTAGCCCCCAAGTGCTAAGTGCATAACTTGTTATGTGGTTGGTACTTCAATCCTTGTCCCATTTTGTTGAAGCATATAACTGTCTGCCTGCAGGCGGAGCTGAAGACGAAAGAAAGCCAAGTCGCCGATCTCCAAGAAAACTTGAAAACCCAACAAGCTGAAACCTCCAAAGCAAAAGAGGAATTAACCAACGCTTTAAGTGCCATGGAACAGCTTAAGGAGAGCTTCAAGAAGAAGCGGGCGGATTGGGGCACTGAAAAGTCCGCTTTAATCAAACGAGTAGAGGATGCCGAGGCTGCACTAAAACCAGTGGTGGATGAACTGACCAGCATAAAGCGGCATGTGCATGCCATGACTACTGCTATCTTTGGTTAGTCAGTTTAACTTCTGAATTGGCTCTGCCTTCTTACAGAATTGCCGGTTTATTAACCCTTTATGGTATTTCAGGGACACGCATTGGTCACTTGGGGTCAGATGTGCGGAAGAAACTGAAAGCCGCCTATACATTGGTTGAACAATTGTATATTGGTGCCCAACGGATCATCTGTACGGCATCCCATAACAAACCGGTGCCCACTTTGATTCAAGACACTCTGATGAAACTATCGGTGCTTCCTGCCCGGGTTGAAGAGCTGAAGAAATCTGCTGCTCGAACCGGTGCGATCAATGCCTTAATCCGGGCAAAAGCCTGGGTGCCGGATTTTGATCCTATTGAAGCGGCTCAGGGCTATCTCAGCTTGAAGGAAGACGGATCGGAGTTTGGTGAAGCGGATCTGCGAGCAATAAACCGGGAGGTACGTCCGCTAGCTTGTCAATTGGCTGAAGAAGCAGACTTGTCTCATTATCAAGCCCAATATGACAATCAGAACAAGCGAATAGCTGCACCAATCCATGAATCGGAAAATCTGATCCATCCAATCCGTAAGCATACTTACGCTCCCGATATTGACCCGTCATTGCTGATCCATGATGAAGCTGTTTTTCAAGCATTAATGGGAATCGACTGGACAACTGTTGATTTCCAGCCACTAGGTAGAGAAACGGAGGCTGAAGCGGCGCAGGATGACCCACAACCATCAGGCCAGGCTGGTGACCAAGCTTGAACCTGAAGCCGGTTTTAAAACTTCCTCTCCTTTGCGAAAAACAATGATATTATTATGGGCACCGTGTTGCTTTGTAATAGGCTAGTTGATACTTTTGATGTTGATATGCCTTCGTGCATAATTTGTTCTTCCTATGGTGATGAACTTTCCAAAGCACTTTCTGCAATAAGAAACTCTTCTAGTGCCACCGCGGTTGTACCGTCAGGCGGAATATAATGTCTGCATATATGAAGTCAAAACATCTAAAAAAATAAGTATATGACCAAATTTTTGAGATACATAATACCTGCCATCATTGAGCATGAAGTTGGCTTGGCCAATCTTGAAGCGGAGTTTTGGAAACCCACACTGTTGGAGGAGATAACAGCTCCTGTATATATATGACGCTGGTTTACCATGTAAACCGTGCCGGGTTATAATAAGCACCGTGTTACTCCATAAGAGGATGTTAACAACAAGGATCAAACCGGGCAAATAGTCTCCGAATTGACGTGAACTGTGTTCCGTCAATTGATTGGTTGAAAACTTTGTCGGTTTAAAAAAGAAACGCAATAAAAAAGAAAAAAAGTATCTTGCAAAGAAAAGTGTGAAGCAAAAGCAATGACAAAACCGTTTGCAAAAAAGGTTTATTTGAGCTGATCAAATGGCGTTACCATGGCCGAACACGACCAAGCTCCCATTAGGTGTAACTATGGTTCTAGTCAGCCAGGTCCCCAAATGAAACCGTGGCATTTATGCCGACCAAGTGGCATGGCGATGGTTCGGGTTCGACCAAGCACCCAAGTGATTCTGTGGCTTTAGGCCGATCAAGAGGCATGACTGGTTCAGACGTGACCAAGTCCCCAAGTGATCTAGTGGCTCTCGCCTATCAAGAGGTATGGTATTGGTTCGGACACGACCAAACCTCCAAGTGATATAGCATGACGCTTTTAAAAAGCGAACTCAAGGGGTAAACCGGAGGCCGCTTTAGAACAACTCCATGTAACCACACATGATGTAAAAGAACAGATACCCCGCTTTAGCTGAGGTTCTAGTTTATTATATTTAATCATAATATATACATCGTTGTAATATGTACATAAGTAGAACCAATGGCTCAGGTATAATAAGGCCGAAGATGAGCTATGTTCCACGGCCCGTTGGTCTCCTCCTCTGATGTACGTGAGTCCTTATGCTCTCGAATATCGATCAGATAGTATGACCCGTTGTGCAGATTCTTGCTGACCACGAAAGGCCCCTCCCAAGGTGGAGATAACTTATGCATATCAGTCTGATCTTGGATGAGCCGAAGCACCAAATCTCCTTCCTGGAAGGTTCTGGTTCTGACTCGGCGAGTGTGATAACGACGAAGATCCTGTTGGTAAATCGCCGATCGGGCGGCTGCTATGTCACGCTCTTCATCCAACCGGTCCAAGGCATCTTGCCATGCTGTCTCGTTGTCCGCTTCAATATAAGCCATCACACGAGGTGAATCATGACGGATATCACTGGGGAGAACCGCCTACGCTCCATAAACCACGAAGAATGGTGTGTATCCTGTTGACCTGTTGGGTGTTGTATTGATGCTCCATAACACAGATGGTAATTCTTCTACCCAACAACCCGGCGTTCTCTGCAAAGGAACCATGAGCCGGGGCTTGATGCCTCTCAAGATCTCTTGATTAGCTCTTTCTTCTTGACCATTGGACTGTGGGTGTGCCACTGATGAAACGTCGAGCCGGATGTGCTCCCGTTCGCAGAACTCCTTCATGGCACCTTTGGACAAATTGGTACCATTATCTGTGATGATACCGTGTGGAAAGCCAAATCGGAAAATCACTTTTTTAATGAACTGAACCACCATGGCCGCATCACACTTGCTAACAGGTTCTGCCTCCACCCACTTTGTAAACTTGTCAACCGCCACCAGGAGGTGGGTCTTCTTATCTTTGGACCTTTTGAAAGGCCCAACCATATCCAGCCCCCAAGTCGCAAACGGACAAGTAATTGGAATCATTCTCAACTCTTGAGCTGGTACATGAGCACGTCTTGAGAACTTTTGGCAACCAGCACATTGTCTGACCAGATCCTCTGCATCAGCATGAGTAGTTAACCAATAGAAGCCATGGCGAAACGCTTTAGCCACCAGAGATTTTGAGCCGGCGTGGTGACCACAATCTCCTGCGTGGATCTCACGCAAAATTTCACGGCCTTCTTCAGGAGACACACAGCATTGAAATACTCCTGACACACTGCAATGATGCAACTCGCCGTTGATAATAGTCATGGACTTGGATCGCCGGATTATCTGTCTGGCCAGAGTCTCATCCTCTGGTAACTCGCCCCGGTTCTTGTACGCCAGGTAGGGAAGCGTCCAATCCGGAATAACATGAAGAGCTGCCACCAATTGAGCCTCCGGATCAGGAATAGCCAAATCCGCTTCACCAGGGATCTTGACCGACGGGTTGTGCAGCACATCCAGAAAAACATTGGGCGGAACCGGTTTGCGCTGAGAGCCCAGCCGGCTTAAAGCGTCCGCCGCTTCATTTTTCCGCCGGTCCACATGGTCCACCTGATAGCCTTTGAAATGACCTGCAACAATATCCACCTCACGACGATATGCTTCCATGAGTGGATCCTTGGAGTCCCAAGTGCCAGACACTTGCTGAGCCACGAGGTCCGAGTCACCGAAGCACTTAACTCGACTTAGATTCATCTCCTTAGCCATCCGGAGACCATGGAGCAAGGCTTCATACTCAGCTGCATTGTTAGTACAAGGGAACATTAAGCGGAGAACATAACAAAACTTATCACCTCGTGGGGAAGTTAATACGACTCCAGCCCCCGAACCTTCCAATTGCCTGGATCCGTCAAAATGGATGGTACAATATGTGTGATCCGGCTTTTCTTCAGGTGCTTGCATTTCCGTCCAATCATTGATAAAATGTAACACCCCGGACGTAACTTTCCCAATTTGTACTCCAACTCTTGCCGTTTCCGGCGTTAAGTTATATTTATTTCCTCGGGTTCGGGTCTTTGTCTCTGTGTTTTGTTATCGTTGTCATGCATCTCATATCATGTCATCATGTGCATTGCATTTGCATACGTGTTCGTCTCTTGCATTCGAGCATTTTCCCCATTGTCCGTTTTGCATTCCGACGCTTCGTTCTCCTCCGGTGGCCATTTCTAGCTTTCTTTCGTGTGTGGGGATTAAACATTTCCGGATTGGACCGAGACTTGCCAAGCAGCCTTGGGTTACTAACGGTAGACCGCCTGTCAAGTTTCGTACCATTTGGACTTCGTTTGATACTCCAACGGTCAACCGAGGGACCGAAAAGGCCTTGTGTGTGTTTCAGCCCAACACCCCTCCAATTTGGCCCAAAACCCACCTAACTCTGCTCCATCATCTAGGTCGTTCGATCACGATCGCGTGGCCGAAAACCGCACCTCATTTGGACTCTCCTAGCTCCATCTATGCCTATATATACCCCCCCTCCAAATCCGGGTCTTTCTCCCCCCCCCCGAAACCCTAAAAAATCATCATCGTCGCCGCCGGACAACCCTAAAAAATTGCACCTCGCCGCTGCCACGTGGCGCCTCCCTATTGGCTGCCGCCCGTGCCCACTTCGCCGCACCATGCGGGCCTGCTCGGCCCGTGGCCGGCCCCCGTGGCCCAGCACGCCGCCGCCCGCCTCCTCTCCCGTCCGCCGCCTCGCGCCGCCTCCCTTGCCTGCCGCGCCGCCCCGCTCCGCCTCGCGCCACCTCCCTTGCCTGCCGCACCGCCCCACTCCGCCCAAGCCGCCGCTCGCCACCTCGCCCGCCGCGCCGCTTTGCCGACGCCGGCCGCCGCCTCCTCCGCCTCGCCCGCCGCCTCGCCGACGCCGGCCGCCGCCTCCGCCGCCTCGCCGCGTCCGCGCCACCTCGCCGCCCTCCGCCGTCCTTCCCCGTCGACCCCGGTCGCCGTCGCCTCGCCGGAGTGCGTTCCCCGGTCAACCTCGATCCGTGCGCCGATCTGGATCCGGATCCGTGAACAGTAAACCCTAGGTCAAATTTTCTTCTAAGTCTCGAAATTCCAGATCCATGTTGCCCTGTTCATAGCCCCGTAACTTTGCATCCGTAGCTCCGATTCATGCATATAGCATATTAAAATGTTCATCTCAGAGAGTACATCATTCCGTTCCATTGCATCATTTTCATTTGAGTTCATCTTGATGCCCAAAATGCTGTTAGAAGAGGGCTACTTGAGTTAATTGTCAGATCTACTACTCCATTTAGCTTTTTGTCATTTTTGCCATGATTATTGTGTGCATGCTATGCCCTGATGCTCTACATGTGTTTTGTTAAGGGTTTTGTCATCTTTCCAGAGGTGCAACCCATGTATTTTTGTGATGTGTGTGGTGACTTGTGCAAGCTTGCAAAGTGGTGCACTTGCTAATTCTGTTTTCAGGGACTTAGTAATTTCACCAAGTCCTGGAGCTGTTTATCTCATGATGCCATATGTTCATGTTGTTTCCTAGTGATCCATGCCTCTTTTGAGGATGATCAGTAAGGGAGTTTTGTTAATATTGTAGTTCTCTATCCATCCATGTCTTTGTTTGCAATTATGGAGCACCCTAGCTTGAGTCAATCGAGCTCTACTTTTGCTACTTTGTGAATCTGGGCAGATTGTCAACTTGTTTGCAATTTTGCCGGTAATGTTGTAGTTGATCCGTGCATGCTATGCTATTTTTCTTGCCATGTCTAGCTTGAATTTTGTGCCTTCTTGATGGGTGTATGCTTGTATTGCCATGACTTGCACCGTAGTGAGTGCATCGAGCTCGTAAACATGCCTACTTGAGTTATATTTCAGCTTGCTCCAGTTTTCACCAAGTCTGAAAACTGATTATGTTTTTGCTATGTTCACATGCTTGCAATTGTATTTTCTGATCCCTTTTGGCTCAAGGTCACTAAGGGACTTCTGTTAAGATCTTTGAGTAGCTCCATGCCATGCTTTACTTTCCCATGATCAGATCCTTTAGCATGTAGTTTTGTTGCTCCGAAGAGGGCTACCTGATCTGAAATTCCAGACAAGTGTTAATTTCACTAAGTCTGAGATCTGGTTGTCATATGCATTTTTGCCATGCTTGTTTGAACCTGTTAATGGATGAATTGGCCGTAGCTCAGTGCTAGACTTTTGTTAAGCATCTTGTATGCATCCCTGCCATGTATTTTGTTGTCATGTTTGGTTGCTGTAGCATGTTCATTTCTTTGCATTTAGATGCCTACTTGCTGTAAATCGCAGACCGGTGTCATTTTTGAATCGCTTGCCATTTCCAAACCATAACTCCGATTCCGGCGTTCTTTATATCGTTTTCAAGCGATTTCATCTCATATTTCCAGTGGCACACTTGGAATTCCATGTTGAGGCCAGGTTCATGCGTTTCCTGTCATATCTTGCATTCCGCATCCCGCATCGCATCTCGCATAGCATACCATCTTTGCATTGCGTTGTTTGAGTTTGCACGTGGTTGATTGTATCATTGTTGCTTGTTTGTCTTGTTTGGGTAGAGACGGGAGATGAGTTCGCTAACGAGGAGCCCGTTGAGTTTGCTTTCGAGGATCCAGTCAACTCTGACAACTGTGCAGGCAAGATGATCATACCCTCGAAATCACTACTATCTTTGCTATGCTAGTTTGCTCGCTCTTTTGCTATGCCATTGCTACGATGCCTACCACTTGCTTGCAAGCCTCCCAAATTGCTATGTCAAACCTTCTAACCCACCATTGTCCTAGCAAACCGTTGATTGGCTATGTTACCGCTTTGCTCAGCCCCTCTTATAGCGTTGTTAGTTGCAGGTGAAGATTGAAGTTTGTTCCTTATTGGAACACGGAGATTGTTCCTTGTTGGAACATCTTTTATTTACTTGTTGGGATATCATTATATTGCTATGTTATCTTAATGCATCTATATACTTGGTAAAGGGTGGAAGGCTCGGCCTCTCGCCTAGTGTTTTGTTCCACTCTTGCCACCCTAGTTTCCGTCATATCGGTGTTATGTTCCCGGATTTTGCGTTCCTTACGCGGTTGGGTTATAATGGGAACCCCTTGATAGTTCGCCTTGATTAAAGCTTTTCCAGCAATGCCCAACCTTGTTTTTACCATTTGCCACCTAGCCTTTTCTTTCCCTTGGGTTCTGCAGACTCAAGGGTCATCATTATTTTAACCCCCCCGGGCCAGTGCTCCTCTGAGTGTTGGTCCAAACTGTCAGCCGCCGGTGGCTACCAGGGGCAACTCTGGGCTGGCCTACCAGAAGTTTAGACAATCTGAGTGTGCCCTGAGAAAGAGATATATGCAGCTCCTATCGGGATTTGTCGGCACATTCGGGCGGTGTTGCTGGTCTTGTTTTAACCTGTCGGAGTGTCTTGAATTACCGAGATACCGAGTCTGATCGGAACGTCTTGGGAGGAGGTCTATTCCTTCGTTGACCGTGAGAGCTTGTCATGGGCTAAGTTGGGACTCCCCTGCAGGGATTTGAACTTTCGAAAGCCGTGCCCGTGGTTATGGGCAGATGGGAATTTGTTAATGTCCGGTTGTAGATAACTTTAACCTTAACTTAATTAAAATGAATCAACTGAGTGTGTTACCGTGATGGCCTCTTCTCGGCGGAGTCCGAGAAGTGGACACGGTGTTGGAGTAATGCTTGCGCAGGTTGCTCTTTAGTTTCTCGCTCGCGCTTTGCCTCCTCTTCTCGCTCTCTTTTGCGTATAAGCTAGCCACCATACTTGCTAGTCGCTTGCTGCAGCTCCACTCATATTTTACCTTGCCTTACCTATAAGCTTAAATAGTCTTGATCGCGAGGGTGCGAGATTGCTGAGTCCCTGTGGCTCACAGATTACTATTACACCAGATGCAGGGCCTGATGATTCCGCTCCAGGAGACGCGTTTGAGCTCAAGTGGGAGTTCGACGAAGACTCTCAACGTTACTATGTTTCCTTTCCCGATGATCAGTAGTGGTGCCCAGTTGGGGGTGAACGGGACCGTTGTCGCATGTTGGGTTGTCTTTTATTTTGGCGCCGTAGCCGGGCCATGAGTGTTTGGATGATGTAATGTTATTTATGTACTTGATTGACGTGGCGAGTGTAAGCCAACTATGTTATCTCCCCTTTATTATTTATATTACATGGGATGTTGTGAAGATTGCCTAACTTGCGACATATGCCTTCAATGTGATTATGTCTCTAAGTCATGCCTCAACACGTGGGAGCTATAGTCGCATCGAGGGTGTTACATAAAATCAACCAGTGCTTGATACTTAATCGCCGTCCGAGGCACATACTTCAAATCGTGCAGCCCAAGCTCTATAGCCCACTTGGCAATCCAGCCAGTTGCTTCCCGGTTCTGGATGATATCCCCCAAAGGAGCAGAACTGACCACCGTAATTGGATGCCCTTGGAAGTATTGTTTAAGCTTCTGGTTTGCCATAAAAACTCCATACACCAGCTTCTGCCAATGCGGATACCTTTGCTTGGACTCAATGGGCACCTCGCTGATATAATAGACCAGACGTTGAACCGGATGCTCCTTACCTGCCTCCTTTCGCTCCACCACAATAGCCACGCTGACCGCCCGAGCATTAGCAGCAACATATAGCAGTAACGGCTCCTTGTCAATGGGAGCGGTGAGCACAGGCGGATTGGCCAATTGCCGCTTTAAGTCCTCAAATGCTTCATCAGCAGCAGAACTCCAGACAAACTGATCCGTCTCCTTCAACATCTGATACAAAGGGATTGCCTTCTCACCAAGACGACTGATAAACTGGCTTAACGCGGCAATCCGGCCTGCCAGGCATTGAACATCATTGATACACTTCGGTTTAGCGAGGGAGGTGATGCCTGTGATCTTCTCCGGATTAGCCTCAATTCCCCTATTGGACACCAAGAAGCCTAATAACTTTCCCACCGGTACACCAAAGACGCATTTGTCCGGATTAAGCATCATCTTGTATGTCCTCAGGTTATCAAAAGTTTCCTTTAAATCACCAATCAGAGTCTCCTTCTCCCTGGATTTAACCATGATATCATCCACGTAGGCGTGTACATTACGGCCAATCTGTTTGTGTAGACAATTTTGCACACAACGTTGATAAGTTGCCTGGGAACTCTTGAGCCCAAAGGGCATAGACACATAGCAGAAGGCTCCAAAGGGAGTTATGAACGCCGTTTTCTCTTGTTCCTTAACTGCCATTTTGATCTGATGATAGCCAGAATATGCATCCAAAAAACTTAAACGCTCACAACCCGCCGTAGCATCAATAATTTGATCAATACGGGGGAGGGCAAAAGGATCCGCTGGACAAGCTTTATTAAGATCTGTGTAATCCACACACATGTGCCAGGTGCCATTTTTCTTAAGGACCAGCACCGGATTGGCAAGCCACTCAGGGTGAAAAACTTCAACAATAAAACCAGCTACTAAGAGCCTGGCTACCTCTTCTCCAATTGCCTTGCGTCTTTCTTCGTTAAACCGGCGGAGGAACTGTTTCATCGGTTTGTATTTAGGATCCACATTAAGGGTGTGCTCAGCGAGTTGCCTCGGTACACCTGGCATGTCAGAGGGCTTCCATGCAAAAATGTCCCGATTCTCATGGATGAACTCGATGAGCGCGCCTTCCTATTTTGGATCCAAATTAGCACTGATGTTGAACTGCTTGGACGAATCGCCATGTACAAAGTCAACAAGCTTAGTTTCTGCTGCCGATTTGAACTTCAGGGCCGGATAATGCTCCGTAGTTGGCTTCTTTAATGGAGTCATGTCCGCCGGATCAACATTGTCCTTATAATGCTTCAGCTCGTCGGTGTCACAAACCAACTCTGCATAGGCCGCATCACCTTCCTCGCACTCCAAAGCGATTTTGCGGCTTCCGTGAACCGTTATTGTCCCCTTGTGACCCGGCATCTTGAGCTGCAAATACACATAACAGGGTCGTGCCATAAACTTGGCGTAGGTCGGTCGCCCAAATAGGGCGTGATATGGACTTTGGATTTTCACCACTTCAAACATCAATGTCTCCGACCTGGAATCATGATCATCCCCAAAGGCCACTTCCAGAGCTATCTTACCAACAGGATATGCTGATCTGCCAGGCACTACACCGTGGAACACCGTATTAGACGGTTTAAGATTTTTGTCTGTCAGACCCATACGACGGAAGGTCTCATAGTACAAGATATTAATGATGCTACCTCCATCCATGAGCACCTTGGTGAACTTGTAACCTCCCACCTGAGGCGCCACCACCAGAGCCAACTGACCCGGATTATCAACCTGGGGAGGGTGATCCTCTCTGCTCCATATGATTGGCTGTTCAGACCAACATAGATAATGGGGTATGGCCAGTTCAACAAAGTTGACCGCCCGCCTCTGAACCTTCCGGTCTCGCTTGTCCAAGCTAGTAGTGAAGACATGGTACTGCCCACTGCTCAACTGCTTTGGGTTGCTCTAGTAACCTGACTATTGCTGCTGTTGGTTGTAACCACCCTGGTTGTTCTGACTATTTTGACCTTTATGTCCGCCCGGATTACCATTAAATCCTGAACCACTTCCTCCATCGTAACCTGGCCCGGATCCTGAGCCACCGCCAGATTCGTGATCATACCGGAAATTATTAGAATTCTTGAACTCCTACATAATAAAACAATCCTTCCAAAGGTGGTTTGCTGGCGCCTCCTTCGTCCCATGTCTTGGACAGGGCTGGCTTAGCAGATAGTTTAGGCGGTCTGGGTTAGGGTTGGGCGCCCCATTACGATTTTTTGGTTTACCCTTGCGTCGCTGGCCATTGCCCTATGCGTTGGTATTAGCCACAAAGTCCATGTTACCATCCGCTTTACGCTTGCCTCCACCACCATTGCCTGCCCAGTGATGCTGCTGACCTTTGGAGTTGTTGTTCCTCCTTCCCTTCCCTGTCTTGTCATCATCAGATTCGGGATCCTTGGTACTATCAGAATTAGCATATTTCACCAAAGCGGCCATGAGGGTCCCCATGTCAGTGCAATGACGCTTCATCCGTCCCAACTTCAGCTTCAGGGGCCCAAACCGGCAGTTGCCTTCTAGGGTTAATACTGCGGTGTCGGCGTTGATGCGGTTTGATGAGTGCAACACTTGTGAAACCCGGCGCACCCAATGAGTCGTTGATTCTCCTTCCTCCTGGACGCATGCAGCTAAGTCCACTATCGACATAGGCTGTTTACATGTATCCTTGAAATTGCTGATAAACCGGGCTCGTAATTGGGCCCATGAACTGATAGAATTAGCCGGCAAGCTTTTTAACCAAGTACGGGCCGTTCCTTCAAGCATCATGGTGAAGTATTTCACACACGCCGCGTCATCCACATCAAGCATCTCCATGGCCATCTCATAGCTCTCCACCCATGTCTCTGGAGGCTGATCCGCCGTGTAATTTGGTACCTTGCGCGGGCCCTTGAAATCCTTGGGCAGGCGCACATTGCGTAAAGCGGGAATAAGGCAAGGCACCCCAAAGAACTAGAAGTAACACCAGGTTCGATCGAGATGGTCGGATGAACCGGCGTGAGCTGCCGAGCCTGATGCTGTGTGGCTAACTCGGCCTCCCTGCGCGCTCGGGCCCGGTTCACCACTTCCTGAGCGTTATCAGCA
Organism: Triticum urartu; assembly: GCF_003073215.2. Classification (NCBI taxonomy): domain Eukaryota; kingdom Viridiplantae; phylum Streptophyta; class Magnoliopsida; order Poales; family Poaceae; genus Triticum; species Triticum urartu. The sequence goes on from NC_053026.1 coordinate 337,750,550, forward strand.
CCACCCGTCGGGTTGTTGCCACGGGGTGCTCCACGTCGTTCGTTACTCGACACTGCCGGTTCATCCATATGTCTGCTATAGCTCCGGCTTGGACGGGGGATCAAGTGGATCCGGTCGCGGCTGTACGAGTATGCTTCCTGTTGGACCAAAGCTGTCCTCAGAAGCTCCTTGACCCGTCGCATCTCTACTGCCTGCGGCGAATCACCTTCAATTGGGATGGCCTCCAGCCGTGCAGCAGCGGCAACGAGATTGTCCATCGGGTTGGAGTAGTGACCCGGAGGTGTTAAAACAACCTGAGGTATAACGGTGTTTTGACGAGGCGGGTCCATCTGATGAGGCTGAACCGGTGCACCGGTCCCGGGAGCTTCCGCCCGATTTCCCTCCAGCGGATTGCCGGTTCCTACTCCTGGAGTGTTGAAAAGGTCTCTGGCCTCAAAAACTGGAGGCAAACGGGATCGGTACTTCCTCCTCATGACTTCCTGCGACGCACTCTGGTCCAACATGAGCCTGTAGGCTTGTGCGTCTAAAGCGGCTCGCTCCGTGGCCATCCTGGTGTCCTCAGCTGCCAGATCTGCCTTGGCCTGGGTGATCTGTTCCTTCACTTTTGCAATCTCGGCGTTGTGAACGCCCTGATCCGCCGGATTAGCCTCCACCATAAGCACAGCCAATGCATTAAATAGCTCTGATAGAACTTGAGCCGGCGGGTGCATAGGGCCTCCTGCCCCGGCAGCCGTCGCCGCTGCTGAACCGGAGGTTGTTGCCGTAGCGGTCGAAGAATGAAGCGTTGCTTGTGTGCCAGTCATGAATATTCCAACCCGGTTGGGCAGATCAGAGGGGTCCGGAATACTGTCGCCATCGGAACAGCCCCCAATCCGGCCGTCTTGTAGCTGATAAAGAGATTCGGTTTCTCCGGTCGATGACTCATCATCGGAACAAACGACGGTATCGCCGCGAGATTCCGATCCATCCTCATAACTTCCTCCATGGATGACTCCCACGAAGGCACACTTCATGGCCGGTTTAACCCGGGCGGATCACGCACGCTGAGCCGTCTCGACGAGGTCGGTGCAAATGTCCGGCTCAGGGCCCGGTTCACCGATCTTGCCAATGAAAACGTGAATGCCACCAAAGGGGACCCGGTACCCGTACTCAATTGAGCCGGCCTCGGGGCCCCAGCCTGCGTCGTCGATGTAGAACTTGCCGCGACGACTCTTAGTCATCCGGCCTACAGCGTAGCCCTCGAGTCCTTCAAAGCGGCCCTCCAAGAACCGGAAACCATCGTGCGATAGCCCCACGGTGGGCGCCAACTGTCATGGAATTGTCACGGCAGATGTCCTAGAGAAAGGACTTAGTCGTGGAGCCATCGCGACAGGTTAGCTTGAAGGGGTTAAAGAGGACACAGGGACGCAAGAGAGTTTATACTAGTTCGGCCCCTTCGATGAAGGTAAAAGCCTACGTCTAGTTGTGATGGAATTGATGGGGTTTCGATGACTAGGGAGCAAACAAGCTTCGCCTATGTCTCGAGTTGTTGTCCGTTGTCCCTGAACCGCCGTCAAGTCGTCCCCTTATATACACGGGTGACTCCCGTCGGTTTACAGAGTCCCAATACCGGCTCATAGATGTGTCCGGTTTGGTCTCTACTTATTCCTAACTCACAAGACAAGTTAACTACTAACGCCCGTTTACGGCTACAGGCCTTAAACCGACCATGGGCCTTGAGCCCTCATCTGCCTTCTTGGGCTTTAACATACTTAACTACTGACGAAGTTAACCCGGCCCAGATAGGCCGGTTTACGCCCAGTAGTAATATCCTCAACAGGGTCCTTATGAAGGGTAAATAGAAATTGGCATATCACGTTGTGGTTTTTGCGTAGGTAAGAAACGTTCTTGCTAGAAACCCATAGCAGCCACGTAAAAACATGCCACAACAACAATTAGAGGACGTCTAACTTGTTTTTGCAGGGTATGTTATGTGATGTGATATGGCCAAAAGAATGTGATGCATGATATATGTGATGTATGAGATTGATCATGTTCTTGTAATAGGAATCACGACTTGCATGTCGATGAGTATGACAACCGGCAGGAGCCATAGGAGTTGTCTAAATTATTTATGACCTGCGTGTCACTGAAAATGCCTTGTAATTACTTTACTTTATTGCTAACCGTTAGCCATAGACGTAGAAGTATTAGTTGGCGAGACAACTTCATGAAGACACGATGATGGAGATCATGGTGTCATGCCGGTGACGATGATGATCATAGCGCCCCGAAGATGGAGATCAAAAGGAGCAGAATGATATTGGCCATATCATGCCACTATTTGATTGCATGTGATGTTTATCATGTTTTACATCTTATTTGCTTAGAACGACGATAGCATAAATAAGATGATCCCTCGCAATAATTTCAAGAAAGTGTTCCCCTTAACTGTGCACCATTGCTAAGGTTCGTTGTTCCGAAGCACCACGTGATGATCGGGTGTGATAGGTTCTAACGTTCGCATACAACGGGTGTAAGCCAGATTTGCACACGCAATACACTTAGGTTGACTTGACGAGCCTAGCATGTACAGGCATGGCCTCGAAACACGGAAGACCGTAAGGTCAAACATGAGTCGTATAGAAGATACGATCAACATGAAGATGTTCACCGATGATGACTAGTCTGTCTCACGTGATGATCGGACATGGCCTAGTTGACTCGGATCATGTATCACTTAGATGACTAGAGGGATGTCAATCTGAGTGGGGGTTCATTAAATAATCTGATTAGATGAACTAATTATCATGAACATAGTCTAGAACTTTGCAATATGCCTTGTAGATCAAATGGCCCACGCTAATGTTGCCCTCAACTTCAACGCGTTCCTAGAGAAAACCAAGCTAAAAGATGATAGCAGCAACTACACGGACTGGGTCTGTAACCTGAGGATTATCCTCATAGCTGCCAAGAAAGCATATGTCCTTGAAGCACCGCTAGGTGAAGCACCTGTTTTCCCAGCAACTCAAGACGTTATGAACGCCTAGCAGTCGCGTAGTGATGATTACTCCCTGGTTCAGTGCGGCATGCTTTACAGTTTAGAACCGGGGCTCCAAAAGCGTTTTGAGCAGCACGGAGCATATGAGATGTTTCAAGAGCTGAAAATGGTTTTCCAAGCTCATGCCCAAGTCGAGAGATATGAAGTCTCCGACAAGTTCTACAGTTGTAAGATGGAGGAGAATAGTTCTGTCAGCGAGCACATACTCAAAATGTCTGGGTTGCACAACCGCTTGTCTCAGCTGGGAGTTAATCTCCCGGATGACGCGGTCGTTGACAGAATCCTTCAGTCGCTCCCACCTAGCTACAAGAGCTTTGTGATGAACTTCAACATGCAGGGGATGGAGAAAGCCATTCCCGAGGTATATTCAATGCTGAAATCAGCGGAGGTGGAGATCAAAAAGGAACATCAAGTGTTGATGGTCAATAAAACCACTAGTTTCAAGAAAGGCAAGGGTAAGAAGAACTTCAAGAAGGACGACAATGGAGTTGCCGTTCCCGGTAAGCAAGCTGCCGGGAAGAAGCCAAAGCATGGACCCAAGCCTGAGACTGAGTGCTTTTATTGCAAGGGAAACGGTCACTGGAAGCGGAGCTGCCCCAAGTACTTAGCGGATAAGAAGGCCGGCAATACCAAAGGTATATGCGATATACATGTTATTGATGTGTACTTTACCAGCACTCGTAGTAGCTCCTGGGTATTTGATACCGGTGCGGTTGCTCATATTTGTAACTCAAAATAGGAGCTGCGGAATAAGCGGAGACCGGCGAAGGACGAGGTGACGATGCGCGTCGGGAATGGTTCCAAGGTCGATGTGATCGCCGTCAGCGCGCTGCCTCTACATTTACCTACGGGATTAGCTTTAAACCTCAATAATTGTTATTTAGTGCCAGCTTTGGGCATGAACATTGTATCTGGATCTCGTTTAATGCGAGATGGCTACTCATTTAAATCCGAGAATAATGGTTGTTCCATTTATATGAGAGATATGTTTTATGGTCATGCCCCGCTGGTCAATGGTTTATTCTTGTTTAATCTCGAACGTGATGTTACACATGTTCATAGTGTGAATACCCAGAAGTGTAAGGTTGATAATGATAGTCCCACATACTTTTGGCACTGCCGCCTTGGTCACATTGGTGTCAAACGCATGAAGAAACTACATGCAGATGGACTTTTGGAGTCTCTTTATTATGAATCATTTGACACGTGCGAGCCATGCCTCATGGGCAAAATGACCAAGACTCCGTTCTCCGAAACAATGGAGCGAGCAACCAACTTATTGGAAATCATATATACTGATGTGTGCGGTCCAATGAGCATTGAGGCTCGCGGTGGCTATCGTTATGTTCTCACGCTCACTGATGACTTGAGTAGATATGGGTATGTCTACTTAATGAAACACAAGTCTAAGACCTTTGAAAAGTTCAAGGAATTTCAGAATGAGGTTGAGAATCAATGTGACAGGAAAATAAAGTTCTTACGATCAGATCTGGGGGAGAATATTTGAGTCATGAATTTGGCACACACTTAAGGAAATGTGGAATTGTTTCACAACTCACGCCGCCTGGGACACCTCAGCATAATGGTGTGTCCGAACATCGTAATCGCACTCTATTAGATATGGTGCGATCTATGATGTTCTTACCGATCTACCACTATCATTTTGGGGTTATGCCTTAGAGACTGCCGCATTCACTTTAAATAGGGCTCCGTCGAAATCCGTTGAGTCGACACCGTATGAATTATGGTTTGGCAAGAAACCTAAGCTATCGTTTCTGAAAGTTTGGGGATGCGATGCTTATGTCAAGAAACTTCAACCTGAAAAGCTCGAACCCAAGTCGAAAAAATGCGTCTTCATAGGATACCCTAAGGAAACTATTGGGTATACCTTCTACCTCAGATCCGAAGGCAAGATCTTTGTTGCCAAGAATGGATCCTTTCTAGAGAAAGAGTTTCTCTCGAAAGAAGTAAGTGGGAGGAAAGTAGAACTTGATGAAGTACTGCCTCTTGAACCGGAAAGTAGCGCAGCTCAAGAAAATTTTTCTGTGGTGCCTGCACCGACTAGAGAGGAAGTTAATGATGATGATCAAGGAACTTCGGATCAAGTTACTACTGAACTTTGTAGGTCCACAAGGACACGTTCCACACCAGAATGGTATGTCAACCCTGTCATAGAAATAATTTTGTTTGACAATGGTGAACCTTCGAACTATGAAGAAGCGATGGCAGGCCCAGATTCCAACAAATGGCTTGAAGCCATGAAATCCGAGATAGGATCCATGTACGAAAACAAAGTATGGACTTTGATAGACTTGCCCGATGATCGTCGAGCCATAGAAAATAAATGGATCTTTAAGAAGAAGATGGACGCGGATGGCAATGTGACCATCTATAAAGCTCGGCTTGTCGCTAAGGGTTATCGACAAGTTCAAGGGGTTGACTACGATGAGACCTTCTCACCCGTAGCGAAGCTAAAGTCCGTCCGAATTATGTTAGCAATTGTCGCATTCTATGATTATGAGATATGGCAAATGGACGTCAAAACGGCATTCCTTAATGGTTTCCTTAAGGAAGAATTGTATATGATGCAGCCAGAAGGTTTTGTCGATCCTAAGAATGTTGACAAGGTATGCAAGCTCCAGCGCTCAATCTATGGGCTGGTGCAAGCATCTCGGAGTTGGAACATTCGCTTTGATGAGATGATCAAAGCGTTTGGGTTTACGCAGATTTATGGAGAAGCCTGTGTTTACAAGAAAGTGAGTGGGAGCTATGTAGCATTTCTCATATTATATGTGGATGACATACTATTGATGGGAAATGATATAGAACTCTTGGAAAGCATAAAGGCCTACTTGAATAAGTGTTTTTCAATGAAGGACCTTGGAGAAGCTGCTTATATATTAGGCATCAAGATCTATAGAGATAGATCGAGACGCCTCATTGGTCTTTCACAAAGCACGTACCTTGACAAGATATTGAGGAAGTTCAATATGGATCAGTCCAAGAAGGGGTTCTTGCCTGTATTGCAAGGTGTGAGATTGAGCATGGCTCAATGCCCGACCACGGCAGAAGATAGAGAAAAGATGAGTGCCATCCCCTATGCCTCGGCCATAGGGTCTATTATGTATGCCATGCTGTGTACCAGACCTGATGTAAACCTTGTCGTAAGTTTGGTAGGAAGGTACCAAAGTAATCCCGGCATGGAACACTGGACAGCGGTCAAGAATATCTTGAAGTACCTGAAAAGGACTAAGGATATGTTTCTCATTTATGGAGGTGACGAAGAGCTCGTCGTAAAGGGTTACGTCGATGCTAGCTTTGACACAGATCTGGATGACTCCAAGTCACAAACCGGATACGTGTATATTTTGAATGGTGGGGCAGTCAGCTGGTGTAGTTGCAAGCAAAGCGTCGTGGTGGGATCTACATGTGAAGCGGAGTACATGGCAGCCTCGGAGGCAACACATGAAGCAATCTGGATGAAGGAGTTCATTACCGACCTAGGAGTTATTCCCAATGCGTCGGGCCCAATGGCTCTCTTCTGTGACAACACTGGAGCTATTGCCTTGGCCAAGGAGCCCAGGTTTCACAAGAAGACCAGGCATATCAAGCGTCGCTTCAACTCCATTCGTGAAATTGTTCAAGATGGAGACATAGATATTTGTAAAGTGCATACGGACCTGAATGTCGCAGATCCGTTGACTAAACCTCTTCCACGAGAAAAACATGATCAACACCAGAACTCTATGGGTGTTCGATTCATCACATTGTAACTAGATTATTGACTCTAGTGCAAATGGGAGACTGTTGGCAATATGCCCTAGTTCATGATAAATGTATATTGTTCATGATAAATGTATATTGTTCATGCTATAATTGTGTTATCCGGAAATCGTAATACATGTGTGAATACATAGACCACAACATGTCCCTAGTGAGCCTCTAGTTGACTAGCTCATTGATCAATAGATGGTTACGGCTTCCTGACCATGGACATTTGATGTCGTTGATAACGGGATCACATCATTGGGAGAATGATGTGATGGACAAGACCCAATCCTAAGCATAGCACAAGATCGTGTAGTTCATCTGATAAAGATTTTCTAATGTCAAGTATCATTTCCTTGGACCATGAAATTATGCAACTCCCGGATACCGTAGGAATGCTTTGGGTGTGCCAAACGTCACAATGTAACTGGGTGGCTATAAAGGCACACTACAGGTATCTCCGAAAGTGTTTGTTGAGTTGGCACGAATTGAGACTAGGATTTGTCACTCCGTGTGACGGAGAGGTATCTCTGGGCCCACTCGGTAAGACATCATAAAAATGAGCTCAATGTGATCAAGAAGTTGATCACGGGATGATGTGTCACGGAACGAGTAAAGAGACTTGCCGGTAACGAGATTGAACAAGGTATAGGGATACCGATGATCGAACCTCGGGCAAGTATCATACCGATAGACAAAGGGAATTGTATACGGGATTGATCGAATCCCTGACATCGTGGTTCATCCAATGAGATCATCGTGGAACATGTGGGAGCCAACATGGGTATCAAGATCCCGCTGTTGGTTATTGGCCAGAGAGATGTCTCGGTCATGTCTGCATGATTCCCGAACCCGTAGGGTCTACACATTTAAGGTTCGGTGATGCTAGAGTTGTTATGGGAAATAGTATGCAGTTACCGAATGTTGTTCGGAGTCCCGGATGAGATCCCGGACGTCACGAGGAGTTCCAGAATGGTCCGGAGGTGAAGATTTATATATGGGAAGTCATCATACGGTCACCGAAAGTGTTCGGGGGTTTATCGGTATTATACCGGGACCACCGAAGGGGTTCCGAGGGTCCACCGAGAGGGTCCACCTGCCCCGGAGGACCCTATGCGTTGTATGTGGAAGGGAACCAGCCCCTAAGTGGGCTGGGTGCCACCCCCTATGGCCCATGCGCCTAGGGTTTGGGGGGAACCCTAAAGGGGGCGCCCCCTTGGCTTGGGGGGCAAGCCCCCTCCCCTTGGCCGCCGCCCCCCTCTAGATATCGTCTAGAGGGGCCGGCCCCCTTCCCACTTCACCTTATAAATAGAGGGGTGGAGGGAGGGCAGCAACACCACTTCCAAGGCGCAGCCCTCCCTCTCCCAACACCTCCTCCTCCTCCTCCGTTGAGCTTGGTGAAGCCCTGCCGGAGAACTGCGAGCTCCACCACCACACCGTCGTGCTGCCGGAGTTCTTCCCCAACTTCTCCTTCCCCCTTGCTGGATCAAGAAGGAGGAGACGTCCCCGGGCTGTACATGTGTTGAACGCAGAGGCATTGTTGTTCGGCGCTTAGATCGGAATCAACCGCAATCTGAATCGCTGCGAGTACGACTCCCTCATCCGCGTTCTTGTAACGCTTCTGTTTCGCGATCTTCAAGGGTATGAAGATACACTCCTCTCTCTCTTGTTGCTAGTATCTCCATAGATTGATCTTGGTGATGCGTAGAATTTTTTAATTTCTGCAACGATCCCCAACATGTACTAAGCTTTCGGCCTCTTAAAGGCCCATGATATCAGTGGGCCAACTAAGGCCCAAGATATGTTTCGACCTGGTAACGGCCCGTGATATAACTGGCCCAAAAAGGCCCGGTCTACATTTCAGCCTGTTGAAGGCCCGTCGACGACTAGTGAAAATTGAGGCCAAACATACATTTCGGCCTGCTAAAGGCTCATGGTTTCATCTGGTGAAAGTGCAACTATCCCTAGGTGGTTTTGGTAATTCATAACAACATATAGCTCATTGAGCTAATGCTATTCCAAGATGATTATTTCAGGAAAGCTCAATGATTGGCATGGCATGGATGTGAAAGTGGAACCCTCAAAATGCTAAGGACAAAGGATTGGCTCAAGCTCAAAAGCTCAAGACTCCTCATTTTATATTTAGTGATCCAAGATCACATTGAGTCCATAGGAAAAGCCAATACTATTAAGGAGGGATGAGGTGTTGCTTAATCAGCCTCTTGCTTCATGTGCTTAGTGATATGCTCCAAAACCCTCAACTACTTTCCCATATCCACATATGACCAAAACCCTAAGCCAAACTCGGTCCTACCGATTTTTCCTATCCGGCGCCACTGAGTTTCAATTGTCATTAGCCACTGCCAAACCCTAGCAATTCGGTCCTACCAATAAGGATCTCGGTCCCACTGAGATGGGGTTGCAAACTCTCTGTTTCCCTTTCATAACTTTTTGGTCCCACCGAAAGAGCGAATCGGTCCCACCGAGATTGCAATGTAAACTCAGTGTTTCCCCTTTGTAACTTTTCGCTCTCACCGAGTTCCACTCGGTCTCACCGAAAGAGCAAATCGGTCCCACCGAGTTTGCCTGACCAACTCTCTGGTTAGCTAATTACCAGACTCGGTCTCACCGAGTTTGTGTAATCGGTCTCACCGAGATTACGTTATGCCCAAACCCTAACCGAATCGGTCCTACCGAGTTGCATGTCAGTCCCACCGAAATTCCTAACGGTCACTAGGTTTACATTTTCGGTCCGACCGAGTTTTATGATTCGGTCCTACCGAGATTGGAAAACTGTGTAACGGTTGGATTTTGTGTGGAGGCTATATATACCCCTCCACCTCTTTCTCATTCGTGGGGAGAGCCATCAGAACACACACATCATTCCAACTCATTTGTTCTGAGAGAGAACCACCTACTCATGTGTTGAGACCAAGACATTCCATTCCTACCATATGAATCTTGATCTCTAGCCTTCCCAAGTTGCTTTCCACTCAAATCTTCTTTCCACCAAATCCAAATCCTATGAGAGAGAGTTGAGTGTTGGGGAGACTATCATTTGAAGCATAAGAGCAAGGAGTTCATTACCTACACACCATTTGTTACTTCTTGGAGAGTGGTGTCTCCTAGATTAGCTAGGTGTCACTTGGGAGCCTCCGACAAGATTGTGGAGTTGAACCAAGGAGTTTGTAAGGGCAAGGAGATCGCCTACTTCGTGAAGATCTACCGCTAGTGAGGCAAGTCCTTCGTGGGCGATGGCCATGGTGGGATAGACAAGGTTGCTTCTTCGTGGACCCTTTGTGGGTGGTTGCTTCTTCGTGGACTCTTCGTGGGTGGAGCCCTTCGTGGACTCGCGCAACCGTTGCCCTTGGGTGGAGCCCTGTGTGGACTCGCGCAACCGTTACCCTTCGTGGGTTGAAGTCTCCATCAACGTGGATGTAGGATAGCCCCACCTATCCGAACCACGGGAAAAACATCCGTGTCTCCAATTGCGTTTGAAATCTCCAAACCCTTCCCTTTACATTCTTGCAAGTTGCATGCTTTACTTTCCGCTGCCCATATACTCTTTGCATGCTTGCTTGAATTGTGTGATGATTGCTTGACTTGTTCCAAAATAGCTAAAATCTGCCAAGAACTAAAGTTGGGAAAAGGTTCAATTTTTATTTGGTCAAGTAGTCTAATCACCCCCCCCCCTCTAGACATACTTTCGATCCTACATCTGGGCCGTAACAGGCCAGTAGAATATTCAGCCTGTTAATGGCCCAACGCTACCTGGGCCTAACTAAGCGCTGGGTCCATAAAAGGCCCAACTAAAATATAGGCCGGTGTAAGTTGTGGGCCTGGCGCAAAGTGTGAAGGCCCCAATCATTCAGCCCAAGAAAGAAGCAGGCCAGCCCAATTGTAGCCCGCTAAAAACCAAGCCCGTTAGAGGCGAATGTTTCGTCCCGGTCGACTACATCAGATTTTTTTCAGATAGCGAATGATAGCAGTATCTAGTAGGAATTAAGAACAAACCTACTCTATACAATAAAGAAATTACGACATAGTAACTAAGAATAAACCTACACTATACAATAAAGGATTTATGGTATATTACATCCACTGGGCATCGAAGTTCGCCACTAGTGATCATAAAGTGCAACGAAGAAGCAAATTACAAAAACTGGGCACCATTGCAGGGTAACAAAATAAAACTGAACCGGGACCACTTCCAAGATAGTTCAAGAAAGGTTAGCCTTGCACAGGAACTACTGCGCAAGCTGCTGAGCAAGGCTGTGAGACCGGTCTAGCATGTTGGTCATAGCTTCCAGGTGTAGCTGTTTAGCGATGAGGTTCTCATTGGTACCCATAGAGAAATCAGCCTCGCGAGGACCGTCATCAGGGCAAAGCTGACCTTCCTCCGCTGCCGCCACCGCCAAGAAGGAATGACAACCACCACCAGGATGAGGGGGCTGGGGGCTTCCAAGAGCCTCGTGCCATTGCTTGCATCCTGGGCGATGCTCAGGCCCCAGCCTCCCATTGCATCTTCAAGCAGTTCACTCGTGAGGTGAACGCGGCCCTCCCCAAGCTCGAGGCGACGCATCCGCTCAGGTGGTCCGAGTAAGCCATCACCTTCGACTCTCCCGACTAGCTCAAGTGCGGGCTACTGTCGGCGCCCTCCCGATGCTCTGCTCGCCTACCATCAGCAATGTCCTCGTCACCAAGACACTCAACGACGGCGGTGCGGGGCTCAATGTGCTCTCCATCGAGATGTTCGACAGGCTCCAGGTGCCGTATGACCAGCTCCAGCCTACCAAGCCCTTCTCAGGAGTGACCGACGGCTCCACCACCCCGATAGGGCGGATCCGCCTCCCTGTCACCTTCGGCAAGTGCGACAACTACCACACTAAGCTCATCGACTTCGACGTTGCCCACATTCGCCTCCTGTACAACACCATCCTCGGGTACCCGGCCTGGCCAAGTTCCTGGCCGTGACTCAGCATGGCTACAATGTCGTCAAGATGCCAGGAACTGGCGGCATCATCACGGTCTCCTGCGACGAGAAGGACGCAGTGTGCTCCCTCGAGCGCGCCTACCAGACTGCGGCTGTCGAGGACCCAGATGATGAGGGCGTTGTCTATCCTCCTGAGGCCATTCCCAAGAAGAAGAAGTAGCTACTCCACCAAGGATCTCAGGAGGATGGAGCAGCCGGTGGCCCTGCCTCAGGACCTGCGCCCACTGGCGGGGCGTCTCCCCCTCTCGCATAGGAAGGCACACCCAGCGCCCCTCTCAGGCTGGGCTTGGGGGCTCTCCTTTGGAGGGCCTTAGACCTGGCCAACGTCACGAGGGAGGCGCTTGGGAACCATGTGGAGGCGTGTTTCAACGCTCGCTCCGCGAGGATGGCACAGGGCGTGAGGCGCTAGGCGCTCAGGAGTTCATCACCAAGGCAACCAAGGAGCTTCAGGAGGTGCAAGCCATGGGTGACAAGCGTCATCGCCCACCCCCCAGTGCAGTCGCTGCCCCTGACGAGGGCAGCGAACTGGACGTCTGCATCAACATCCCAGGGCTCAACAGAGTCACGTCTTACGAGCGCTTATGGTCGTCCCACGTTGGCCGGTGCGAGGGCCCCCCTCACAGCTACGTTTACATGCCTTTCAGCTTGCTGAATAGGGCAGTCGTGCACCATCGCCACATGCGGGACGTCCTGGAGGCTCATGAGGCCGGGCATTAGGCGATCCTGAAGGAGATGGCGACAGATCCTCGTGAGCCCCCCGGGCCTTGATACGTCTCCAACGTATCTACTTTTCCTAACGCTTTTCTCTTGTGTTGGACTCTAATTTGCATGATTTGAATGAAACTAACCCCGGACTGACGCTGTTTTCAGCCAAACTACCATGGTGTTGTTTTTGTGCAGAAATGAAAGTTCTCGGAATGGAACTAAACTTTGCGAGGATTCTTTATACAATAAAAGAGAATTTTTGGAGCCAAGAGTAACCGAAGGGAAGCACCTGGGTGGGCACAACCCACCAGGGCGCGCCTGCCCTCCCAGGCGCGCCCAAGTGGGTTGTCCCCACCTGGTGGCCCCGTAGACCCTGAAACCAACGCTATAAAATACTATTTTTCCAGAAAAAAATCAGGGAGAAAGAATTATCGTGATCCATGAGACGGAGCCGCCGTCACCTGCTGTTCTTAATCGGGAGGCCAGATTTGGAGTCAGTTTGGGGCTTCGGAGAGGGGGATCTTCGTTCTTCGTCATCACCAACCCTGCTCCATCGCCAGTTCCGTGATGCTCCCCATTGGGAGTGAGTAATTCCTTCGTAGGCTCGCTGGTCGGTGAGGAGTTGGATGAGATTCATCATGTAATCGAGTTAGTTTTGTTAGGGCATGATCCCTAGTATCCATTATGTTCTGAGATTGATGTTGCTATGACTTTGCCATGCTTAATGCTTGTCACTTTGGGCCCGGGTGCCATGAATTCAGATATGAACCGTTTATGTTATCACCATTACATCCATGTTCTAGATCCGATCTTGCAAGTTATATTCACCTACTACGTGTTATGATACGGCAACCCCGGAGTGACAATAGTCGGGACCACTCTCGGTGATGACTGTAGTTTGAGGAGTTCATGTATTCACCATGTGTGTTAATGCTTTGTTCCAATTCTCTATTAAAAGGAGGCCTTAATGTCCCTTAGTTTCCAATTGGACCCCGCTGCCACGGGAGGGTAGGACAAAAGATGTCATGCAAGTTCTTTCCATAAGCACGTATGACTATTTACGGAATACATGCCTACATTATATTTATGAACTAGAGCTAGTGTTGTATCGCCCTAGGTTATAACTGTCACATGATGAATATCATCCAACAAACTACCGATCCAATGCCTACGAATTTATCCTATATTGTTCTTGCTAAGTTACTATTGCTATCGTTACTATTGCACTTGCTACAAAAATATTGTTATCATTGTTACCGTTACCATTGCTGCTACTACTATTATGAAAACTATCATACTGCCTTGCTACTGGTCAGTTTGATGCAGATAATTAATATCTAGGTGTGGTTGAACTAACAACTTAGCTGCTAATACTTACAAATATTCTTTGGCTCCCCTTGTGTCGAATCTATAAATTTGGGTTGAATACTCTACCCTCAAAAACTGTTGCGATCCCCTATACTTGTGGGTTATCAAGACCTTTTTCTGGCGCCGTTGCTGGGGAGCATAGCTATATTTTTTGAGTCACTTGGGATTATTATCAATTATCACTATGAAGAATCTCAAGGATGCTAAGAGTAAGAGTTATCCCTCTAAGACGAGGGGAGGTAAGGAACTGCCATCCAATTCTTCTTTAGATTCACCTTCTATTATAAGTAAACTTGCAACACCACCACATGCTATTAGTCCTGATATGTCGCAAGCTATTGATGATGCTACTTCTACTATGAATGATGCTTATGATGATGCTAGTACCTTGCTTGATGATGGTGATGTGCCAATTGGTGACTTTCTTGATGAACAAATTGCTAGAGTAATACAACATGATGTTGTTGAATCTGATGATGAGCTTGAAAATGAAACTCCTGAAACACCTGCTAGAACTAGCCTTCCTAGATATGAATTGCCTAAGGTACCGGAAGGTTATGTTATGAATGAGGAGACAACTAGAGATATTATTTCTTGTAAGGATAGAGATGGTCTAGAGAAATTATTATGCAAGTATAAAGAAAAGTCTCTGAATGCTAGAATGCAATATGATCCTAAGTTTTCTACCTCACCTATCTTTATTGATGATAAGGATTATGAATTCTCTGTCGACCCAGAGTTAATTACTTTGGTTGAATCTGATCCTTTCCATGGTTATGAAACTGAAACTGTTGTGGCACATCTTACTAAGTTGAATGACATAGCCACCCTTTTTACTCATGATGAGAAAACTCGCTATTACTATATTCTCAAATTATTTCCGTTCTCATTAAAGGGTGATGCTAAAGCTTTGTACAATACTCTTGCTCCTAGTTGTGTGCGTAGTCCCCACAATATGATTTATTACTTCTCTGAAAAATAGTTTCCTGCTCATAAGAAACAAGCTGCCTTACAAGAAATATTTAACTTTGTGCAAACTAAAGAAGAGAGTCTCCCACAAGCTTGGGGGAGGCTTTGCCAGTTACTTAATGCTTTGCCTGATCATCCTCTTCAGAAAAATGAAATACTTGATATCTTCTATAATGGACTAACTGATGCTTCTAGGGACTTCCTAGATAGTTGTGTTGTTTGTGTTTTCAGGGAATGAACTATTGGGCAAGATGAAGAATTATTGAATAACATATTGAAAAATTATGATGATTGGACTCTTCCTGAACCACCGCCTAAACCCACTCCGAAGAAGAGGAGTATATTATATCTCAGTCCTGAAGATATGCAAGAGGCAAATAAATCTATGAAGGAAAAAGGTATTAAAGCTAAGGATGTTAAAATTGTACCTCCTATTGAAGAAATACATGGGCTTAATACACCACCACTGCCTAAGGTGGTAGAGGTAAATTATCTAATGAAGTTCAATGATAATGACAATCCTCACAATATGCACCCTATCCAATGCCTTTATGAGTTTTAAAATTACATTATAAAACAAGATCACTTCAATGCAAATGTTATGAAACAATTGAAATACAATTATGATATGATTGCTCGCTTGAGTGACTTGTTATTTAGAATCTCAAATGATGTTAGAGGTGTGGGAAAGCATGCTTCTATGGTTCAAACCCAGTTAGAACAAGTTGCTAAATCTCAAAGAGAGTTGCTTGATGAAATGAATAATAATATACATGACTTTGCTGTTAGAGTTGCAACTAGAGGAGGTAAAATGACTCAGGAACCACTTTATCCTGAGGGACACCCAAAAAGAATTGAACATGATTCACAAAGGAACAACACCACTGCACCTAGTTCTTCCAAAAAGAAGAAGAAAGAGAAAAATGATAGGACTTTGCATGTCCCTAGTGAACCTGAAGTAGAAAATCCTCATGATAATGATCGATGTTTCTATATCTGATGCTGAAACTCAATCTGCTAATGAACATTCACCTAGTGATGATAAAAAAGATAATTCTGATGTCCATGAAGATACTCAACCAAATAATGAAAAAGAACCAGATAATGATGTTGAGATAGAACCTCCAGTTGATCTTGATAACCCACAACCTAAGAATACACGATATGACAAAGGAGACTTTATTGCTAGAAAACACGGTAAGGAAAGAGAACTGTGGGTTCAAAAACCTCTTCCTTTTCCACCCAAGTCAAAAAAAAAAGAAAGATGATGAAGAAGAATTTGAATGCTTTGCTGAAATGCTGAGGCTAGTCTTTTGCGTACCCGCTTGACTGATATCCTTAAAATGCCTCCTTATGCAAAGTACATGAAAGACATCATCACCAATAAGAGAAAAATACCGGAATCTGAAATCTCCACTATGCTTGCTAATTATACTTTCAAAGATGGAGTACCTAAAAAACTTGGAGATCCGGGGATACCAACTATACCTTGCTCTATCAAAAAGAATTATGTGAAAACTGCTTTATGTGATTTAGGAGCTGGTGTTAGTGTTATGTCTTTCTCTTTATATAAAAGACTTGACTTGAATAAACTCACACCTACTGAAATATCTTTGCAAATGGCTGACAAATCAACTGCCATACCTATCGGTATCTGTGAGGATGTGCCCGTTGTTGTTGCTAATGTTACTATTTTGATTGACTTTGTTATACTTGAGATGCCCGAGGACGACAACATATCGATTATCCTTGGTAGACCCTTCTTGAATACTGCAGGGGTTGTTATTGATTGCAATAAAAGCAAGGTCACTTTTCACATCAATGGTAATGAGCATACAGTGCACTTTCCGAAGAAACAATTCCAAGTGAATGGCATTAATGTTATTGAAAAATCTCCAACAATCACTATTGGAAGTTTTCAGCTACCTCTACCTATTGTTCAAAAGAAATATGAAATGCTTATTGTTGGGGACATTCATATCCCCGTTGAGGTAACTTAGTGATTTACGAAAGTTCTTCGGTTTCATGCTAATCGAAAGTAGTTGTTAATAAGACCTGATCAACCTTATTAATTGATCATTTTTGAGAGGTATGAAGTTGATTAATTTAGTAAGCACTACCTTCTGTCCCTATCTTTTGTTTTCTGTTTTTATTAGTTAAATACAATAAAATGCCATGTTTTGTCTGTTTTCTGAATTTGCCGTGCAATTAAAAAATGACCTGAAAATAAAAGTTCTCAGAATGCTCTGAAAATTTAATACGATTTTTTTCTGAATATTGAAGAATTTCTGGTGCAAATAATATCAGAGGGAGGTGCACCAGGTGGGCACAACCCACCTGGGCGCGCTAGGACCCCCGGGCGCGCCCTGGAGGGTTGTGGTCCCCACATGGGCCCCCTCACTTATCCCTTCACACCACATCATCACTTACCTCCAGAAAAAATTCTCCATTTCTCTCTCTCTCTCTCATGTTCTTGATCTCAAACCCGCGGATTTCGATCTCTTTGCTCGAAGCTCCGTTTCCGAAACTGTTTCGGGGGATTGTTGCTTGGTATTTGAATCCACCGTTTGTCCAATTATTTTTTGTTTTAGTGGTTTATATTTTGAATAATTAGCTACTCATGGTGCTGCTGTAGATGAGCTTGCATGTTGAATTCTTAGAGTTCTAAGTAGTTTGAATGCTTGCTATGGCATCTATGTGTCCCTATGATAGTTGCTATCAATTGTATAAAGTTCTGTTGATAAATTTTTCTAACCCAAAATTTTTCAGAAAATTGTACGCGAACATGATGAACCTATTTGGAAGGAGTTCTTCGAGGAGGAGATCCTCGGGGGCATCTTCTAGTGGCAACTCCGCTCGCCGGACTTATGTCGAACCAAGTGAAAGTTCCATTCGAGATGCAGCCACCAAAGCATGCTTATGGCCTTGCGATGACTATATGATGCGTGTGGGAATTAAAGAGGAATTTGATCAATATGTTCACAATGTCGGTCTCGGTCCCTACATTTCAGATAAGTGCGATCAACACCACACCCTCACTGAATCATTTGTCAAAGGATTTAAATTCCATCCCCATGAGTCAAGGGTTTCATTTAAACCTTATGAAAATCCATTTACCATTTCATTAGAGAATTTTGCTCACCACTGCAAACTCCCATTCTAGGGTTCGCTTGACGAACCGCCAAGGACTGAGTACCAATCATTCTTGACTAGTCTTTGCTACGGTGAGACGAGGGAGTGGCACAAGGTAGAATAAAGAGCATTCGTTTTCCCACAATTCAGTATTTTGCATTATTTAATGAGAAAGTATAGTAGGCAAGCAAGATTGTAGTACACTTTGTGCTCCAGACATGATCCTCGTACACACTGCTCTCACCGGTGAAAGGAGTTATAATCTTGGAGCGATTGTTGCACGCAGACTGCAGCATAACGCTAATAGTGGCTATTTCTATGGTAGAATTTATGCCACATGTTTAGCACGAGGGCTGGGGGTTTCACATTTTCCCTTTGACCCTATCCTACCCACGCAGTATTTAGACTTTGATGCTTTGAAAAGTCATAAGATCCTCAAAGGAAAAATTCATAATTTCACTTACAATCTACTGTTTAACCAAGAATCTGTTGTGCACACATATTTGCCTGCGCCTGCTGATGCAGGGTAGAACCCTAGTGGCCCGATCTTTCACAGTTGGAGCGGATTCCAAGGAGATCATGAAGAACACGAGGGGAAAACACGAAGGCAAACGCGAGAGAATCACTCAAACCAACAAGATTCGATTAAACATGCTCTAGATCCTCGGGACACAAAGGGATACACGATCCACGATCAACTAAGGACGATACAAGTAGCACGATCTTCTCCGTGAGGAGGTCTTGAGGTTCTTCCCGTGATGGGGTGTTGAATCCGCTTGGGGGATCTTCTTTGAGGAGGCACAATCTCCGAGGAGAAGGTAACCAAGTGGATGAGCAAAGCTCTCTTGCAAAATGAGCTAATCCTTTGCTAACCCTAGAAAAGTGATGGAGGAGTTGTTTATATAGGCAAAGGGGCCGAAGGGGTACATGGGCTTCGGCCCAACACGCACATGCAGGTGGGGGTCCGGATGATCCGGGAGGGCACCCGCATGATCTGGGATTCAGGACCCCGGATGGTCCGGGAGGTGGTCCGGACATGGCGAAGAGGCGGGCGGGCGGCGTCGGCGGCCCGGATGTCCGGAGGGGGGTCCAGACGTCCGATTGGGGTCCGGATGATCTGGGACTCGTCCGGATGGTCCAGTTTTGGGGTGCAGCTTCGGGTGCTCTCGGATCTCCACTTATCCGAATTTTCCGGGCTGGGGTCGGGACCGTCCGGGCTGGGGTCCGGACCGTCCGAGCTCTGTCCGGATCGTCTGGCCAGCCTGGGACTTGGTTGATTTCTTCTCCGTCTTCATGCATGTCTTCCGCTTCCGATCCTCCTCGCTCCTTAGCTTCTCCATGGCTAACTCCTTGGTACCTGAGTATGCATAACATCTCCATTTGAGGTAGTAGCCATGTCTCATGTGCATCGAAGTGGAATTGTGAGAGGAGAGATGTCACCCCGGTTTCAAGAGCTCTTGAACATGCTCGTGTCATGGGTCTTCTAGGCACTTGGTGAGACGATGATAGGTCCATGGGGATGACCTTGGGATGCTCTGCATCATCTTCCCTCCCTTGGGAAAGATCCGACCTCGGATCAAATTCTTCATCACCATGGTAAGGAGATAGATCGGTGATGTTGAAGATTTCGCTCACAGAGTACTTGTCGCGTGGGATGTCGATCTTGTAGGCGTTGTTGTTGTAGCGTGCAAGCACCTTGAAGGGTCCATCGGCTCGTGGTAGAAGTTTTGACTTGCGTTCGTTGGGGAAGCGTACCTTGCGAAGGTGTGGCCACACAAGATCTCCGATGTTGAATATCATGGGTTGTTTGTTGACGTTGAGCTTGGTCACGAGTCGTTGTGCTTGGCGCTCGATGGTGTGCCTTGTATCTTCATGCATCTTCTTGAGGTATTTCACTCGGGCACTTGCGTCCATGTTGGTGCGCTCTTGCAGTGGTAGAGGAAGGATGTCCAATGGGGACAACGGATTGAAACCGTAGACGACCTCGAAAGGGGACTTGTCGGTAGTCGAATGCCGTGCACGGTTGTAGGCGTACTCGGCGATAGGTAGGCACTCCTCCCACCCCTTGATGTTCTTCTTGATCAACACGCGGAGAAGAGTGGATAGTGTGTGGTTCGTCACCTCCATTTCGCCGTCAGTTTGAGGATGGTATGCCGAAGAGAACAAGAGCTTGATTTCGAGCTTGGCGCATAAGGTCTTCCAAAAGTAACTCAAGAACTTGACGTCGCGGTTCGAGACTATCATCTTTGGCACTCCATGTAGGCACAAGATTGCCCTACAAAAAAGATTTGCAACATGTGAAGCATCATCTATCTTGTTGCATGGTATAAAATGTGCCATTTTAGAGAATCGGTCCACAACAACAAACACGGAATCCTTTCCATTTCTAGTTGTAGGCAAACCAAGGACAAAATCCATGCTAATATCTTCCCATGGTTGATATGGAATTTGGAGAGGCATGTTGTCGGTGTCAAAACCGGTGGATCTCGGGTAGGGGGTCCCGAACTGTGCGTCTAGGCTGGATGGTAACAGGAGACAAGGGACACAATGTTTTACCCAGGTTCGGGCCCTCTTGATGGAGGTAAAACCCTACGTCCTGCTTGATTAATATTGATGATATGGGTAGTACAAGAGTAGATCTACCACGAGATCAAGGAGGCTAAACCCTAGAAGCTAGCCTATGGTATGATTGTTGTATGATGAAGTTGTCCTACGGACTAAAACCCTCTGGTTTATATAGACACCGGAGAGGGTTAGGGTTACACAAAGTCGGTTACAATGGTAGGAGATCTTGAATATCCGCATCGCCAAGCTTGCCTTCCACGCCAAGGAAAGTCCCATCCGGACACGGGACGGAGTCTTCAATCTTGTATCTTCGTAGTCCTAGAGTTCGGCTGAAGGTATAGTCCGGCTACCCGAACACCCCCTAATTCAGGACTCCCTCAGTAGCCCCTGAACCAGGCTTTAATGATGACGAGTCCGGCGCGCAGATTGTCTTCCGCATTGCAAGGCGGGTTCCTCCTCCAAATTCTTCATAAAAGTTTTGTAAACACCAAGAGTAGTATCCGGCTCTGCAAAATAAGCTTCCACGTATTGCCATAGAGACAATAATATTAACACAAATCTAATCTGCTGACGTATTCCGCAGCGTGACATCACACTACGGCCAAGCCTTTATTCGAATCGTTTTCACTTCTCCACCTCAGCATGTTTTGCGAGGCGGTTTCCTTGGCACGTCTTGTCAAAGCAGATATCGTGTCCCCTTTATTTACGGGATTCTCATTAATACGGACGTGGGTAACCCAACCGCGCCACTTATCATGGCGCTTGGGAGGCAAGCGAGTTTTACTAGGCTGGTGGGGACGCATAGTCGCATCCGCCCATATAAGGGGATAAGGATCCACCTTTTTACCTACGCCTTCTTCCTCCTTTGCCTATCCATCTTCTGCGCACCCGAGCTCCAGCACCCAAGCCCGCACTTCCTACCTCAACCCTCTCCAACAATGTCCGGAGCGGGAGGCAAGTGGATGGTCTCCTCCGTCACGGAGGGCCATGTCAAAAGGTTAAGGAAGGCCGGATACTTGTCCAAAGACATCGTGCACCGGCTTCCTGA
Organism: Triticum urartu; assembly: GCF_003073215.2. Classification (NCBI taxonomy): domain Eukaryota; kingdom Viridiplantae; phylum Streptophyta; class Magnoliopsida; order Poales; family Poaceae; genus Triticum; species Triticum urartu. The sequence continues at coordinate 337,772,138 of NC_053026.1, forward strand.
GGAGGGGCAGCTTCTCCCCACCCCAAGGCCCCATGAGAGGGTAGTATTTCTTCCCCACTTCCTCCGCGGACTGGGTTTTCCTCTCCACCCATTTGTCCGCGGGCTCATGTTCTACTATTGCCTAGATTTCCACGATCTGGCCCCGAACTTCATCCTCAATATCTCGGCGTTTATCGTCGTGTGCGAGGCTTTCCTCTGCATTCGCCCCCATTTCGGCCTCTGGCTCAAGACCTTCAACGTCAAGCCAAAGGTGGTGCGCGGCAACCAGGCGGAGTGCGGAGGTGCCATGGCGGGCAAAATTGCCAACGTCCTATGGCTCGAGGGCTCCTTTGTGGAGACCTTGAAGGGGTGGCAGTCAGGGTGGTTTTACATCACCGAGCCACGCGATCCGAAGTGGATCGCAGCCCCTGAATTCCGATCCGGACCCCCTACGCGGCTCACGTCCTGGAAGGAGACGAGCTTGTCGTGGGGCGACGAAGAAGAGTTGACCGGACTGCAAAAATGCATCCAGTCCCTGGTGAACAAGCAGCTCAAGCTTTTCAACGTAATCTAGGTCATGCTCGTCCGCCGGATCCTTCCGTGTCAATAACGGGACTTCAATTTGTGGGAGTTCAACCCGGCGCAGCACCGCACTCTGAGCAGGCTCTTCGACACAACGTATGAAGATGTCTAGAGGGGGCTAACCAAAGGTGCCGAGGCTCCGACATCCGCCTCCGAAGACCGCGGATTCAGCTCGTAGCGTCCTGCTGGCGAGGTAAGATATTTCCATCCTTTACAGGATGTTTAAGTTTTTTCATAGTTTGACTCTATGCGGGATCTAAACTCCCTCACCTTTGACAGGATTGGCGGGAGAAGTCCGGACAGATTAACTGTCCGGCTCCCTTGCCCGAAGACCCAGCCCCTGCTCTCCTAGAGAAGTTGCTGGTTCCGGCACCTTATGTGGTGCCGGAGAAGAAGGCCAAGAAGAAGAAGGCCACGGGGACTCGAAAGAGTTCCCGGCATATGGTGGTGTCGGACTCGTCGTCCGACGAGTCCGAGACGCACTCCTCCCGTGAAAACGAGGAGGAGGAAGAAGAAACCTCTCCCCCTCCAGCGGGGGGAGGAGAGAAGAGGAAGGCCTCCCCAGTAGGGGAAGCCGAGGGGTCCAAGAAGAGGAAAACCCCTCCGCCGGACTACGTCCCCGATGCCGACGAGGACGAAGAGGAGTGGCCGGACAAGGCCAAGCGTCCGGCGAGATCATAAGTGTTCGGATACCAGAGTAACTCGTGATATTCCTTTTGTTGCACAGCTTTCCCTAACGTCGGATATAATCATGCAGTCCACCCAAGGACGGGCTCGACGAGTCATCGAGTGGCTCCCTGGATTCATCGGACGTGAATTCAGTTCCGCCCGCTGCTTCCCCCTGTGCTGCGGATGACGCCGAAGTGGCATCGCGACAAGCTCCAGGGCGAGAGGAGGTAGTCCAGGAGGAGCCGCGAGGCGACCTCCCGGACTCCAGGAGTGAAGGGGACAAGACCCCCATGGGCTCCAAGTCTGGCTTTAAGCCGGACACTGCGCCGGGATCATCAACGGTTCCAGACCGCGGTAGGCGAACTCCTGCCAAGAGGAGCAAGCCTACTGAGTCGGCGTCCTCCGTCCAACCGGAAGCGCCGGACAATCTGCTGGAGGAGCTTAAGGGCGCCTCCATCGACGAGGAGCACCATGCCATCATGAGTACGGTGGTCCAGAAGGTTCGGTCCGCCAAAAGCGGACTGAATGAAGCTTGTGCTAGCCTTCTAACAAGCTTCGAGGTAAGTAAAAATATGTAAAAATATTACCGTGTAGACAGTAGCCCCTGATGCTCTGTTTGGCGTTTGGAAAGAAAAGCCGAATAGAGGATCTATTAAATATCGTAGGAGTCTAACTAAAAAGGAGTCAATATACGTATGCAGGCTTCGCTGCTGGCCACCGTCGCACTGACTGCGGAGGTGGGTGCCCTGAAGCAGGGCCTCGAGCGGACCGAGCAAGAGCTCGGCCTTGCCAAACGGCAGCTCGAGGAGAAAGAAGGTAAGAGATACCTTATAGAAAAATGCCTATAGGAAGGCGCAATTGCAAAAAATGACAGGAGTATACTGCTTATTGTAGGGGCCACAACTGAGGTGGCGACCCTCAAGCAGGCGCTGTCCGAGGCCGAGAAGAAAGCGGCCATGGAGCGCGCCGAGCAGGAGAAATTTGAGGCGCAGGTCGGCGAGGTGCGGCAAGAGCTTCAGGTTCTCATGCAAAAACATGAGAGTTTGGAGCTCGACTCGAAGACGTGAGCGTCCGAGCTTGCTGCGGCCCTTAAAACTGCCAAATTTGCCCAGGCCGAAGCCCAGAAGGCCCTCCAGGAATTGGATGCGGTGAAAAAGATAGCGGCGGGTAAGGCATTCTATATGCAAAGCAGACATATAAAAGTAAACTACTTGTTACTTACCCGAATCCGGAGCTCTCCAGGGGCATTCGCAGATCTTCCCCGCAGCGTATCCGATGCCGCCGCATTCTACCGAGCCGAGGAAGGCAGCTCAACGGAGAAGGTGTTCTGGTCTCAGTACACTGAGGCCGGACACCATGTGCCCTTGAGCGACCAGCTGAAGCAACTGGTCGAGCTCCACAAGGCGGCCGAACAGGCCCTGAAGGGCTTCATAGTTCGGCTGTGGCCTGGAGAGGCCCTGCCTGGGAGCTACTTCAGACTGGTGCGGCGGCTGGTGGAGGCTTGTCCAAGGCTCGAGGTCATCAAGTGCTCCGTCTGCATCGAAGGTGCCCGTAGGGCCCTTGCCCGTGCAAAGGTGCACTGGGGTAAGCTGGACAGTGAGAAGCTTGTGAAGGATGGGCTGCCGCAGGGGAAGGAGCATCGCAAGCCCGAGAACTATTACAAGGATGTTCTTGCTGGTGCCCGCCATGTGGCGGATGAATGTACCAAGGATGTAATTTTTGAATGAACTCGCTCGTGTTATCCTGTGCGCTGAAAACTTGTTCATATGCACTAAGCAATGCTTGAATTTAAAATATTACTTTTTGTGCGGCCGTTTATCAAGAAGTTGAGAGATGGCCAGTCGTCGGCTTCTGCCCCCATGCCACTAGTGTTGGGGTGTTCGGGATAAACCTGAGCGCTCTTTTTCCCATGATTGGGTCCGTCGAGGGAGGCGGTCAGCACAACGAACAAGGCAATCGGACTATAATGCTTGAACACTCTCACTTAGCCATAGAACTCTATAATTTTAAATTTTGGCGAAGCCCCTAGTATTCGGAAGACCGAGTTCGGGGCGCCACGCCTTGGCCGGACAAAGCCGGTTCCTCGCTCGAAGCGGCATAAGCCTTTAAGGACTCGAAAAACCTCTCGAACAGCGACCGGTCTCTCGCCTCATCATGACAGTCAGTTTTAGCTTTCTCCACTGAGGTGCTCGGCCCAGCTCAACTGGGGCACAATCGCAGTGGTTCTCCTAGTGCTACCTTAGCCGATATAGCAGAACGTAAGGCACCAAAACATAGGAGCCGGGCAAACCCAACTATTGACCCAAATCATGATTCGGAGCCGATGCATATAGTGCTATAAGTTCGGGGTGCCGCACTTGTGAAAGTGGACGGACTTCTCATGCCATATTGATGGGTACTGAAGCCTCTGGCGTATTTTGCCGTACCACAGTGTACGGATGCAGCATGTTATCAATAAACATATATATAAAAAGAGGGTAATGCAAAAAATAGACAAAAAAGCTATGCATTGTTTATAGAAAGGCTGCTATGAAAGCGGAACGATACAAATAGTGCAATAAGCAAAATAAATTGGACTATTTAACATGTCCTGGCCAGGGGCAGGTCGCGGAATTGTATTAAAAACAGGTATGCTGCTTGCAATAGAGACCACCTGGGAGTTCCATGATGCGGCGTGGCTTGTCTGCTTCCCTGGATCTTGCATCGTTTGTGCGGCAGTTGAATTGCTGAACGGGTCGTCCGAAGTATGGAGTCCTGAGAGTAAGAGAAAAAAAGAAGGAATCCAGCAGCCCCTGGTGCGGTTTAAGCCGTATTTCGGGCGTGCCGTGATAGTGCCCCTTCCCCTACGCTAGCTCGGAACGTGCCAGGCGGTCTTGTTGTAGGGTACTCCGGGCGCGCTTGACAGTGTCCGGCTTTTTGAAGGCCGAACTGGAGAACTGCCTAGAGAGGCTGCTTTGTACTTCTGCTGCGAGCGCTGCCGTGTGCTCCTCTGTTCGGAGGGAGCGTTTAGTGTTCCCATTGACCGTGATTACTCCTCTAGGGCCTGGCATCTTGAGCTTGAGGTATGCATAGTGCGGTACCGCGTTGAATTTTGCGAATGCGGTTCGCCCGAGCAGTGCGTGATAGCCACTACGGAACAGGACTATGTCGAAGATTAACTCCTCGCTTCGGAAGTTATCCGGAGACCGAAGACCACTTCCAGTGTAACTGAGCCTATAGAGTTGGCTTCTACACCTGGTATGATGCCTTTAAAGGTCGTTTTGGTGGGCTTGATCCTCAAGGGATCTATGCCCATCTTTCGCACTGTATCCTGGTAAAGCAGGTTCAGGCTGTTGCCGCCGTCCATGAGGACTCTTGTGAGATGAAATCCGTCAATGATTGGGTCGAGAACCAATGCGGCGAAGCCGCCATGACGGATGCTAGTGGGGTGGTTCCTTCAATCAAAGGTGATCGGGCAGGAGGACCATGGGTTGAACTTTGGGGCGACCGGCTCCATCGCATATACGTCCCGTAACGCACGCTTCCGCTCCCTCTTGGGGATGTAGGTTGCGTATATCATGTCCACCGTCCGCACTTGCGGGGGAAATCCCTTCTGTCCACTGTTGTTCGGCGGCCTGGGTTCCTCCTCGTCGTCTCTATGCAGCCCTTGTCTTTGTTTTCGGCTCTTAACTTGCCTGCCTGCTTGAACACCCAACAATCCCTGTTGGTGTGATTGGCTGGCTTTTCGGGGGTGCCATGTATCTGGCACAAGCAGTCGAGTATTCGGTCCAAACTGGACGGGCCCTGAGTTTTTCTTTTGAATGGCTGTTTCCGTTGACCGGATTTGTAGCCTCGGAATTCGGCATTAACTGCCGTATCCTCGTTGTTGTCACTGTTAACGCGGCGCTTTTGTTTGTTCCGACGCGACCTGTCACTTTTGTCCTTGGTATTCGAATTACCAGTGTTCTTGGTTAAGTTGTTACTGCGAGCTAGCCAGCTGTCTTCTCCCGCGCAAAAGCGGGTCATGAGTGTCGTGAGGGCTGCCATAGATTTCGGCTTTTCCTGTCCCAGGTGCTGGGCCAGCCACTCGTCACGGATATTATGCTTGAAGGCCGCTAAGGCCTCTGCGTCCGGACAGTCGACTATCTGGTTTTTCTTTGTTAGGAACCGTGTCCAGAATTGCCTGGCCGATTCTTCTGGCTGCTGAATTATGTGGCTTAGGTCATCGGCGTCCGGTGGTCGCACATAAGTGCCCTGGAAGTTGTCAAGGAATGCGGCTTCCAGGTCCTCCCAAGAATTGATTGAGTTTGCTGGAAAGCTGTTAAGACAATGCCGGGACGGTCCCTTAAGTTTGAGTGGGAGGTATTTGATGGCGTGTAGATCATCGCCGCGGGCCATGTGGATATGAAGGAGATAATCCTGGATCCATACCGCAAGATCTGTTGTGCCATCGTACGATTCGATGTTTACGGGTTTGAAGCCCTCAGGGATTTTATGATCCATTACTTCATCTGTGAAGCATAGTGGGTGTGTGGCGCCTCTGTATTGGGCTATATCATGACGCAGCTCGAAGGAGCTTTGTCTGTTGAGTTCGGCCCGGCCGGATTCATTGTGTCCGGAGTGACGATCACCGTCACGTGCCGTGGGGCGCCTGCGCGATCCGTAGATCGATCTTGTTTGCCTTGCCTTGTCCTTCAGGATGTCGCGCAGGTCGGGCGCATTTTCCTGTGCCTTACTATGCTTGACGCGGTGTCGGGGCATGGCTTGAGTGGAGGGCCAAGAGGCCTCTCTGTCACGGCCACGAGATGGCCGGTCGGCCATGTCATGCGCTAGTGATGTAGGTGCTTCCTCCTCTAGTCGGGGTAGCAGCCTGCGCTTTGGGTAACTCTTGGAGGGGCGTTCGAGTTCATACTCTTCGATCGCAAGGACTTCAGTCCATTTGTCAGCTAGCAAATCCTGATCAGCTCTAAGTTGTTGCCGCTTTTTCTTGAGGCTGCTTGCCGTGGCCATGAGCCTGCGTTTAAAACGCTCTTGTTCGGCAAGATCCTCTGGCACGACGAACTCGTCGTCGTCGAGGCTTGCCTCGTCTTCGGAGGGAGGCGTATAATTATCATCCTCAACCTCTTGGTCCGCCGCCCTCTCGTGAGGGCTGGCTTCTCTGTCCTCCTGTGCCGAATTTTGCTGGAGGGGGTGTTCTTCGGCGCTGTCCGGAGTAGTATTATCTCCCGTGCCGGAATCACCGTTTTTTCTTTGGCGGGATTTAGAGCGGCGCCGCTGACGCCGGCGCTTGGGCTGTTTCTTAGAGGTATCGTCAACCGTTGTTCCATCACCATCTCCATCCTTTGGAGTGTCCACCATATATATGGCATATGACGAGGTGGCCTTCCAACGCCCTACAGGTGCTGGTTCTTGTTCGTCTCCTGCATCGTTGTCCATGCCGTCGATGTCTTCGGAGTTGAAGTCAAGCATGTCGGTTAAGTCGTCGATAGTGGCTACGAAGTGGGTGGTGGGTGGGTTTTGAATTTCTTCATCGTCCGTATCCCAACCTTGCTGACCGTAGTCCGGCCAGGGCTCTCCTGATAAAGAGAGAGACTTTAGAGAATTCAGGATGTCGCCGAAGGGCGAGTGCTGAAAGATGTCCGCGGCGGTGAACTCCATTATCGGCGCCCAATCGGATTCGATCGACGGGGGCGCGGGGGGCTCGGAGTTCGGAGAGGAATCCGGCTCCTCGGAGTCACGGGCCATGCGGAGTGCGGGGCTGGAGTTCGGCTCGATCGCCTCTGGGATCGCAGCCCCTGAGGCAGCGTCCATCCGCTGATCCTCGATTGGCGCAGTGGGCTCCAAATCAATGGTCGGAACCGATGCGTATGCGGCCTCCAAGGCGCTGTTCGGCAGCAGAGCTATATCATGCCCATCGAGACAGTGCGGCACGCTTAGCTGTGGCTCGAATCCGTCGAAGATCAAGTCCCCGCGAATGTCAGCCGTGTAGTTTAGGCTTCCAAACCTGACCTGATGGCCAGGGGCGTAACTTTCGATCTGCTCAAGGTGACCAAGTGAGTTGGCCCGCAGTGCGAAGCCGCCAAAGACAAAGATCTGTTCGGGGAGAAAAGTCTCACCCTGGACTGCATCGTGGTTGATGATCGAAGAAGCCATCGGGCCTGAAAGCGACGACACAGAGGAACTCTCAATGAAAGCACCAATGTCAGCGTCAAAACCGGCGGATCTCGGGTAGGGGGTCCCGAACTGTGCGTCTAGGCCGGATGGTAACAGGAGACAAGGGACACAATGTTTTACCCAGGTTTGGGCCCTCTTGATGGAGGTAAAACCCTACGTCCTGCTTGATTAATATTGATGATATGGGTAGTACAAGAGTAGATCTACCACGAGATCAAGGAGGCTAAACCCTAGAAGCTAGCCTATGGTATGATTGTTGTATGATGAAGTTGTCCTATGGACTAAAACCCTCCGGTTTATATAGACATCGCAGAGGGTTAGGGTTACACAAAGTCGGTTACAATGGTAGGAGATCTTGAATATCCGCATCGCCAAGCTTGCCTTCCACGCCAAGGAAAGTCCCATCCGGACACAGGACAGAGTCTTCAATCTTGTATCTTCGTAGTCCTGGAGTTCGGCTGAAGGTATAGTCCGGCTACCCGAACACCCCCTAATCCAGGACTCCCTCACATGTAAAGGCCATGAGATTGAGCTTTAGACTTAGCTTTGCGACATGTTGAGCATCAAGTGGTGAAGCGCGTGACGTCGCGGTACATCTTGGGCCAAAAATAGTTATTGGAGAGCATAGCAAATGTCTTGTCGCGTCCAAAGTGTCCCATTAGTCCTCCTCCATGAGATTCTTGCAAAAGTAGCAAACGAAGAGAAGACTCGAGGATGCAAAGTTTGTTAGCTCTCATAAGATAATCATCTTTGATGTAATAGCGTTCCCAAGATGTATGCATCAAACATTTAGCATAGGGAATTGCAAAAGTAGGATCATGCGCATACAAGTCTTTTATGTGCTCAAAGTCGATGACATTCAATTAAAGTTCAGTAACGAGCATGCATATACGGGAAAGCGCATCCGCCACAACATTTTCCTTGCCTTTGATATATTTGATGACATAAGGAAATGACTCAATGAATTCACTCCATTTAGCACGACGTTTGTTCAACTTAGTTTGACCCTTAAGATACTTGAGCATTTCATGATCGGTGTGAATGATAAATTCATGAGAGCGAAGATAATGTTCCCATTCACGCAAAACTCGCACTAAAGCATATAGCTCTTTGTCATAGACGGGATAGTTGAGTTGCGCTACGGAGAGTTTCTCACTAAAGTATGCGATGGGGCGCTTCTCTTGCGTTAACACACCTCCTATGCCATTACCACTAGCATCGCAATGAACTTCAAAAGGTTTGTCAAAGTTGGGTAATGCAAGCACAGGAGCATGAGTAAGCAAATTCTTAAGCTCATTAAATGTGGTATCTTGGGGTGGTCCCCAAACAAAATGCGCATTTTTCTTACTCAAAGCATGCAAAGGTGAAGCAATGGTGCTAAAATCCTTCACAAATCTACGATAAAAACCTGCAAGGCCTAGAAAACTATGCACTTGTTGCAAATTAGTGGGTTGTGGCCAAGTTTTAATTGCTTCAATTTTAGACTCATCAACATGGAAACCCTTTGAGGAAACAACGAAACCCAAGAAAACAAGCTTGTCAACTCCAAAAAGGCATTTGTCCACGTTAGCATAGAGGCGCTCTTTTCGAAGAGTTTGCAACACGGTTCAAAGGTGGGTGACATGATCTTTGAGAGATTTGCTAAAAACAAGGATATCGTCGAAGTAGACAACAACAAATTCGCCAATATAAGGGCAAAACACATAATGCATAAGACGCATGAAAGTATCGGGTGCTTCTGATAAACCCATAGGCATAACTAACCACTTATACAAACCAAACTTTGTTTTGAAAGCGGTTTTCCATTCATCACCCTCTTGTATGCGATTTGATAGTAGCCACTTTTAAGATCAATTTTTGAGAAAATAGTGGCACCGCTAAGTTCATCTAGTGTGTCATCAAGGCATGGAATGGGGTGCCTATATCGAACGGTGATAGCATTGATAGGTCTACAATCGGAACACATGCGAAAGCTACCGTCTCTTTTTGGCACAAGAATGACCGGGACAGCACAAGGACTCAAACTTTCACGCACATGTCCATGGTCAATGAGATGTTGTACTTGCCTTTGTATTTCTTTGGTTTCTTCGGGGTTGACGCGATACGGGGCCTTGTTTGGAAGAGGTGCTCCAGGGATGAGGTCGATGCGGTGTTCGATGCCTTGTAGTGGAGGTAGACCCAGAGGTAGCTCATCAGGGAAAACATCTTGGAATTCCTGCAATAGAGAAGATAACACCAAAGTTAAATTGTGATAGGTGTTAGTTTTTGGTGCTTCGTCCTTGCACAAAAGGACATAGTTCATGACACTTGATGGGTTCTCATACACTTCTCTCATCTCACGTTTAGGCAAAGAGGACTAAGTTCTTCTTTTCACTCATCGTGGAGGCACTCAATTTGGGCTTGTGGCGCTCACTTTGTTTTTGGTAGTTCGCTCTCTCACTATTCTCTCCATGATGGGTGGCTTGCTTGTCGGCGATCACTTGGCTTGGAGACATAGGTTGTAGCACGTACCCCTTTCCATTCATCTTGAAGCTATAGTGATTCGTTCATCCATTGTGGATGACACCGCGGTCATATTGCCATGGTCGTCCAAGAAGAAGGTGGCAAACAGACATCGGAATGACATCACACTCCAAAGTTTCTTCGTAAGCTCCGATCTTGAAAGAAACTTGTACCCTATGCTCGACTTGGATAGTGTCGGAGTCGATTAGCTATTGAACTTTGTATGGGTGCGGGTGCTTCATCTTGACCAATTGGAGCTTGGGGCATAGTTCTTCACTTGCTAAGTTATGGCAACTCCCTCCATCGATGATGACCTTGACGGACCTTCCATTCATGCCGGCCTTGGTGTGGAAGATGTGGCATCTTTGGTCTTCGTCTTGTTGATGTTGAAGAGTCAAGACCTTGGAGACAACAAGAGCGGGGATTGAATCTTCGTCACAAAAGACTTGATCATATTCATCTTCATTCACTTGCTGGTGCATGGCCACTTGGTCAAGGGATTCCATTTCTCCTTCACTCATGGAGTCATAGGTTCCGTCGTCGTTGAGGATCATGGTGCGCTTGTTTGTGCACTCGAAGGATTTGTGGACTCGGCCGCATGTGAAGCATTTGAAGGAACTTGTCTTGATGGTCTCATCGGTTGGGTAGATGATGATGAATCTCTCAGCTTGAAGTTGCTTGTAGTAGGAGGACGACTTGGGGTTGTCGAACTTTTCTTGTAACTTGACTTGTCGCCGGTGCTTGTAGATGGCTTGGTTGAGGTAGAAGTTGTTGGAGTCGTTGAAGCTTGATTGTTGGAGAAGCCATAGGACTTGGATGAGAACTTGGCATATTTGAAGTCATCTTGCACTTGACGTTCCTCCTTGGTAGCTTGATGCACTAGCTCGATGAGGTTCGAGTATGGTTGGAAGTTAGCGATCTTCTTGATAGGATGATTGAGTCCATTCAAGAAACATGTCATAGTTTGCTCATCATCTTCCATGACATTGGCTCGTATCATGGCAGTCTCCATTTCCTTTTAGTACTCTTCAACGCTCTTGGTTCCTTGCTTGAGGAGTTGGAGCTTCTTGAAGAGGTTGCAGTTGTAGTAGGTAGGCACGAAACATGCTCTCATGACATCCTTCATTTGCGCCCAAGTTGTGATGGGTGGTTCACCTTTTGCCTCTCGGCGCTCAATGACTTGTTCCCACCAAATGAGGGCGTAGTCTTGGAACTCGAGGGATGCCATCGTGATCTTCTTCTCTTCTTCATAGTTGTGCAAGCGGAAGATTTTGTCAACCTTCAATGCCCATGATAGGTACTCTTCGGGATCATTGCTTCCGAAAAACTTGGGCATGGTGAACTTTAGCTTGCCGTAGCGTTTCTCTTCATTGTGTTGGGGTCGGGGATGATGATGCCCATGTCATTGAGGATTGTCAAACTCATGTTGCTCTTGGCGAGGAGGGTTGTCGACCTCATGTTGCTCTTGTCTTGGAGGATTTCCATTGTCTTCATGCTCTTGGTGAACTTGGGGTTCTTGTCGAGTGTGTGGAGGAGCTTGTCGAACTTGTGGGGGTCCTTGCCGAGCTTGTGGGCGAGCTTGAGGAACTTGAAGATGCACACGTGATTGGTAAATCCTCTCTTGAACTTCATCGTGAAGTGCTTCTTCTTGTTCGCGCCTATGGCGGTTGCGTTCGGCAATGGTGTGATTCATGTCGTAGAGTGCACGTTGCGCCTCAAGTGCTCGAGCTTCGCGTAGTTGTTGTTCTTGGCGTTGTGCCTCGGCATCTTGTGCATCTTGGTGTAGACGCACTCGCTCTTCCTCTTCTCGTTGGTGTTGTCATTGCCATTCTTGTGCTTGCTCGAGAGTAGCTTGGTTTTGACGATGTCGATGTTCTTGCACATGAGCTTGCTCTTGAGAATCGTTGTCGTGTAGAGGATTGCGGTTTGCTTGACGATCTTGATGAGCGGCATGACGAAGAGTGATCGATGTCGGAGTACTTGAGTCAGAGATGGTGTCGTCGGAGTGTCGACTTGAGCAGCTCCGTCTTGAGTAGGACGAAGTGGTAGAAGAGCGGTTGACCAACAAGGCACGAATCTCGTCCATTCTTGCGTCATTCTTTTGTTTGTGTTCGTCGAGCTTGTTGTCGAAGTAGTCTCTTGTACGTTGCTCGGATAGTCGCAAGTCGGTGGTGAGATGGTCGGTGCGGTCGCTCATTGCTTGTTGCTCTTGATACAAAGCTCATTGTGTTCCAAATAGGTGTAGCTTGGTGATGTAGTTGTTCGGGTCGTCGTCTTGCTCAAGGAAAAGTGGGTTGGTAGAAGAACTCAGCCTATCCATCATGCCAAGCAAATATGTGAGTGGGAGAAAGAGAAAAACGATACCAAATGTACCTTGACCGAAGTTGAAGATGGATCAATGGTCACTCAATAGTGTTGCAAGGAAATAGCACAATTGGTACCAATTCTTGTCGGTTCTCACACCTACAAAAATAAGAGCTTATGGTGGAGCTTGGTTAGGATGGTGGCATAAAATTTGATGCAATTGTGAGGAAGACTCAATAATGTTGAAAATGATTCGCAAATGCAACAAGTAGACCAATAGCAATATGTGGCACACGGAAACACAACACATGGAAAGATAAATATGCTAGTTGCTCTTCATGCAAAGCTCGTTGTGTACCTAAGAGGTGTAGTTTGGTGACGTAGTTGTTCGGGTCGTCGTCTTGCTCAAAGAAGAGTGGGTTGGTAGAAGTACTTGGCCTATCCATCATTCCAAACAAAATATGTGAGTGGGAGAAAGATAAGAACTTATACCAAATGTACCTTGACCGATGTTGAAGATGGATCAATGATCACTCCAATGTGTAACAAGGAAATAGCACAATTGGTACCAATTCTTGTCGGTTTCTCACACCTACACAAGTAAAAGCTTATGGTGGAGCTCGGTTAGGATGGTGACACAAAATTTGATGCAATTGTTAGTGAGACTCAATAATGTTGGAAAATATTCACAAATTTGCAAATGCAACAAGTAGACCAATAGCAAGATATGGTACACGGAAACACACACGCAAACAGATAAGTGGGGTCGTGCAACCAAGGAATGAGCCAAAATGTGGAATCCACGAAAATTCTCTTGTTGCACAACACTAGAGAGACGCTAGCATGATTGCACAATAGGCGGATACGAGACTTGTGCACAACCTACTAAGCAAAAATGCAACTACTTCTATCCCAAGTATGCTATATGTATGGTGTTCCGATGATATGATCCAAGATGATCGGATATGATAATCTTAATGTGGTATGGTTCTATGGTTCTTGCTTATAAGCTCTTTGCTTATCTTTCCCTTTTTGATTAAAATCTTGGTTGGCTCTTTCCCTTTGAGCTCTTTTCTCATGCAAAACTTCACGAACCAAGATAGCAATTGTGTATGCTTATGATGACCTTATGACACAAGAGATGATACCAAGATATGCACCACGATGATATGGTATGTATGCTATGGCAAGTATGATCACTAATGTGCACAGGTAACGTTGTCGGCAATACTCAAAGGCTAGTCTCGATGGGGAAGCTACGCAAAATTGGGCTATGTGGTTATCAAGGTAACTGCAAGGAGGAGACAAAGATGTCGTCGAAGTTACCGTCCTTGCTTATGGTTGAAGGTGTCGAGAATAGTGAATTGGTCGATGTTGAGTCCCTTGGCGATGATGAGTGGTGGCGGTGTCGATGTCGAACTGTTCCTAGTTAGCCGAAACACCCTAGGAAATGATGAACCCCCAACTCAAATTCTCAAAACCAAATGCGTCAAAATTTGTCAGGGTTTGTAGCGGTCAAGTGGTGGTAGGATTTGTTGTATCTAATGGGATTTCAGAAGTTAGGTGGTGGAGGTGGAAGTGGGTATGCGGAGGCGTGGGTGGTGGATGTCAAAAACTGCAGAAAATGCAGTTTCGGCAGAGATAGTCGGATGTTCCGAGCTAGGAGCCGGATGATCCGGGCGGGTCAACAGCGCACGGGGATGGCTCGGGATGAACTCGAAAAACGGGTTCAAATTCGAGGATTTCGTGCATTTTGGATGGATTGCAAGGTGGAGATGGTGGGGAAAGGTGAAATCCACTTGCAACACAACAAATTCATGGATCAAAACCAAGAAAACTTCATCAAAACTCATAAATCACAAAAAAAATTGGGGGCTATTTTTGTGGGGATTTTTGAAATTGGGACAAAATCAAGCTAGAAAACAAGGTGTGGAGGCTCCAAATCCGTGATCAACGTGGCTCATGATACCAAGATGATGTAGGGTAGAACCCTAGTGGCCCGATCTTTCACGGTTGGAGCAGATTCCACAGAGAACACGAAGAACATGAGAGGAAAACACGAGGGCAAACACGAGAGAATCACTCAAACCAACAAGATTCGATTACACATGCGCTAGATCCTCGGGACACAAAGAGGTACACGATCCACAATGAACTAAGGACAATACAAGTAGCACGATCTTCTCCGTGAGGAGGTCTTGAGGTTCTTCCCATGATGGGGTCTTGAATCCGCTTGGGGGATCTTCTCCAAGGAGACGCGATCTCCGAGGAGAAGGTAACCAAGTGGATGAGCAAATCTCTCTCACAAAATGAGCTAATCCTTTGCTAACCCTAGACAAGTGATGGAGGAGTTGTTTATATAGGCAAAGGGGCCGAAGGAGTACATGGGCTTCGGCCCAACACGCACACGCAGGTGGGGGTCCGAATGATCCGGGAGGGCACCCGGATGATACGGGCTTCAGGACCCCGGATGGTCTGGGAGGTGGTCCGGATGGGGCGAAGAGGCGGGCGGCGGTGTCGGTGGCCCGGATGTCCGGAGGGGGATCCGGACGTCCGACTGGGGTTTGGATGATCCAGGACTCGTCTGGATGGTCCGGTTTCGGGGTGCATCTTTGGGTGCTCTCGGGTCTCCACTTATCCAAATCGTTCGAGTTGGGGTCCGGATCGTCCGGGCTCTGTCCGGGACCTCGTCCGGATCGTCCGGCCAGCCTAGGACTTGGCTGATTTCTTCTCCGTCTTCACGCATGTCTTTCGCTTCCGATCCTCCTCGCGCCTTAGCTTCTCCATGGCTAACTCCTTGGTACCTGAGTATGCATAACGTCTCCGTTTGAGGTAGTAGCCATGTCTCATGTGCATCGAAGTGGAATTGTGAGAGGAGAGATGTCACCTCGGTTTCGAGAGCTCTTGCACGTGCTCGTGTCATGGGTCTTCTAGGCACTTGGTGAGATGATGATAGGTCCATGGGGATGACCTTGGGATGCTCCGCATAACCTGCTCTCTTTGACTACCATAGCAAAGGAAGATATTTTGTTCTTGAGAGTGAGGCCTGAGCTCACAACGCGGCAGTGGAGGCAGCACGGCAGGCCGAGGCATCCGCACCAAGAGCCTCCGTGAGCTACCACTCTGACTACTATCCAGGATACTGATCGATTACCAAGTTAGGCCAAAAGCCTAAGCTTGGGGGAGTACGTGTTTCTCACCAACATTACATTCATGATCACACATTTCATTCCAGTTGTCGGTGTCACACTTATCATTATATTATATATGTTAGATTTATTTTCTTGCTTTCTTCCTGTGACCTTAGAAAAACCAAAAAAATTAGTTGTAGTTACTTTATTTCTATGCATGTTTAGTTGCAATACTAAAAATAAAACCCAAAAATATTTCCTTGTTCTTCTTTTGCTTGTTGGGAGTTTTCCTGTGTAAATAGTTTTTCTTGTTTTTGCTTTTCCCTTTTATTTGCTTGTTCAAGAAAAACAAAAACTCCAAAAATATTTCAGCATGTTTCTATGAATTTATTTTCTTTTTATTCGAGTTGTACCGAGGAGAAGACCACGATGAAAATGTTGAGTGGCTCTCATATGAATAATTGTTTATCTAATAAGGAGCCCATATTACCTTGTCTTCTCCTGTTGAATAAAATGTTTGCAGATTCCAGCTTAGTCCATGACACTCTTACACAATTATTATTTTCACATTGTTCGGTCGTGCAAGTGAAAGGCAATAATAACGATATTCGATGAACTAGCCGTGGCAGAGAGAAACGGGTATGAACTCGACTTGTTCTGTTTGTGTAAATATGAACCTAGTATCCATGACTTAGGCCATTATGATCAAACATGTTTGCAATGACAATTAGAGATTATAGTTTCTCATGACATGCATAAGTAGCTGGGAGTGGATAATGATTTATCTTGGATATCAACATTGCGTTAAAATGATTGTGATGTAGTATGATGATATGGTATCCTCCTCTGAATGTTCGAGTGCCTTGACTTGGCACATATGTTCATGCATATATAGTTGAATCAAAACCAACATAGCCTCTATGATATTTATGTTCATGGTGTTCATATCCTACTCATGCTAGTGTCCAATGTTACTTATGCATAATGCATGTTCATGACCGTTGTTACTCTCAAGCTGACCGCTTCTCAATCTATTTGCTAGGCTTTGCCTGTACTAAGTGGGAATTCTGCTTGTACATCAAAAACCTTGAACCCAAAGTTATTCCAGATGAGTCCACCATACCTACCTATATGCGGTATTACCATGCCGTCCTAAGTAAATTTGCATGTGCCACCTCCAAAACCTTCTAATAAATATCCTTTTTGTGTGCCTGGATCGTTCATGGAACGATAGGAGGTGGTCAGTATCTTCCATGCTAAGCAGGTTATTCTCAGGTCCAGTGTTTATTCACTAGCCATAGCAAGAGAAAAGGGCGGTAATGGGGATGCCCAGTCCCAAACTACAAACAGAAAAAGCTTACGAATAATCAAGCAAAAACTCCCAATGGAGTCAAAACCTTTACTTTTATCACTTGGGAACCGCCACTAGCATGCTTAGCATGGAAGATATTGATAACTGATAGTCGTGAAGTAAATGAGAAGGGTGCATGTCTCAAAATATCATTTACCTTTGTTTAAAAACTTGAGATCTGGCACCTCTGCAAATCACTGCTTCCCTCTACGAAGGGACTATCTATTTACTTTTATATTGTGTCATCACCTTCTAAAATAAGCGCCAGAACCTGAGAGCACTGCTGTCATGCTTATGCACTGTGTGTAGCTAATGTTGGGTGCATCATGACTGGATCTTTTCTACCATGAATTACAATGTTTAGTCGTTGCTTGAACTTTGGAGGTGCTCTACATTTATGTTTTGCAGTCTCAGAAAGGGCTAGCGAGATACCACTATTGTCATATTATATCATGGTTGTTTTGATAATATGTTGCTGTTTGAGATATCTTATTATTGCTTGCTAGTAGATTATGTCATTGATATGAGCTAATAAAATTTCTAAGAGTTATTGCCGGCATGGTTAGTTATAATGTTGGATGAAAACATGGGTGTTGTTTAAGCTTATTTATGCAAACAAGAGCAAAAGAGTTCGTAAAAGTTTCTCTTTTTCACTTTCAGTTTATCAACTGAATTGCTTGAGGACAAGCAAAGGTTTAAGCTTGGGGGAGTTGATACATCTCTAACGTATCTACTTTTCCTAACGGTTTTCCTCTTGTTTTGGACTCTAATTTGCATGATTTGAATGAAACTAGCCCCGGATTGACGTTGTTTTCAGTAGAACTACCATGGTGTTGTTTTTGTGCAGAAATAAAAGTTCTCGGAATGGAACGAAACTTTGTGAGGATTTTTTATGTAATAGAAGAGAATTTCTGGAGCCAAGAGCCACCGGAGCGGGGCACCTGGGTGGGCACAACCCACCAGGGCGCGCCTGCCCTCCCAGGCGCACCCAGGTGGGTTGTCCCCACCTGGTGGCGTCGCAGACCCTGAAACCGACGCTATAAAATCCTATTTTTCCAGAAAAAATCAAGGAGAAAGAATTATCACGATCCACGAGACGGAGCCGCCGTCACCTACTGTTCTTCATCGGGAGCAGATATGGAGTCCGTTTGGGGCTCCGGAGAGGGGGATCTTCATTCTTCATCATCACCTACCCTTCTCCATCGCCAATTCCATGATGCTCCCCGCCGGGAGTGAGTAATTCCTTTGTAGGCCCGATGGTCGATGAGGAGTTGGATGAGATTCATCATGTAATCGAGTTAGTTTTGTTAGGGCATGATCCCTAGTATCCACTATGTTCTGAGATTGGTGTTGCTATGACTTTGACATGCTTAATGCTTGTCACTTTGGGCCCAGGTGCCATGAATTCAGATCTGAACCGTTTATGTTATCACCATTATATCCATGTTCTAGATCCGATCTTGCAAGTTATAGTCACCTACTACGTGTTATGATCCGGCAACCCCGGAGTGACAATAGTCGGGGCCACTCCAGGTGATGACCATAGTTTGAGGAGTTCATGTATTCACCGTGTGTTAATGCTTTGTTCCGGTTCTCTATTAAAAGGAGGCCTTAATATCCCTTAGTTTCCAATTGGACCCCGCTGCCACGGGAGGGTAGGACAAAAGATGTCATGCAAGTTCTTTCCATAAGCACGTATGACTATTTATGGAATACATGCCTACATTATATGTATGAACTAGAGCTAGTGTCGTATCGCCCTAGTTATGACTATCCCATGATGAATATCATCCAACAAATTACCGATCCAATGCCTACGAATTTATCCTATATTGTTCTTGCTAAGTTACTATTGCTATCGTTATTGTTGCACTTGCTACAAAAATACCGTTGTCACTATTACTGTTACCGTTGTTGCTGCTACTGTTATCAAAACTATCATACTACCTTGCTACTGATCACTTTGCTGCAGATAATTAATCTCCAAGTGTGGTTGAATTGACAACTCAGCTGCTAATACTTACAAATATTCTTTGGCTCCCCTTGTGTTGAATCTATAAATTTGGGTTGAATACTCTACCCTCGAAAACTGTTGTGATCCCCTATACTTGTGGGTTATCAGGCCTCCAGAGCCTCACGAGGTTCACGACCTGGGCGACTCATGAGGAGCGACTTCTGCAGCAAGCGTCTTCAGCTACTCCAACATTTCTTCAGCAACGGTGCCAGGTGACACTTTTTGGTTTGTTCAGTTGGGGGCGCCCCTCCGGCTGCATCATCCCCAAGCCGTGTGGGTCTGTCCCTGCGGCATGTATCGTTCTTTGCATCTGTCAGAACTGGCTTTACCCTTTGATCATGAGCTGCTTTATGATTATCACATGTCTATTCGATGTTCCGTCATCCTTCGCAGCCCCCGCGCGTTACTGACCCGCCACTTGCCCATTCCGCAACGGGGGATACACATGCTGGCATAGCGCTTGTGCTCGGGTCCGTCCATGCAACACTGACAAATCTGAGAGATCGAGCTCTAGCTCGCGGCCTGCCCCACGCAAGTCACCTCACTAGATCCTTGGTTCCTTCATCTTCTTGTGGAAAGATCAGCGGCGGGATAGCAAGCGCGGTCATGTGTTATGTTCTCCTCCTCAAGCTAACTCACAGGTACCTCCGGAGTTTGACTACGAGCGGCCCCGCTGGCCACTCCTTTTTCACGCAATTCGCTTGCACGTTAAAGGGGGGCTCCTGAGCATCGCGCCTCGAAGGCTCCTACTGGCTCTCGAGCCCTCGCCCCCTGGCCGTGACCACGACATCAGAACCTGGCATACCAGCAGCGGCCGAGCCTCGCTCGAGGGCCGGGACTCGAGGACGTAGATCATCTAGATGAGCGAGGAAGAGGGGGGACCGGCATGGACCCTACCTGGAAGCGCCACCACTAGGGCACGGTCAGGCGCCGCGCAAGAAAATCGCCACGAGCTCGCCAAGATAAGTCACCCATACACACCAGCGTGAACCTCATGACCCCATATTTCGACTCTCCCGATCTTGCTCGGGCAATGCCGGTTTCCTTTTCGGCCTTCAGGGAGCTTCTTGTACGCCAAAGGGGACCTCTTGAGCATCGCGCCTCAGGAGCTCTTACCGGACCTAGGGCCGCTCACCTCCTGGCCTTGACCACGGCATCACGACCTGGCTTACCAGCGACGGCTGAAGCCTGCCTGGGGACTAGGTCATGTCGGCGTAGAGCACTAAGCTACCATGAGAACGAAAAGAGGGGACCATGCCGGAGCGAGATACGCAGTTGCAACATCACACTGGGAATGATAACATTGGAGTAAAAGCATTAGAGTTTTTTACATACCCCATGGGGCTCGTCACAATTCCGCGCATGGAAACAAAAGAAGAAGACCTCGAAGGACCCTCGCCGCAGGGTATCACCGACGACGCTGAGCAGACGCCGCTGCTGCGCTCTGGGCACGGCGAGATCTCGGTGGCACGTAGCTGTCATCGCTGGACTCCGGGGAATCGCTAGGCTCAGGAGAGCCGCTGGATTCCAGGGAGTCGCCGCTGCTGCTGAAGGAGCTGCTGGCAAGGCCAAGGGCAAGTTCAATTCCCATGGCCGCGCCGTGAGGATTATCTCTTCCGGAGCAGCACTCCAGGCGCCGGCCGTCTTCGTCGAAGACCTTGAAGAATAGCGTGGAGGCTCCATCGTACTCAAAGTGGATGGCGAGGGCCCCCTCATGCCAGCAGGTGCGGGCAACCTCGCCCCATCCTCGAGTCATGAAGATGTCGCCCGGAGGGACGACCTCGACCTTCGCCTCCGTGGCTTGGCTGCAGCACCCGGCGTGTTGCCGCCACGGCTCGAGTGGCCCCCTCGGCGGCATCTCCTTGGTGAAGAACCTCGGGAACCGGATCCATGTGTGCGGCAACATCGCCGCCCACACCACGAACTCACATGAGGTGCCCTCGGTGTGGGTTCTCGGGCCGGCTGGCCGTGCAGCCTCGGCCTGTCCTCCGTGACCACGGACCGTGCTGCGCCGGGCACTGCCACCCTGCCCAGAGCTTCGCCGCGGGCATACAGAGGGATCAGGAAGCCAGGCAGAGGTCGCTCATACCAAGGCCGCGTCACCTCTTGCACCTCGCCAGAATCACAGGGGCGGCCGAGTCTTTTCTTCGGCGGGAGTGGCCCGGGCTCCTCCCGGGGGGTTTTCCCCTTCTCCGCCGCGGAAAACCTCCTCATCGGCGCCATGGATGCTACGACAAGACGTCGAGACCAAGAAGAAGGGAGAGCGGGCAGCAAGAAGATGGAGATGAGCAGGGGGCTCTGCCCCTCCCCTCATTTATAGCCGGAGGGAGGCCAACCGCCGGCCTCCATGGTCCCACGCAATGATGATCTATCTCTGCATGCAGCAAGCTCTTGTCAAGTCGAACGGTTGCCGAGGCCGCAGGCGGTTGGGGCCCGTGGCACTTCACGCTTTCCCTTTGGCTTCGCCTCGAAGCCAAGTCCGAACGCGCCTTGGGCCCGGGGGCTACTATCGGCATTCTGGGAACGGGGGTACCCTGTTGGGGAACGTAGTATTTCAAAAAAATTCCTACGATCACGCAAGATCTATCTAGGAGAAGCATAGCAACGAGCGGGGAGAGTGTGTCCACGTACCCTCGTAGACCAAAAACGGAAGCGTTTAGTAACGCGGTTGATGTAGTCGAACGTCTTCGCGATCCAACCGATCCAAGTACCGAATGCACGGCACCTCCGTGATCTGTACACGTTCAGCTCGGCGACGTCCCTCGAACTCTTGATCTAGTTGAGGTCGAGGGAGAGTTTCTTCAGCACGACGGCGTGGTGACGGTGATGATGAAGTTACCGACGCAGGGCTTCGCCTAAGCACTACGACG
The DNA here is from genome assembly GCF_003073215.2 of Triticum urartu. NCBI lineage: Eukaryota > Viridiplantae > Streptophyta > Magnoliopsida > Poales > Poaceae > Triticum > Triticum urartu. Next base: position 337,793,693 of record NC_053026.1, read on the forward strand.
ATATGACCGAGGTGTGTAACTGTGGAGGGGGGCACCGCAAACAGCTAGACAAATCTTGGAGTGCCTTTGGGGTGCCCCCTGCCCATGTATATAAAGGAGGGGGGAAGAGGAGGCTGGCCTAGGAGGGGCGCGTCTATAGGGGGAGTCCAACTAGGATTCCCAATCCTAGTTGGAGTCCCCTTCCTTTTCCAAGAGGGGGGAGAGGGAAGGAGTGGGAGAGGGAGAAGGAAAGAGGGGGGGCGCCGCCCCCTCCCTAGTCCAATTTGGACCAGCCCATGGGGGGCGCGCAGCCTCCCCTTGTGGCCCTTCTCTCCTTTCCACTAAGGCCCATGAAGACCCAATACTTTCCCCGGCAAATTCTCGTAACTCACCGGTACTCCGAAAAATACACGAACCACCCAGAACCTTTCTGATGTCCGAATATAGCCTTCCAATATATCGATCTTTACGTCTCGACCATTTCGATACTCCTCGTCATGTCCGTGATCTCATCCGGGACTCCGAACAAACTTCGGTCATCAAATCACATAACTCATAATACAAATCGTCATCGAACGTTAAGCGTGCGGACCCTACGGGTTCGAGAACTATGTAGACATGACCGAGACTCATCTCTGGTCAATAACCAATAGCGGAACCTGGATGCTCATATTGGTTCCTACATATTCTACGAAGATCTTTATTGGTCAAACTGCATAACAACATACGTTGTTCCCTTTGTCATCGGTATGTTACTTGCCCAAGATTCAATCGTCGGTATCATCATACCGAGTTCAATCTCATTACCGGCAAGTATCTTTACTCGTTCTGTAATGCATCATCCCTTAACTAACTCATTAGTCACATTGCTTGCAAGGCTTATAGTGATGTGCATTACCGAGAGGGCCCAGAGATACCTCTCCGATAATCGGAGTGATAAATCCTAATCTCGATCTATGCCAACTCAACAAACACCATCGGAGACACCTGTATAGCATATTTATAATCACCCAGTTACGTTGTGACGTTTGATAGCACACAAAGTGTTCCTTCGGTATTCAGGAGTTGCATAATCTCATAGTCATAGGAACATGTATAAGTTATGAAGAAAGCAATATCAATAAACTAAACGATCATAGTGCTAAGCTAACGGATGGGTCAAGTCAATCACATCATTCTCTAATGATGTGATCCCGTTGATCAAATGACAACTCATGACTATGGCTAGGAAACTTAACCATCTTTGATTAACGAGCTAGTCAAGTAGAGGCATACTAGTGACACTCTATTTGTCTATGTATTCACACGTGTACTAAGTTTCCGGTTATTACAATTCTAGCACGAATAATAAACATTTATCATGATATAAGGAAATATAAATAACAACTTTATTATTGCCTCTAGGGAATATTTCCTTCATACCCAAACTTGCCTCACTGCGGCCCAGGGCGTGGCTTCATCAACGGCCTGGTACGGCCCACCTTCAGCATCAACAACTCAAGACCCTCACGAGGGGCCAAGCCTCGCGAGGCGGACGACGCCAAGACCTCTAGAATGAGCGGCCTCCTCGGGCTAGCTCCTGAGGAGTGGAGATTTCTATGCAAGCCCTCACCTCGTGAGGTTCGGATGGCGTGAGCCATGACGACCAAGGCCAGGCGGGCGCCAGCGGGTGCAGTACAGCAGTTTCCTCTTTGGTGCTAAGGAGGAAAGCGCGGGCACGGAGTCCCGAGGAATCAGCCAAAGGTTTCCATTTCCATGCTACAAGGCCAAGACCGCCAGGACGGTAGGACGGAGGTCATCGCCGAGCCCACCACAGCGTCACGACCAGAGGCTTTGCAGGTGAAGACTACCTTTTGTCAGGATAAGTTGTACTAGTTATCTCCCTTCGAATTTGGCCGTTGTGGGATCCCTTCCCACCTCCATTTTGGGGGAAGAGGACAAAAGCCGCTATAAATAGGGTAGCACCACCATCGTAGAGGGGAATCGGATCCATTCCATCCTCACCAGCTCACCGGCTCACACAAACACAAGAACACACCTCCTAAGGTTGTTCCCCCATTGTACTAGTTCATCCTCAACCCCTCGAGGCCAATCCACCACAAAGCAGGAGTAGGGTTTTACACCACAAGGTGACCCGAACCTGGGTAAACTGCCTTGTCCCCTTTCCCTCCAGTTCATAGAGCTAGACTGTGGGATCGACGAGTTGGAAGACTGGGGAGGTTGAGTTCTTTGCACGCACCCCAGAGTTTAAATCTATCAAGGGTCTGCGAAGCCCGGAATCCGACAGCCATCAAAGGCCCCGGGGGTCGACGGGTTCAAAGCAGGGTTTCATCAATGGCATTGGGAGGTCCTTGGAGAGGACATCACAGTGGCCGTTTTAGAGTTCCTCAATGGTGGAGAATTACCATTGGGATTGAATGACACATCTATAATATTGATCCCAAAGGTACGACATCCACAAAAAATATCACAATTCTGGCCAATCACTTTATGCCATGTCCTATACAAGATTGCAGTCAAAGCAATTGCGAACAGACTTCGAGGGATCTTGGATGAGGTGATCGGAGAAGAACAAAGTGCATTTGTCCCAGGGCATTTAATCACGGATAATGTACTTGTAGCGTATGAAAGTATTCATGCTATCAAGAGATGTAAGAAAGGCAAAAATGCATGCTGCGCGATGAAGCTTGATATGCTCAAGGCCTAAGATAGAGTGGAATGGCACTATCTCAAAGTGATGCTCTCTAGGTTGGGCTTCGGTGATAATTTTATTCGTTTAATCATGAAGTGTGTGACGTCGGTGCGGTTCACAATTAAGGTAAATGGGGAACTTCTCCCTTACTTTACCCCTTCGAGGGGGCTTCGTCAAGAATGCCCCATGTCGCCATATTTGTTCTCGCTATTTGCTCAGCGCCTTATTTCACTTCTGAATAATTTTGGCAGTGCATACGTTGACAGAGGAATCAGGGTGAGCATACATGCACCTTGGGTTAATCACCTACTATTTGCTAACGACAGTTTGATTTTTCTCACTGCAAAAACTCATAGTACAAAGAGGCTTAATGAGATTCTCTGGATATATGCTAACTGTTCTGGACAGGCAGTGAACCGGGAGAAGAGCTTCATATATTTCAGTGGCAACACGGGACAGCCCCTACGAGAGAGTTTGAAACAATCTCTTGGTATTAATGTAGAAGCTTTCTCAGAGCGCTGCTTGGGACTCCCGGCTGCTATTGGTAAATTACTAGTGGGACATTTGATCACATGGTGGACAGATGTCGTGATAAAATGTGTGGCTGGTCAGAGCGAAACATGGCTTGTGCGGCGAGGAAGGTTCTTCTCAAGACAGTCGTCCAGTCGATCCCAACCTTCAGTATGAGTTGTTTCCTTTTGACAAAAAAGGTATGCAAGTCAGTGACTTCTTGCATGGCGAAGTATTGGTCGGGGAGCTCGATTGATAAGCGTTCCCTCCATTGGCTCTCTTGGGACAAACTTGAGACGCCAAAGGTGAAGGGCGGCATGGGTTTCTGCAATATTCAGTTATTCAACTTAGCGATGCTTGGAAAACATGGCTCATGGCTGGCGCCTTCTTACAAGACCGGATTCACTATGTGCCAGGGTGCTGAAGGGCAAGTATTTTCCTCATACGGACTTTCTCAATGCTACAGCCCCGGCTAGAGCATCGACGACCTGGAAGGCAATTATAGCAGGGCGAGACGCCCTCAATGTTGGCCTCATCCGTCGAGTTGGTGATGGGACAACCATCTCAACGTGGACAGACAGTTGGATTCCGAACACGGCCACCCTGAAACCCATGGGCCGCATTGGCACTGTGCCGCTCACTAGAGTTTCAGAACTCATTGATGATTATACAGGGAATTGGAATGAACAAATTGTCCGTCAGAATTTCTTGCATCCGGATGCGGTAGCCATTCTAAACATACCACTGAACCCGTCTGGTGGCGAAGATACTTTGGCTTGGGCTTTGGAAAAGTCGGGCATCTACACTGTAAAATCAGCGTATCGTTCTCTTGTGACTCGTAACGAGCTTAGTTCTCTAGAGGAAGGGGTGATTACAGAAATATCATCAGCTAACACACAGTTGTGGACTGCTCTATGGAGGCTTAAAGTCGTCCCCAAGGTCCGAGTTTTTGGGTGGAGAGTACTCCAAGGGATACTCCCAGACTCGACCACTTTGCGATATCGCCACATAACCTTGGCGATCTTGGAAATCCCTTCCTTGCAAAGGAGATCGATGGTTGGTCAGTGTTGGAGGCCACCTGAAGCAGGCTGGGTTACAAAACTTACAATAAACACTGATTAAGCACTCAATGTTGAGGACATGAAGGGCGGGGCGGGAGGTGTGGCCCGGTCACACATTGCGTTTCTTGGAGCCTGGTGCAAACCACTACATGGTATAACGGACCCCTTCATCGCGGAACTCCTTGCTTTTCGTGATGGGATGATTTTTGCACAACTTCGTGGATTCTCACGCGTGATTATGGAGATTGACTGCTTGGAGCTAGTCGATCTATGGAAATCGCGCAGCAACACTAGGTCAGTTGCAGCGCCTATCTTGAACGAATTGGAGGAAATCGGTGCTACCTTTGCTTCTCTTTCTGTTACTCGTGTCAATAGGGATGCTAATGTCCCGGCGCATCAGTGCGCCCCGGCGCATCAGTGCACCCGTTTAGCTAGCACACTTGATGGCACCGAGAGTTGGCTTGATGTAAGCCCTGAGTTTCTTGCCTATGGGCGGACTATAACACCATGGTCGTAAGTTAATAAAGTTCCTGAATTCGCCGCAAAAAAAATGTTCTACAGAGCCATGTTGTTTAGGGAGAAATTTCCAACTCCAAGTGAGAAGCAAGTCAACGAAAGAAGAGAATATCTATTATTTGAGTGTCCGTTTTGCCAAGACGTTGTTGGTCTCATCTATACCCAGGATTATGAATAGCCTTGGACAGCAACATATTTTTCATGATAAATTTGCCAACTCTGAGATGCAGTGAAGCCTGGAGGGATGGGCAAGCCGTGTCAGCATTGTATGTATCATGGCCAATCTCAGTGAGCACTTTGAGAAGCAGATCACCAGCAGTGGCAACAAAAGCCAAGGGAGCAGTTTCTCAAAAAAAAGAAACAAGGGAGCAGCAGGGGGCTTCTCGGCGTTTCTGTAAATAAACTCCATGCTGCAAACGGAGAGAAGGGGTTGCAGAGAATAATACTAGTACGTATGACTTATGTGCAAATAAAAAAAGAGAATAATATGAATTATGGACTATGAACTGCTATGACTGGCAGTCTGGCACTGATATCGCCCATCATTTGCTCTTCTGCCCTGTGGGGAACAATCATGCCCCACACGGGTACTACTCTGCAAGGCAAGTGTTTGGGCGAGAGGCTAGGGACATGACAGGAGGCGAGCTGAAGGACTGAAGCCACGTCCATCGACCGTTGCTCGTCAATGAGATTGTCCGGCTTTAGCAAAATTAGCACAAACCTCAATGAGATTTTCGAGAGAAAGAAGCGTCGGCAAAATTAGCACAAACCTCAATGAGATTTTCGAGGGAAAGAAGCTTCGGCAAAATTAGCACCAACCCCACCTGAGGTGCAATTTTGCTGCCAAAGCCAGTCAGATTGATTTGGGGCCCGTTGTGGAAGATAAGATAACATATGGTTTTGCACGACTAACTCTCATTTAATACTTGTTCGGTGACGGAAAAGTTTAGACCGGAGTTTACCAACTTCATCGTGCTAGCATCGTACGCAACACCATAAACATAATTCACAGCATAGAAGTATTCAAGGCCTGCACAATCTTACACTGATGAAGCTTACCAAATTTATTTGAAAGCATATGCTGCAAAAATCCAACAGCTCTTCCATACGTTCAGTGCTTGGATCATGTAAACAGATCTCACAACAAGCATCAAAAGTCCGAAAATGACATTCGTGACAATACAAAGTAGTCGGTCCAGTAAACGGCAGTGCTAGCATACAGCAGTCTCACTAACTGCATGTGAATAGTAGAGCAATCCCACAGCAAACACTCTCATTGCCTTAGAACAGAAGCTGAGCTCAAGACGAATCTTCCGAAAAGTTGACAGCCAGGTCCCAGTAGTGTGGAACTTTAGCATCTGCAAACACCTTCTTGGCAGCAGCCTCGCTCCGACACTGATGCACACTGAACCTCGGAAAGGTGGGCTTCACCACACTACCCTGCCAGACTAACACGCAGCTATTCACCGGCTTGTCTGGTTCCTCGTCGGCATCATCCTCACCACCAACTGCAGCAGCCCAGTCAATCCGGTTCAGCATCAGCTTATTGTACCTCTTGATCGACTTCTTCCCTCCTTCCACAACCACAACACTTATACCATCTGTGATAACCGCCGCACCAGTCAGCCGGTTCTCTTGGGCATTCACGTCCACTTTGAAGCGGGTCTGGGGGTGCGACAGGTCTCTGATTCTGTACACACAAACAATACAACCTAGTGTGTTGGGATCATCAAACAGCTTCCTCTCCTTCTTCTCACGGCGTTCTGATGGTGTGAGTTTGCGGGCAATGTTGCGGTCCACGTGAGCCTGCTCACGCTCTGCAGCAGCAGTTCGGATTTCCATCTCCATACGTGTCGGATCCTGTGTAGCTTCTGCACCAAGTACTTTCATAAGGTTGCTCATCTTGACCTTGGGCTTTGGTGGCTCCAAGAGGCCTTGCCTAATCATTTCTTGCCTGTCTTTTTCCTTAGCGAGGCGCCTCTGTGTTCTGAGCTTCTTCTGCTCCTTCTTAGTCAGCTTAAGTGGCTGAGGCGGTGGTGGCGCAGGCTCAGCCGGTGGTTCCAATGGTTCTGGATGTTCCACATAGATGGTGATCTTATCCATATTAAGCTTTTCCAAGGAGATGTCCTCGTAAGTAGGAGATAGCAGAATTTTCGAGTCCCTGGAAAGAAATAAAAGAGGCATTAGTTGCTGTATACTGATAAAGGGGGTCTACAAACGATCAACAGAGTGAGGTAGCAGCAAACCATGGCTCAATGTCAGGAATCTCTTCCTTCTGCTTTTGCTTTGGAGGCCTTCCACCAGGAGCAATTTCAATTAGATTTGGGTTCATGTCTACCTCGACCTTTGCCTTAGCAAGTTGAGCTTGCTTTACTTTAAGCTCTTTGGCTTGTGCTTCACCAAATTGATTCTGTGCAATCAAACAATTAAGTTTAGGTACCAAAGGTACAATAAACTAAAACGTGACTGCAATATATCCAAAAAGAGGTTAATCCTTACAAACCTTAATCCTCTGCAGTTCAGCCTGCCTCGAAAGTTTGCCTTCCTCAATAAACTGGAATCCTGGCCTTTTAGGACGAAGGAGCTTAGTTGGGTTGATTAATGTTGACCTAACAAAGGATGAACCAAAAGTAGTGGGTCAATGTACAGAACTACATATCATCCTGAAATATATGTTAAGATGCTTGTTAATGTTGACCTAACAAAGGATGAACCAAAAGTAGTGGGTCAATGAACAGAACAACATATCATCCTGAAATATATGTTAAGATGCTTGTTAATGTTGACCTAACAAAGGATGAACCAAAAGTAGTGGGTCAATGTACAGAACAACATATCATCCTGAAATGTATGTTAAGTTGCAGATGTTTACCTTTAGAGTACTCAGGTTGCTTGGCTTGGTCATGCTAATAACATTTCCATTCTCATCAATTTCCCTACCTTGAGCATCAAGACGGAGAACAGGAGCCTTGGCAGGTCTTTGAGGAACAGTCAGTTCACTGGATGTACCAGGGAACATGTTGATAAGAGGTGCAAACTGTGGATCCTGGCGAAATCCCATCTTAGCAGCAAGCTCTTGTGCTCGCTTCACAGCATCCAAATTGGGAATGTTGGTAAGCCCTGAAATGCCAGCAGAGACACTACTAGCAGGCAGTTCAGAAGATGCACCCGCATGGACTGCAGAAGCACTCGAGCCAGAAACAGACTGTGTTTCTTTCTTAGGAGTTTGTGTATCAGGAATAGTAGTGCCGAGTTTATTAAGCTGCGTGGACAAACACGAGCTTAGAATGGTTACAAAAGTATAACAAGAAAATTGAAGCAAAGGACTAGTAATCGTTGTAATGTCTTACCGCAGGTAATCTCTTGAGTTTTTCTGATAATTCCTTCTTCAGTTGCAAAGCTTTTTTAGCTTTCGCTAAAGCATCAAGACTTAAGTTACTACTTCTGCCAGCGGATGAATTTGCAGTTCCATCTGTACTAGATTTTCCAGTAACTTCATCAGATCTAATACTAACTCCCCCATTTTCATTGGTGGTAGTGATTGGAGATACCTTTGAAGAAACAGGATTAGCAGATGGCACTGCAACAGCAGGTGCAGAATTGAGCGGCTGCTGAGCACCACCCTGCAAAATATAAGATGCAAAGTCAGCATAGGAATGGATACAATGATGAACCTGACATCAACGTTTTAAAGAGAAAACTAACCATAGACCAAATTTCTTCCAAAGTAAACAGAAGTACTTATTGGGCTTACCCTCATATATTTACTAAATAAGTATCATATTCACCAGCAATGTGCACTATGAATAAACTACACAAAGTAGTAGGACAACTATCGCTAACTACATAATTCTGAGTTCATCAAATTGGTACTCAAGCACATTAGGAATCACTTGCCCAAATTTCAGAAACATAAATCACATCACATTGAACAATATAAGAAAACAGCACAAAATACTTACATTAGTGGCTGCGGCGCTCTGTGAATCTCCATTAGCACCTGACTCTACCTTCTTGTGCTCACGAGACGAACTGCCCTTGTCCCCCTTACCCCTCTCACACCATACGCATCAACATCCTCAAACCTCCTGCGCTCTCGCCTTGGCCTTTCCTCCTTCCGCGGAGGAGGCTCCACTGAGGCCCTCGGCCGCTTCCCGCCTTCACGGTCGGGCTCGTCGCCGTCGCGGCGGCCGCCGCCGCTGTCGTGGTCCTTCCGTTTCCGTGACGGCGGCGGCGGCGGCGGCTCGCGGTCGGCCGAATCGCGGCGCTCGACGGAATCCCGGGGCGCGCGGCTCGACGACCGATCCCTCTTCGCGGCCGGTGGGGACTCGGAGGGGGAATGCGAACGGTGTCGGCGGGCACGGCGGCGGTCTTCCTCGACACCACCGTCGTCGTGGCGACGACGGCGGTGGTCGTCTTCGGCGTCGCGCTTGTGGTGGTGCTGATGGCCGTCGCTGTCATGGCGGCGGCGTCGGTGGTGGTCATCCGAGCGCTCGTGGGTGGCGTGGCGGTCCTCGCCGCGGTCGCGGCGAGAAGATCGGTCGCGATCCATGGGAGGGGACGGGGATGGGGTTAGGGGCGGGGTCGGCTTCGGACGGGCGGATGGGAGCAGCGCGCCGGAGATGGGGGTGCCGCGATGCTAGGGTTAGGGCGTGGGGTGTTGGGCGATTGCGGGGCGCCGCTACTGGGCCGGGTGAGCGGGCCGGCCGGCCGATACGAATGCTATGAGGCCTGTAGGGGGTTTAAGTTGTGTGGACCGGAACAGAGAGGTGATGAGGACTCCGGTCAAAATCAAAGTCGGTTGCCATGATTAACCACGCCTCGATGCGGGACTTGCCAATAGGGATTTTTTTTGCTGAAATTAATATTACTACCAAACATTATAAGAGAGGAACAATTTGCCATTAAACCCATTAAGTTACGCCTAGCTCGAGAGTGATTGTGAATGGCAGCGCTGGAGATAAGATCTTGCATGCTTGTGGCTTGAGGCAGGGCGATCCAATCCCACCTCTCCTGTTTGTCATTGCGATGGATGCCCTGTCTGCCCTCATAGTTCGGGTCCAAGTTACTGGAGTTCTAAGCCCGATGTCAGGATGTTCTCCGGTCCAATGGCTATCGATCTATGCGGATGATGTCGTTCTCTTCATTAGGCCGACTCACATGGATCTGGCATTTGTCAAGGAAGTAATGCACATCTTTGGAGAGGCATCGGGTCTGAAGATTAACTATCAAGTCCTCGGCGATCATGATTAGGCCGGGAGCAGGGGACACCGAAAGAGTTGCTGCAACGCTACCGTGGAGGATTCAAACTTTTCTGTGTAAATACCTCGGCCTCCAACTTTCGATCAAGCAACTAACTCGCAATCAGTGGCAGCCTATGGTGGATGTGGTGCTCAACTTCCTGCCAGGATGGTCGAGAGGTCTGATAACTAGGCCTGGCAGATTGATTCTTATCAACAGCATCGTTAGAGCGAGGCCTATCCATCATCTTATCGTGGCCAATGCACCGAAGTGGGCCTTGGATAGCATTGACAGAGGGTGTAAGGTGTTCTTCTGGGCCGGTTCAGAGGAGATTCACGATGGACAGTGCCTAGTGGCCTGGAGCCGGGTTTGTCGGCTTAAGGAGCTTGGAGGGCTGGGCGTGTTGGATTTGCATACACAAGGAATTGCCCTCAGGCTCAGATGGGAATGGCTCGGACGTACTGATAACTCCAAACCTTGGCAGGGACTGGCTATGTCGGCAGACAAGGAGATGCAAGCAGCCTTCGCTAGCTTGGTGCATTGGACTCTGGGCAATGGAAGCCAAATCCTATTCGGGAAGGATAGATGGATCGAGGGTCTCCACATTGTGGAAATTGCACCGGTGGTGGTAGCGCAAGTTCGAACCCAAACAGTGAATCGGCGGTTGGCAAAGGATGGGTTGACCTCAAGCAACTCGATTAATGACATCAAAGGGGAACTGTCAACAGACGGGCTTGTCCGGTTCATTCAGCTATGGGAGAGATTAGGTATTGTGGATCTTGACTCCTCATTGGAGGATCAAGCTATTTGGAAGTGGTCGGCATCGGGCCACTACTCGGCTTCTTTGGCTTACCGGATCATGAACGAGGGACCTATCAGATTGGGATGCGCAAAAGGACTGTGGAAATGCTGGGCTCCACTGGGCTGCAGACTGTTCATGTGGTTGGCGCTGCAGCGAAGACTTTGGACCTCCGATCGTAGACTCCGGCATGGACTTCAGGATGCTACATCTGTATGTTTCCTGTGTGATCAAGAGGAGGACTCGGTGGATCATATAATGCTCCAATGTGTTTACTCGAGGCAAGTGTGGTTCCAATGCTTTAGGTGGGCTAAGATCGACATGCGGATGATGCCCTCGCCGACGGAGATATTGCAGGAATGGTAGCCAACTGCCCCGAAGCGGATCCCCAAGGGGCATCGAAAGGGATTTGATTCGCTGGTGCTATTGACTTGTTGGAGCATTTGGAAGCAAAGGAATGGGCAAGTTTTTGGTGGCCATGGCATTGGCAAGGAAGAGGAACTCTCCACGAAGATTTATCAAGAGCTGCGACTTTGGCTAGCGGCAGGAGCAAGGAGTGTTCAACACTTGTGTGAGTAGTCGTGTATGGTAGGAGTAGGAGTGGGAGTCTCTTTGGCTTCACCGACTTGTGGTGACGGCCAGAACAATCCTCTTGTAATTATTTCTCCCTTCTATAAAGCTTAGGTACGCTCTTAGCGTACTCTAAAAAAACCATTAAGTTACGCACGAAAGGCGGCCAACCACCTATGCCACGTGGCACAAGCTGGTTGGCCGTGGTGAAAAAGTTTTAGGATATTACTTTTAGATGGAGGTGAGGAATTTTTTAAAATGTTTTTTTCTTTTTACATGGAGGTGATGATCCCACACATTTTTTAAATGGCGGCTACGCAAAGTGGCGCTCGCTCGTAGGCCGTGTTTGTGATTTTTTCTTTCTTTTTTACTTCTTTTTCTAGATGGAGGTGAGGATTTTTTTAAATATTTTTCTAGATGAAGGTGATGACTACATGTATTTTTTTAAATGAAAACGTGTGCACAACTTCCTATCAAGCGGCGCCACCGGATGGTGCCCCAACTACTAGTGATTAACCACGCCTGGATGCGGGACTTGCCAACAGGGATTTCTTTTTTTGGCTGAAATTAATAGTGATGCCAAGCATTATATGAGAGGAACAGTCTGCCATGATTAACCACGCCTGGATGCGGGACTTGCCAATGGGGATTTCTTTTTTTCGGAATCAATAAGTGCCGAACGTGTTGTTTTCTGTCTCCTCGTGCCGAACGCGTGAAAGAACATGCAGTGCCCCCATGTTTGGTTTTGGTAATTGATGACAATCTCTATGGACTAATGGTTGCCTTGAGTTATATTTGAAGGTTTTGTCCATATGCTTTTCTTGGAGTACATGTGTTGGTTTCAAGGAGAGTTTGTGTCGACCAAGGTGCTATTCAAGGAATTACCTAAAGATTGGTCTTGTGAGAGGTTGATCAAGACTAAGTCAAAGAGTGAATCAAGTTGATCAACCCACAAAGCGTAGAAGATGTACCGAGAGGGATCAAGTGATCCCATGGTATGGTAAGCATTGTCAATTACGCTTTGTGTACTAACCCATGGTCTTCGTGAGAGTTCTTTGTGGGGTTAGGTTGCGGTGTGCAAGTTCAAGTGGAGCATCACAAAGAGATCAAATGCTTGAAGCTTGCCGTCCTTTGTGGTGACAATGGACTTGTGAAGATGTGCGGAAGAGTGGCTCACCCATAGTGGAGTATGGGGGAGCAATCAACTAGTCTTCATTGAGTCAACACAATCAAGAAAGATGGTCCAACTTGAGGGAGTCAAGATCGTCATCATCTATCTCAAGTGGACCATGTGCAAGGCAAAGGTTTGCCCTTGATAGGTTTTCTATTTTACCGGTCTCGTGATGGTAGTTGGGAGACCGGGTTATAAGATCGATTACCGTATTATCAGGGGGGCTCTCAATGAGTAGCTTGATCGTATCATTCGTAGAGAGCTCAAACCATTGCATCCTTGCATCATCTTTCTTGGTTCTTGGTTGGTTCTCTTTGTGAGTTTTGAAGCTTATGGTCATCTTGATGACAAGCTCGAGTTCATCAAAAACAGAGTTCACTTGCATCTTCTATGATGTTTTCGATGTTGGAGGTTATGCTCATTCTTCTCTGTTGGATGTTTCACTCCTCCATTTTGTTAGGCATACCTCCCCTGCCTCTTCTTTCTAACCAGTCGCTGTTTTGATGCCACTCGTCATCTGGTTTCCAACAAGCTTGAGTTTGCTCAATTCGGAGCTCATATGCAGAAGTTATGGCAGTTCTGGTTTTCCGTGGAGTATACATGCTTTCGTGGAAGTGGCATAAGGATGGCGCCAGCGGTAGTACCGCTGGGCCGGAGCGGCAGTACCGCTTATCGCCACAAACAGTAGTACCGCTGTCCCACATCGGTAGTACCGCCCATGGCCATAAGCGGTAGTACGGCTCCGGTTCCGCGCTGGTACCGCCTCGACTCGAGACATGCTTTTCTCGTGTCGGGTTCAGCGGCAGTAGGAGCGGTAGTACCGCTCATGTGCGGTAGTACCGCGGCAACCACCGCCCCTGGTGCCGCTCAATGGCCCTCCTCCCTGTTCCTTCTCCCTGTGCTCATGGAAGGCGTTGTGCGCGGTCCCAGCGGTAGTACCGCTGGGCCAAGCGGTAGTACCGCTGCGGCCAACGGTAGTACCGCTGGCTCCAGCGGTAGTGCCGCTCATACGGCTCTGCCTCGCACTCTGTTTCGCTCCGCTCTCCGTGTTCTACCGCCCGGGCGGTAGTACCGCTCCCCTGAGCGGTAGTACCACTCGTGCGCAGACTGAGCACATAACAGTTGGATTCGGGAGCTCCTATAAAAGGGGGTCTTCTTCCCCATTCAACCTTATCCTTTGAGCTCGTGTTCTTCCCACATTGTTGACCTTCTTCGAGCTTGCTAACTCTCAATCCCTTCGTTTTTGAGGGAAAAGAGAGAGGAGATCTAGATCCACATTTCCACCAATCACTTTCTCCTCTATGTGAGGGGAACCCATTGGATCTAGATCTTGGGGTTCTTGGTGTTCTCCTTCTTGTTCTTCCTCTCATCTTCCTCCCTAGCATTAGTTTCTTCGGTGGGATTTGAGAGAGAAGGATTTAGGCACTCTGTGTGCCCTTGCCATTGCATTTGGTGCATCGGTTTGAATTCTCCACGTGATACGTGGAAGTTACAAGTTGAGAAGCTTATTACTCTTGGGTGCTTGGTACCCTTGAGCTTGTTACTCTTGGGTGTTTGGACACCCTAGAGCTTGTTCCTCTTGGGTGCCTTGGCGCCCTAGACGGTTGGTGTTGTTCGGAGCTTAATCATTGTGGTGTAAACCTCCAGGCAAGTGTTGGGGTCTCCAATTAGGTTGTGGAGATCGCCCCAGCAATTTGACGGGTACCGGTGACCGCCCCCAAGGGTTGCCAAAGTGTACGGGTTCGGTGACTGCCCCCAAGCGTCGCCATTTGTACAAGTTCGGTGACCGCCCTCAAGGGTCCCTTAGTGGAATCACGGCATCTTGCATTGTGCGAGGGCGTGAGGAGATTACGGTGGCCCTAGTGGCTTCTTGGGGAGCATTGTGCCTCCACACTGCTCCAAACGGAGATTAGCATCCGCAAGGGTGTGAACTTCGGGATACATCGTCATCTCCGCGTGCCTCGGTTATCTCTTACCCGAGCCCTTTACTTTGTGATAGCCATATTGTTCTTGGTCATATATCTTGCTATCTCATGGTTGCTTATCTTGCTTAGAATAAGTTGTTGGTGCACATAGGTGAGCCTAGTTGTTTTAGGTTTTGTGCTTGACAAATTTACCGCTAGGTTTATTCCGCATTTGTTCAAGCCTAAAACGTAATTATTGTAAAACGCCTATTCACCCCCCTCTAGGCGACATCCACGATCTTTCAATTGGTATCAGTGCCTCGTCTCTATTAGGCTTTACCGCCTAGACAGTAAAGATGTCGACTAGGGGATTAGGATTCTCTGACACTCTTAGTTTCGATGGCACAAATTTTGATGTTTGGGTAATTCGCATGCTTAATCTCTTTAGGGTCATGGACCCATATTTAGAGCGAATTGTAGATATGGGTTTTTCTCCTCCAAAGGATCCCCAAAGATTATCTTTAGAGGATGAGAAAAACTCTTATCTCAATGCTCAAGCTTCTAATGTGCTTTTCGATGCTTTGAGCGATGTAGTTATATTTCAACTCATGTCGTTCCGGGATGCCCATGAGTTGTGGACGAAGCTTCAAGATAAATATGGTGTGTCCAAGATTTGTGGGGATGATTGTTATCCCTCCACCTCCGGTCGTATAGTCTTCTCAACTTCTTCTACTTCACCTACATGTGGTTTGCCACAAGGTAATGATATGGTGAGTATTGTTGGTCATTGCAATGATGATAGTATGCTTATTGTGGATGATACTTCATCACTATCTTATTGCAATGCATCTTCTTTGGACTTTAACACTTCGAGCACCATACATGTTTCACATTCTTGTGTTGATAGTCCTTGTATATCATGTAAAAATTGCTTGACTAAATCTCATGATGATATGCTTGATATATCTTGTTGCCATGATAAAAATGCATGTATTTCCTTGAGTTTTTGTGCTAACAATGTAGAGGAAACCCAACACTCCGTGGAACAACATGTGGTATTGGATGGTCCTTCAAGGGATCCTACATCATCATCTATTGCATTTTGCCTTATGGCCAAGGCTTCAAAGGTATCTCCCACTTTGAATCCCAATATATCTTGTGATGATATTGATGATGGCAAGAGTGATGATGATGTTGATTATGATGAAGAGAATGATGATGTTGCCTCCTTAAAAATTAAGGGGGAAATGATTTTTATAGCTCTTCTTAAGAATAAAATTGCTCGTTCCAACTTCATGGAAATCATGTCTATTGCTATTGAGGGCAAGAAATATATTGATGAGTTGGAATCTCGTCTTGAGGAGCATGAGGTCACCATTGATAAAATGGAAGGTCATGAGCGTGATTACTCTAATGAGATCGCGGACCTCTCCCAAGCTCTCGAACTTGAACAAACCACCAAGGAATCTCTTGAGGAGACTTTTGCTCTAGAATTATCTAGAGTGAAGGAATCTCATGATAGAGCTATTGAGGTGGCCAATGTTTTTGAAACTAAAAATGAGAAGCTTGAAGTTGCGCATGCTAAACTCCTTGAGGACTTTGGGCACCTCGAAAATGGCTCAAGGGTCATTAAGAGTGAGCTCATCAAACTCACCGAGTCTCATGCACAACTTAAAGCTTCATATTCAAAAGAGCTTGCCAAGTTGTCTTCTCCTCTTGTTGCTAATGATGATGCTTGTGCTACTAACTCTATTACTTGTGAAGCATCCATTTTGAAGGAGAATGTTGAGCTACGGGCTCAACTTGAGTTGCTATCTAGCAATTATGGGAAATTGGAAGAAAGTCATGAAAAGCTCTCAAGCTCTCATGATGATCTTCGAGTATCCCATAATGTGCTAAAGATAGCTCATGAGGCCATGATTCTAAGATAACATCTAGTGAGCCTCATGTGGATACTAGCACTACTTCTAGTCAAAATGCTATATTGCCATGTGCTAGTCCTTGTAATTCATCTACTCACAATGTTGGTACATCTTGTGATGAATTGCTTTCCTTGCCTTGTTGCTCTAACGATGAAGCTTATACTTCCTCTAGTACTTGTGTTGAGACTAACCATGTAGAGGAAATCAAAGAGCTCAAGGCCCAAGTCACTTCTTTGAAGAAAGACTTGGAAAAGATTCATGAAGGGAAATCCACACTCAACAATATCTTCAGTGTGCAAAAATCCCCCAATGACAAAGGTGGACTTGGATTCAAATCCAATAAGAATAAGAAGTCCAAGATGATCAATAAGAAGGGCCAAGAACAAGTCAAGAATTCGGCCAAGATTATTTGCTTCAAGTGCAAAATTGAAGGGCATCATGTTAGATCTTGCCCATTGAAGAAGAAGGCCATTAGTGACAAGCAACAAGGGAAGA
This sequence comes from Triticum urartu, assembly GCF_003073215.2. Classification (NCBI taxonomy): domain Eukaryota; kingdom Viridiplantae; phylum Streptophyta; class Magnoliopsida; order Poales; family Poaceae; genus Triticum; species Triticum urartu. The sequence continues at coordinate 337,810,553 of NC_053026.1, forward strand.
GGCCACAAGTTCAATCTCATGCTCAACCTCAAGTTGAAGAAAGGCCACTTCCCAAGAAGACTCAAGTTAATGCTTCTCTTGTTGAGAAATCAAGTGAGAAGAAAAGTGAAGAGTAGACGTTGCTACTTATGTCGTGAGAAAGGTCACGTCACTTCTTCATGCACTAGTGGTAACTTATCCAACCCAATTATTATTGATGATATCTATTCTCTTGGGAAGGATAAGGTTGGCAATGTGTTTGGCAAGTTTGTTGGTACTCAAAGTGGTGTCAAGAAAGGAACCATTTGGGTAGCCAAGCCTATTGTAACTAACCTCTTAGGACCCAACTTGGTTGGTGACCAACAAGCTCAATTTTGATCAATAGGTGTTGATGGAGGTCATTGGAGACTTGACTGCATTATGAACAATTAAGGGGACTTCATCATTCTTATTGTCTCAAGCCAAGTCATTCGGATTATCAAGTTTCTATCTTATCCAATGTTCCTCCTTGCGGTAACTCGTGCTTAAAGTGTTTACATTGATAGTGTCACAACCCTAGAGTTTGCTTGTAACTTGTGGCATTGCATCTATGCATCATGTTTAAATTTCATGAAATTTGAAATGGGGATTGATCCAAACCCTAGCACCAGATCAAATCAAACTAGGTCCAAATAAAATATTTTCACAATGACCCAGAATGCCCTTTGGAAATGTTCATGACTTCTGATAAAGGTGAAAACCTCTGCCAAAAGTCATGCACATAATTCTAGGCCATTCTGGATTTTTGAATTAAATCTTATTGTATTTGCAATTGGGCATTTAAATGCTATATATTATTTTAAGTGCTCAATTAATTCTGAACTTAAGCAAGGGCTGTTAGGAATAATCCAAACAGAGCCCACAATTATCTTCAGGATTTTTGAAAATGTTTTGGTATTTTTAATAAAGCTCAGAAGTTGCAGAAAAATAGAAAAACAAAAATAGAAAGCAAAGAGCAGAGACTCACCTAGCTTACCTGTCGCAGCCCAGCTGGCCTGCCCACCTGGCGGCCCAGCCCACCAGGGGCAGCCTCGTCTTCTACCTCTTGCCAATAGGCAGAGGAGAAGCTGGGCATGGCGCACGTGCGCGCCACCTCCACCCTGCTCGCCTGCCTCTTTGACGGCCTGGACGCCTCTGGCGTTGCCACACAGACCCCCTGGACCCCTCGACCGCTCCACTCTCCCCCTGCCTCGCCTCTCTCGCTCTCTCTCCCGAAGCAGGGCGAAGCCGTCGCCACCGTTCGTCGCCACCGTGACCACCGTGCTTCCCTCGCCTCACTGACCCGCCCAAAAGCCCCGCCTCGTCGCCCTCGTCCTCTTCGCCGAGCCACGCGGCACCGGACGCCCCCAACCGTCATCACCGCGGTCGTCTTCTACCTCGAGCAACCGAGATCGCCAGCGCCCGTCCGTCGCCCACGGCGCCTCCCCCGAGCTACTGACCTGCTCATCGACTCCGCCGTGAGCTCCTCTCTCTTTCCCCTCTTCTTTAGCATTCGCCCTCGTCCCCTAGCTCCGTTCCCCACCGTGTCCGAAACGCGCCGTCGCCTGCGCTCATCGACGGTGACGCTCCGGTGACCATTTGGTCCCGGGTGTGTGCCCAACATGTTCATCGCCGCGCGTAGAGTCTTCCCAATGCCACGCTGCGCTCGTTTGCACGCCGTAGCGCCTAAACCCGAGCGGGCCCGAGCTCCAGCCACCGCTGCACTGCTCGCCGTCGTTGTTTCCGGCTGCCCCAGGCCCGGCGACCACCACCGTTGGATGCGCCGCTCCTCTAGCGTCCTGAAGAACCCAGCCGCGTGCCAAACGGTGCACCAGAGGGGTTCTCCGAAGCCCCTCGCCGCCGCTGACCTCGCCGGCGACTCAACGCCGGCGAGTTTGACCCGTTCGACCCGGGGTTTGACCTCCCTGGGGTTAATACATGTGGGCCCCGCCCCTGACTCGTCTAGTTTAGGACTAATTACCCCACTTTTGACACTGACAGTGGGCCCAGTGCCTGTTAATTTGATTGGTTAGATTTAATTAACCTTGTTAGTTAATTGTGTCACTGACGTGTCGACCCCATTGGTCAGGTTTGACCTGGACCGGGTCAGTTGACCTGCTGACGTCACGGTGACGTAGTGCTGATGCCATAACTCAGTTTCTGGATTAATTTTAATTCAGGAAATTTCAGAAAATATCCTAAACTTCTAAAAATCATATAAAAATCAACCGTAACTCCAAATGAAATAAATTATATATGAAAAATTATCAGAAAAATTCAAGGAATCTGTTTATGGCATTTGCATGCATGTTTGAACAACCTAGGGTTGCTGTACAGGGCAATTTGCATAATTGACATTTAAATAAGCACATATGGAGTTTGAATTTGAACCCTTGGTTCAAACCAACTTCATTTAATATGGTTGCTAGTTGCATTAGCTCAATCAACAACATATTGCCATGATATTATCATGCATCATAATTGTTGCATTGCATTGATTGTGTTCCTCTTTGTTTGCCGATATTTGTCCCCTCTCCATAGACGTGGTTCCGACGATAAGTTCGATGACACCGATGAAGAACTATACTATCTTCAGAAGTGCCAGGCAAGCAAAAAACCCCTTGTTCATTCCGATACAATCCCACTCTCTCGCTCCTGCTCTCTTTTACTGCATTAGGACAACAACGATTCAACTGTTACATGCTGCGGTAGTTGAACCCCTTTCCTTTGCATGACCTGTCATTGCCACAGTAAATGGATGAAACCCACTAGCATGAGTAGGAGTTGTTTGAGCCCTGATGTGCCTACTCATTCATGTTTTCTTGTCATGCCTGCTATTGCTTAGAGTTGTGTCAGGTCTGATTCATCGGGGATGAATTGGAAAGTTGTGAACATGTCCTACTGTGTGTGAGCTAAGTGTGTGAACACGATTTGGTAAAGGTAGCGGTGAGAGGCCATGTAGGAGTACATGGTGGGTTGTCTCATTGAAACCGTTCTCAGGAACTGAGTTCTGCGTTTGTGATCCATGAAACATCTACTACCACACATTGGGCCCTGAAATATGACCCCGCTTGACTTACTGACCCCTCTCGTCCTCTGTCCAGGAGTTGCAACTAGTTTCTGGTGTTTATAGGATATGTGTTGGTGGCCGTGCGTAGCGCTGACCCTAGGGGTGGGCTATGATGCGATAGATACACCGTGGCACGGTGTACCGGGCGCCCGTTTGGTGTCTCGGGAACCCTGCACACATCATTTGGGGCTGTGAGTGAAACTCTGGCCGGATCTCCTCGTGGATGGAACCCGAATAGGCGATAAACCTGGACTAGAGACTTGTGTGGTTAGTCAGGTCATGGTCTACACCCACGTCGGCTTTCGCTTGAAGTCTGCCGGGCACATGTCGTGTGCAGACGCCAAGTGGTGGAAACATGTGTGACGAAGTACACCCCTGCAGGGTATAAAACTATTCGAATAGCCGCGTCCGCGGTAAAGGACTTCTGGGTTGCCTATAACAGTTCATAGACAAGTGAAAGTGGATACTCTAAAATGCGCAAGATAAGCGTGAGTGCTATGGATGGCGTTCTCGTAGGGAGACGGGAGTGGATCCATAGTGGTGTATTGATATGGTGAATATGTGGACTCGTGTGCGCCACCTCAAAAGAGTTACTTGCAGTCGTAGTTTAAGATAGCCACCGAGTCAAAGCTGGCTTGCTGTAGTTAAACTCGACCACCCCCTGTTGATACCGATGCATATGTAGCTAGTTCTGATGTAAGTCTTGCTGAGTACTTTTGTACTCACGTTTGCTTAATTTATGTTTTGCAGAGAGACTTCAGGCTCGCTAGTAGTTTCGCGTGGACTTTGAAGTTTAGCTTGATACCTCAGCTACGATCTTGTGCCCTCGGCAGGATCTGGTAGATAGTCAGGCTTCTCAGCCTTTTTCATTTGTAGATGTTTGTACTCAGACATGTTGAGCTTCCGCATGTGTTTTGACTTGTATGCTCTGAATGTTGGGTCATGAGACCCATGTTTGTAATATCTCGCTCCTCGGAGCCTAATGAAATAAATACTTTGAGTCGTAGAGTTATGTTGTGATGCCATGTTGTATTTACACATATCGAGCATATTGTGTGTATGATTGAAATGCTTGGTATGTGTGGGATCCGACAATCTAGTTGTTTATCCTTGGTAGCCTCTCTTATGGGGAAATGTAGTCTAGTGCTTCCATGAGCCATAGTAGTCCGCTACAGCCCGGTTCACCGGAGTCCTGCTAGCCCAGCACTACTGCTCAGGACACTTGACTGGCCGGCATGTGTTTCACTTCGTTCCTGTGTCTGTCCCTTCGGGGAAATGTCACGCGGTGACATCCGGAGTCCTGCCTAGCCTGCTACAGCCCGGGTTACCGGAGTCCTGTTAGCCCGGTGCTACAGCCCGGATTCACACGCTGATGACCGACATGCTCGAACTTGATTCATGTATGCCTGTCCCCATGGGTTAGTGCCGCTTTGGGTTCACGACTAGGCATGTCGGCCCGGGTTCTTTGTCATATGGATGCTAGCGACACTATCATATACCTGAGCCAAAAGCGCAAACGGTCCCGGGCCAGGTAAGGTGGCACCCGTGGGAATACCGTGCGTGAGGCCGCAAAGTGATATGATGTGTTACATGCTAGATCGGTGTGACTTAGGATCGGGGTCCTGACAGATAGTTACTTGCCCCTTTGCATGTTTGGGTTCATTCCTTGCATGCATTTGTATATGTTGTGCTCCCAACTTGATTATCTTGAGCAATCAAGTATGTGTGTGTTGGTTTGCACATCATGTACATGTGTGTCGTTCGTTGAGCCTTTGTGCTTCTTGGTCATATCTTAATTGGCTCTTGTGAGAGATTAATGTAATGTCCTATTATGGGGGAGTGATGTGCTTTGTGAACTTCACAATCCTATAAAGGTGGGTACATGGGGAATACCACTTAGTATTGATATTGCAAGCTTATCTAGTCACTATGTGGTATGTCTTCTCATGAGAAATTCAAATTCTAAATAGTCCATTAATTATCTCTTGTTGGATCCTTTTATTTGCCTCTTGTTTATCCTTAATTGGTATCACATTATGGGGGAGTAACATGCTATGTGTATATTACTAGCCTAGAAAATGTGTACATTTGAGATATTGTCATATTGTAAATTATCTTGTTCCTAGGTGGCATGTTAGCTCTACAAGTTGCATTTTGCTTGTGTTTGGTGTGAAGATGATGTTGGATATCCTTGTTATCTACCACCGGGAATTATTTCCATTTACTTCTTGACTTATGACAATAGGTACTCACTTATGTGTGGTAGAAATTATTGATCATCTTTACATTGGCCTTTGCTTTTATTTGCCCTTTTTTTTCTTGCTAAGTTTGTATCAACTCCCTTTGTCTTCCATACCACTTGTGGATCTTGTCTATTTCTTGATCTTGTCTAGTGTTTTCTAGATATAGTGAAAGTGGTGATCCCACCTTGTGCATTTTGTATTCAAATGCAAATTCTCTATAATGCACTAGTCTTGGGGGAGCTATCCAATTTTCTATAAAACACTCATCTTGCGATCCTTATCAAGTGTGTGTTGGTGGAAGGCAAGCCATTTTCATTTTGGTACTTTGTGCCATCATGAAACTTTGTAGAGAGCTTGGTTTGTTTGGAACCATCCTCTCTTTTGGGAGTTTGATATCTTTTATTTTGAGTGTGCCAATGGTTATCTCATCCTTGTTGTATCTTTTTGATATCCTCCAGGTAATGATTTATTCATTTGGTATCTTTTCTTCTCTTGGCATTTCTTTGTCATTTGGTATCAGTTCTTGAAAGTCTTGAGCATGCATATTAACTTCGTGTAGTATCTTTGGCATGCTTCCTTTCTTTGACCCAATATAAAGGGGAAACTCCACCAAGTCTCAAATTGGATGAGATGTGCATGAAATTCATTTCCTTATCTATATGCACATATCTATGTGGAGTTTGTCCTATGTATATTGGTGTTTCTAACTCTTTGGTCCCAATGAGTTTGGGTACCATTTTGTTTGTGTTGTTGTTCTAGGAACAATTGGAGATACATTGGATGCTCGGCTCACTCACAAGGAAGGTGTTGTCATCATGTGCTTATTAGAGTCGAGCTAGGATGATCAATGAACTATTATCTACCTTCAATTGGTATTTACTACATCCTTCCAATGTTAACTCGGTAACAAGTATATTCATATTCTTCTTGCACACATTTCTTGCATCAACCTTGTGTAGGTTGTATCATGGCATGTTATTCTTTCATTCTTGTGATACTTGTTTCCTTTCTCAAAGCATTCCAATAATGATCTCTTGTTGCTAGTTGTGATGTCTTTGTTGTTCATGTGTGGACTTCATTTATATACAATAAGACCATATCTAGCCATGTGCTATGCTTCCAAGCAAATATCTTATTAGTATATGTATGACCCCCCTTTGGATATCTTGTTCCTCGTGTTGTAACTATTTCGGGTGTACATCCTTCTTTGTAGATATATATCATCATGATTTCATCTACCTAGAATCGTATACACTTGAGAGAAGTGGCATATCTAGTTGATATCCTTTCTTTCACGTCCACCTTGTCTTTCTTATGTTATTTCTTTGGTGGCTCCGTGAAAGCTTTTTCCTTGAGTGTGTGTCTTCTATCGTTGCATCTTGATGCACTCTTGTGTGATGAAGATTATTTTCCTCATGCTTATCTTTACGAGGCTTTTGCCATCTTAATTGGTATCCCTCGTCTTGATGAGACTTTCATCTTCTATCTTCACCACAGGTTGTCACAAGCATAGGTTCTTTTTATGCTTTTTAGTTAGCTTGTGAACCCATTTGCTAGTTGTGTGTGGGAATGATAGGCCTTGCACCGTGTGCCTCATTCTTTCAAGACTTTATTGAAGCTTAATGCTCATCCGTACATTAGTCTTCTCAAGTGCATTGCCTTGACTCACACACATCATTTTGGTTGAGCCCATTCTGAAGTTGCCTCTTTTACTTTTTGCTCAACCATGTGTTTGGTGCAAGTACTAGGCTTTGTTTCCTATTTGCTCACTTGCACTTGTTGTAAGTTTATATTCATTTTGGGGGAGCTATGATCCTATCTCGTGCACTTTGTATCCAAATACAAATATTCTTTTGTGTGCACAAATCATGGGGAGCTTCTCTAGTTTCCCTAGAACACTCCTTTGCTCATATCATAATATCTTTTATTCTTGTGGCACGTAGGATCATTGGTCTAGTTGTTTCAATTGGTATCTTTTGATATCTTGCTTCAATTGGTATCTTTTGATTGCTAGATTGCTTGTTCCCCTCTTTGTTATGTCTTTGTGGCATATCATTCTTTTGCAATCTTGGTGCCTCAATATAGTTGGTCTTCCTCCAATTATTACCTTTGGATATGTGTATGGCTTTCCTCTCTCTTGTTGAGAAATACACAATTTATGGAGGAACACAAGTTATATTGGCCTTCTAAGCTTTTTGCCCATTTTGGCAATCAATGCCAATGGGGGAGAAGTTCCACAGAGTTTTGTGGAGAAGTCTTTAGAGTTTTCTCCTTGCTTTGGTTCTGTTCCTAAGCATTTGCATCTCATATGCATGCATTATTGGTTGTTGCATTGCATGGTGATGCATAATTCCTTGTATTAAACTCTCTTTAAAGTGATTGTCATCAATTACCAAAATGGGGAAGATTGAAAGAACATGCGGTGCCCCCATGTTTGGTTTTGGTAATTGATGACAATCTCTATGGACTAATGGTTGCCTTGAGTTATATTTGAAGGTTTTGTCCATATGCTTTTCTTGGAGTACATGTGTTGGTTTCAAGGAGAGTTTGTGTCGACCAAGGTGCTATTCAAAGAATTACCTAAAGATTGGTCTTGTGAGAGGTTGATCAAGACTAAGTCAAAGAGTGAATCAAGTTGATCAACCCACAAAGCATAGAAGATGTACCGAGAGGGATCAAGTGATCCCATGGTATGGTAAGCATTGTCAATTACACTTTGTGTACTAACCCATGGTCTTCGTGAGAGTTCTTTATGGGGTTAGGTTGCAGTGTGCAAGTTCAAGTGGAGCATCATGAAGAGATCAAATGCTTGAAGCTTGCCGTCCTTTATGGTGACAATGGACTTGTGAAGATGTGCGGAAGAGTGGCTCACCCATAGTGGAGTATGGGGGAGCAATCAACTAGTCTTCATCGAGTCAACACAATCAAGAAAGGTGTCCAACTTGAGGGAGTCAAGATCGTCATCATCTAGCTCAAGTGGACCATGTGCAAGGCAAAAGGTTTGCCCTTGATAGGTTTTCTATGTTACCGGTCTCATGATGGTAGTTGGGAGACCGGGTTATAGGATCGATTGTCGTACTATCAAGGGGGGCTCTCGATGAGTAGCTTGATCGTATCATTCATAGAGAGCTCAAACCATTTATCATCTTTCTTGGTTCTTGTTTGGTTCTCTTTGTGAGTTTTGGAGCTTATGGTCATCTTGATGACAAGCTCGAGTTCATCGAAAACGGAGTTCACTTGCATCTTCTATGATGTTTCGATGTTGGAGGTTATCCTCGTTCTTCTCTGTTGGAGGTTTCAATCCTCCATTTTGTTAGGCATACCTACCCTGCCTCTTCTTTCTAACTAGTCTCTGTTTTGATGCCACTCGTCGTCTGGTTTCCAACAAGCTTGAGTTAACTCAATTTGGAGCTCATATGCAGAAGTTATGGCAGTTCTGGTTTTCCGTGGAGTATACTTGCTTTCGTGGAAGTGGCATAAGGATGGCGTCAGTGGTAGTATCGCTGGGCCGGAGCGGCAGTACCGCTTATCGCCACAAACGGTAGTACCGCTGTCCCACAGCGGTAGTACCGCCCATGGCCACAAGCAGTAGTATGGCTCGGTTCCGCGCTGGTACTGCCTCGACTCGAGACGTGGTTTTCTCGTGTCGGGTTCAGCGGCAGTAGGAGCGGCAGTAGGAGCGGTAGTATCGCTCATGTGCGGTAGTACCGCGGTTACCACTGCCCCTAGTGCCGCTCAATGGCCCTCCTCCCTGTTCCTTCTCCCTGTGCTCATGGAAGGCGCTATGCGCGGTCCTAGCGGTAGTACCGCTGGGCCAAGCGGCAGTACCGCTGCGGCCAATGGTAGTACCGCTGGCTCCAGCGGTAGTTCCGCTCATACGGCTCTGCCTCGCACTCTGTTTCGCTCCGCTCTCTGTGTTCTACCGCCCGGGCGGTAGTACCGCTCCCCTGAGCAGTAGTACCGCTCATGCGTGGACTAAGCACATAATGGTTGGATTCGGGAGCTCCTATAAAAGGGGGTCTTCTTCCCCATTCAACCTTATCCTTTGAGCTCGTGTTCTTCCCCCACTGTTGACCTTCTTCAAGCTTGCTAACTCTCAATCCCTCCCTGGATTCTTGCTAGTTTTTGAGGGAAAAGAGAGAGGAGATCTAGATCCACATTTCCACCAATCACTTTCTCCTCTATGTGAGGGGAACCCATTGGATCTAGATCTTGGAGTTCTTGGTGTCCTCCTTCTTGTTCTTCCTCTTATCTTCCTCCCTAGCATTAGTTGCTTCGGTGAGATTTGAGAGAGAAGGATTTGGGCACTCCGTGTGCCCTTGCCATTGCATTTGGTGCATCGGTTTGAGTTCTCCACGTGATACGTGGAAGTTACAAGTTGAGAAGCTTATTACTCTTGGGTGCTTGGTACCCTTGAGCTTGTTACTCTTGGGTGTTTGGACACCCTAGAGCTTGTTCCTCTTGGGTGCCTTGGCGCCCTAGACGGTTGGTGTTGTTCGGAGCTCAACCATTATGGTGTAAAGCTCCGGGCAAGCGTCGGGGTCTCCAATTAGGTTGTGGAGATCGCCCCGAGCAATTTGACGGGTACCGGTGACCACCCCCAAGGGTTGCCAAAGTGTACGGGTTCGGTGACCGCCCCCAAGGGTCGCCATTTGTATGGGTTCAGTGACCGCCCTCAAGGGTCCCTTAGTGGAATGACGGCATCTTGCATTGTGCGAGGGCATTAGGAGATTACGGTGGCCCTAGTGGCTTCTTGGGGAGCATTGTGCCTTCACGCTGCTCCAAACGGAGATTAGCATCCGCAAGGGTGTGAACTTCGGGATACATCATCATCTCCGCGTGCCTCGGTTATCTCTTACCTGAGCCCTTTACTTATGCACTTTACTTTGTGATAGCCATATTGTTCTTGGCCATATATATTGCTATCTCATGGTTGCTTATGTTGCTTAGCATAAGTTGTTGGTGCACATAGGTGAGCCTAGTTGTTTTAGGTTTTGTGCTTGACAAATTAACCGCTAGTTTTATTCCGCATTTGTTCAAGCCTAAAACGTAATTATTTTAAAACGCCTATTCACCCCCCCTCTAGGCGACATCCACGATCTTTCAACGCGCTCAGCGCCCATGGATATCTCTGCACAAATCCTGAAGCAGCCAAGGCGCCACGTCATGTTTTCTATCAGTTCGGGAAATACTGCATCGTCCCAAACGCCCCCGCACCTCTCCCCTTATCCATTTCTTCCGTTCCCCTTCCCCCACCAACACTCACTTCGCGGCGAGGAGCTCGGCAGCGAGGTGCTCGGCGGCGGAGACGAGGAGCGGGAGGAGCCATGCGGTGAAGGAGACGAGGAGCGGGAGGAGTCGTGCGGCGACGCGGTGATTCGAAACCCTCGACAGTGGAGGCAGAACTCGGCGCCGATGCATGTGCGTGGCATCGTGTCGACGGCGGCGATGCTGGTGCGTGGGCACGTTGTCGCGGGGGAACGACAACCTAACGAGGAGATCCGGTGTCCTCGTTGCCCCCGTATGTCGGAGCGCCACGGCAGCTCGCCGGTGAGTCCCGAACATGACCTTTCTCTTTCCTTCTCCTCCTTCTTTCTCATATCCACGCGCCGGTGCCTAGGGATGGCCCTGCTCGGCGATTAAGCCCATATCTTTGCCGGGGGTGCCCGGAACCCCTTCCGGTGACCCTATATGTACCCGATACTTTCTGGAACACTCCCCGTGTCCTAATACCATTGTCCTATATATAAATCTTTACCTCTCGACCATTTCGAGACTCCTCGTCATGTCCGTGATCTCATCCGGGACGCTGAACAACATTCGCTCACTAAATCACATAACTCATATAATACTATATCGTCATCGAACGTTAAGCATGCAGACCCTACGGGTTCGAGAACTATGTAGGCATGACCGAGACACCTCTCCGGTCAGTAACCAATAGCGGAACCTGGATGCTCATATTGGCTCCTACACATTCTACAAAGATCTTTATCGGTCAAACCGTTATGACAACATACACAATTCCCTTTGTCCATCGGTATGTTACTTGCCCGAGATTCGATCGTCGGTATGTTCATACCTAGTTCAATATTGTTACCGAAAAGTCTCTTTACTCGTTCCTTAATACATCATCCTGCAACTAACTCATTATTCACTTTGCTTGCAAGGCTTCTTATGATGTGTATTACCGAGAGGGCCCAGAGATACCTCTCCGATAGTCGGAGTGACAAATCCCAATCTTGATCTATGCCAACCCAACAAACACCTTCGGAGATACATGTAGAGCATCTTTACAACCACCAAGTTACGTTGTGACGTTTGATAGCACACATGGTATTCCTTAGTCCTTTTCAGGTATTTCAGGATGTTCTTGACCACTGTCCAGTGATCCACTCCCGGATTACTTTGGTACCTCCCTGCTAAACTCGTAGTAAGGCACACATCAGGTCTGGTACACAACATAGCATACATGACAGAACCTATGGCTGAGGCATAGGGAATGACTTTCATTTTATCTCTATCTTCTACAGTGGTCAGGCATTGAGTCTGACTCAATTTCACACCTTGTAACACAGGCAAGAACCCTTTCTTTGACTGTTCCATTTTGAACTTCTTCAAAACTTTATCAAGGTATGTGCTTTGTGAAAGTCCTATTAAGCGTCTTGATCTATCTCTATAGATCTTGATGCCCAATATATAAGAAGCTTCATCGAGGTCTTTCATTGAAAAACTCTTTCAAGTATCCTTTTATGATATCCAGAAATTTTATATCATTTCCAATCAACAATAGGTCATCCACATATAAATGTAGAAATGCTACAGAGCTCCACTCACTTTCTTGTAAACACAGGCTTCTCCGAAAGTCTGTATAAAACCATATGCTTTGATCACCTCATCAAAGCATATACTCCAACTCCGAGATGCTTGCACCGGTCCATAGATGGATCGTTGCAGCTTGCATACTTTGTTAGCACCTTTAGGATCGACAAAACCTTCTGGTTGCATCACATACAACTCTTCTTTAAGAAATCCATTAAGGAATGCAGTTTCGATGTCCATTTGCCAGATTTCATAATCATAAAATGCTGCAATTGCTAACATGATTCAGATAGATTTAAGCATCGCTACGGGTGAGAAAGTCTCATCGTAGTCAACTCCTTGAACTTGTCGAAAACCTTTTGCGACAAGTCGTGCTTTGTAGACAGTAACATTACCATCAGTGTCAGTCTTCTTCTTGAAGATCCATTTATTCTCTATGGCTCGCCGATCATCGGGCGAGTCCACCAAAGTCCACACTTTATTCTCATACATGGATCCTATCTCAGATTTCATGGCCTCGAGCCATTTATCGAAATTTGGGATCATCATAGCTTCTTCATAGTTTGTAGGTTCGTCATGGTCTAGTAACACGACTTCCAGAATAGGGTTACCGTACCACTCTGGTGCGAAACGTGCTTTGTTCAACCTACAAGGTCCAGTAGTAACTTGATTTGAAGTTTCATGATCATTATCATTAGCTTCCTCTCTAGTTGGTGTAAGCATCATGGGATCGGATTTCTCTGATGACCTACTTGCCAATTTGAGAGAAGGTACAATTACCTCATCAAGTTCTACTTTCTTCCCACTCTCTTCTTTTGAGAGAAACTCCTTCTCTAAAAAGTTTCCATTCTTGGCAACAAATATCTTGCCTTCGGATTTGTGGTAGAAGGTGTACCCAATTGTTTCCTTAGGGTATCCTATGAATACACACTTCTCCGATTTGGGTTCGAGCTTATCAGGTTGAAGCCTTTTGGCATAAGTGTTGCAACCACTAACTTTAAGAAACAACAACTTAGATTTATTGCCAAACGACAGTTCATACGGTGTCGTCTCAATGGATTTAGATGGTGCCCTATTTAACGTGAATGCAGTTGTCTCTAATGCATAACCCCCAAACAATAGTGGTAAATCGGTAAGAGACATCATAGATCGCACCATATCTAATAAAGTACGGTTACGATGTTCGGACACACCATTCCGTTGTGGTGTTCCACGTGGCGTGAGTTGTGAAACTATTCCACATTGTTTTAAATGAAGGCCAAACTCATAACTCAAATATTCGCATCCGTGATCAGATCACAGAAACTTTATTTTCTTGTTACGATGATTCTCCACTTCACTCTGAAATTATTTGAACTTTTCAAATGTTTCAGACTTGTGTTTCGTTAAGTAGATATACCCATATCTGCTCAAATCATCTGTCAAGGTCAGAAAATAACGATACCCGCCGCGTGCCTCAACACTCATCGGACCGCATACATTGGTATGCATTATTTCCAATAAGTCATTGGCTCGCTCCATTGTTCTGGAGAATGGAGTTTTAGTCATCTTGCCCATGAGGCATGGTTCGCAAGTATCAAATGATTCATAATCAAGTGATTCCAAAAGCCCATCTGCATGGAGTTTCTTCATGCGCTTTACACCAATATGACCTAAATGGCAGTGCCACAAATATGTTGCACTATCATTATCAACTTTGCATCTTTTTGCATCAATATTATGAATATGTGTATCACCACAGTCGATATTCAACAAAAATAGACCACTCTTCAAGGGTGCATGACCATAAAAGATATTACTCATATAAATAGAGCAACCATTATTCTCTGATTTAAATGAATAACCATCTTGCACTAAACAAGATCCAGATATAATGTTCATGCTCAATGCTGGCACCAAATAACAATTATTCAGGTCTAAAACTAATCCCGAAGGTAGATGTAGGGCTAGCGTGCCGACGGCGATCACATCGACCTTGGAACCATTCCCGACGTGCATTGTCACCTCGTCCTTAGCCAATCTTCGTTTAATCCGTAGCCCCTGTTTTGAGTTCCAAATATGAGCAACCGAACCAGTATCACCCAGGCGGTACTACGAGCATTAGTAAGGTACACATCAATAATATGTATATCAAATATACATTTGTTCACTTTGTCATCCTACTTATCCGCCAAATACTTGGGGCAGTTCCGCTTCCAGTGACCAGTCCCTTTGCAGTAGAAGCACTCAGTTTCAGGCTTGGGTCTAGCTTTGGGCTTCTTCTAGGGAGTGGCAACTTGCTTGCCATTCTTCTTGAAGTTCCCTTTCCTTCCCTTCCCCTTTGTCTTGAAACTAGTGGTCTTGTTAACCATCAACGCTTGATGCTCCTTCTTGATTTCTACCTCTGCGGCTTTGAGCATTGCGAAGAGCTCGGGAATTGTCTTGTCCATCCCTTGCATATTATAGTTCATCACGAAGCCTTTGTAGCTTGGTGGCAGTGATTGAAGAACTCTGTCAATGACACTATCATTTGGAAGATTAATTCCCAGCCGAGTCAAGTGATTATGATACCCAGACATTTTGAGTATGTGTTCACTTACAGTACTGTTCTCCTCCATCTTGCAACTATAGAACTTGTTGGGGACTTCATATCTCTCAACTCGGGCATTCGCTTGACATATTAACTTCAACTCTTGGAACATCTCATATGCTCCATGAATTTCAAAACGTCTTTGAAGTCCTGATTCTAAGCTGTAAAGCATGGCACACTGAACTATCAAGTAGTCATCAACACACGACTGCCAGGCGTTCACAATGTCCGCAGTTGCTGGAGGGGGTGGCACACCTAGCGGTGCATCAAGGACATAATTCTTCTATGCAGCAATGAGGATAATCCTCAAGTTACGGACCCAGTCCGTGTAGTTGCTACCATCATCTTTCAACTTACCTTTCTCTAGGAACGCATTAAAATTCAAGGGAACGGTAGCAGGCCATTGGTCTACAACATATATATGCAAATACTATCAGGACTAGTTCATGATAAATTAAGTTCAATTAATCAAATTACTTAAGAAATTCCACTTAGATAGACATCCCTCAAGTCATCTAAATGAGATGTGATCTAAATCAACTAAACCATGTCCGATCATCACGTGAGATGGAGCAGTCATCAATGGTGAACATCTCTATGTTGACCATATCTACTATATGATTCACGTTCGACCTTTAGGTCTCCAATCTTCCGAGGCCATTTCTGTACATGCCAGGCTCGCCAAGTTTAACCCGAGTATTACGCATGTGCAAAACTGCCTTGCACCCGTTGTATGTGAACGTAGAGTCTATCACACTCGATCGTCACGTGGTGTCTCAACATGATGAACTGTCGCAACGGTGCATACTCGGGGAGAACATTTATACCTTGAAATTTTAGTTAAGGGATCGTCTTATAATGCTTCCTCCGTACTTAGCAAAATAATATTCATAAAATATAAACATCACATGCAATCAAAATATGTGACATGATATGGCTATCATCATCTTGTGCTTTTGATCTCCATCTCCAAAGCATCGTCATGATCTCCATCTCTAAAGCATCATCATGACATCCATCGTCACCGGCTCCACACCTTGATCTCCATCGTAGCATCGTGGTCGTCTTGCCAACTATTTGTTGGAAACATTGCATGAAAACAAAAAACTTTCTACGCACATGCAATGATCTATCCATGGAGATGCATATCAACGAGGGGGGAGAGTGTGTCTACATACCCTCGTAGACCGTAAGCGGAAGCGTTTCTTAACGTGGTTGATGTAGTCGAACTTCTTCGCGCTTCAACCGATCAAGTACCGAACGAACGAAACCTCCGCGTTCTGCACACGTTTAGCTCGGTGACATCCCTTGCCTTCTTGATCCAGCAAGACGTCGAGGTAGTAGATGAGTTCCATCAGCATGATGGCGTGGTGACGGTGATGGTGAAGTGATCCTCGCAGGGCTTCGCCTAAGCACTACGAAACTATGACCGTGGGAGTAAATGGTGGAGGGGGCGCCACACACGGCTAACACTTGTCTGGGGTGTGCTAGGGGTGCCCCCCACATATATATAGGTGGGAGGGAGAGGGGAGGCAGCCAAGGAGGCGCCCAAGTAGGCCAAATCCTATTTGGGGTCTCCCCATGGCCGGCGCTGATACGTCTCCAAAGTATCTATAATTTTTGATTGTTCCATGCTATTATATTATCAACCTTGGATGTTTTATATGCATTTATATGCTATTTTATATGATTTTTGGGACTAACCTATTAACCTAGAGCCCAGTGCCAGTTTCTGTTTTTTCCTTGTTTTTGAGTATCGCAGAAAAGGAATACCAAACGGAGTCCAATTGACGTGCTAATTTTTGATGATTTTTTGGACCAAAAGTAGCCCCCAGAGTAAAAGAGTTGGGCCAGAAGAGTCCCGGGCTGTCCATGAGGGTGGGGGGCGTGCCCTACCCCCTGGGCGTGGGCCCCTATCCCGTGGACAATCTGGAGACCCCCCTGACATGAGACCTATGCCAAAAATTCCTATAAATACAGAAACCCCCATAAATAAACCTAGATCAGGAGTTCCGCCGCCGCAAGCCTCCGTAGCCACCGAAAACCAATCTAGACCCGTTCTGGCATCCTGCCGGAGGGGGGAATCCCTCTCCGGTGGCCATCTTCATCATCCCGGCGCTCTCCATGACGAGGAGGGAGTAGTTCACCCTCGGGGATGAGGGTATGTACCTGTAGCTATGTGTTTGATCTCTCTCTCTCTCTCGTGTTCTTGATTCGGAACGACCTTGATGTATCGCGAGCTTTGCTATTATAGTTGGATCTTATGATGTTTCTCCCCCTCTACTCTCTTGTGATGAATTGAGTTTTCCCTTTGAAGTTATCTTATCGGATTGAGTCTTTAAGGATTTGAGAACACTTGATGTATGTCTTGAATGTGCTTATCTGTGGTGACAATGGGATATCACGTGATCCACTTGATGTATGTTTTGGTGATCAACTTGCGAGTTCCGTGACCTCGTGAACTTATGCATAGGGGTTGGCACACGTTTTCGTCTTGACTCTCCGGTAGAAACTTTGGGGCACTCTTTGAAGTTCTTTGTGTTGGTTGAATAGATGAATATGAGATTGTGTGATGCATATCGTATAATCATACCCGCAGATACTTGAGGTGACATTGGAGTATCTAGGTGACATTAGGGTTTTGGTTGATTTGTGTCTTAAGGTGTCATTCTAGTACGAACTTTAGGATAGATTGAACGGAAAGAACAACTTCGTGTTATTTTACTACAGACTCTTGAATAGATCGATCAGAAAGAATAGCTTTGAGGTGGTTTCGTACCCTACCATAATCTCTTTGTTTGTTCTCCGCTATTAGTGACTTTGGAGTGACTCTTTGTTGCATGTTGAGGGATTGTTATATGATCCAATTATGTTATTATTGTTGAGAGAACTTGCGCACTAGTGAAAGTATGAACCCTAGGCCTTGTTTCAACTCATTGCAATACCGTTTGTGCTCACTTTTATCATTAGTTGCCTTGCTGTTTTTTATATTTTTCAGATTGCAAAAACCTTTATCTACCATCCATATTGCACTTGTATCACCATCTCTTCGCCGAACTAGTGCACATATACAATTTACCATTGTATTGGGTGTGTTGGGGATACAAGAGACACTTTGTTATTTGGTTGCAGGGTTGTTTGAGAGAGACCATCTTCATCCTACGCCTCCCACGGATTGATAAACCTTAGGTCATCCACTTGAGGGAAATTTGCTACTGTCCTACAAACCTTTGCACTTGGAGGCCCAATAACGTCTACAAGAAGAAGGTTGTGTAGGAGACATCAAGCTCTTTTCCGCGCCGTTGCCGGGGAGGTTAGCGCTTGAAGGTATATCTTTAGATCTTGCAATTGAATCTTTTAGTTTATTGTTTTATCACTAGTTTAGTCTATAAAAGGAAACTACAAAAAATGGAATTAAGGTTGCCTCATATGCTTCATCTTTTTAATGTCTTTCGTGAAAATAAGGATTCCGATAATTGTGCCAATGTGTTAGATGAAGAATGTATTAAAATTTTTGCACTAAATCTTTGGATGATGAGCATGATTGCAATGCTGTTAGTATGAATTCTTCGAATATCCATGATGCTAATGATATGCAAAGCCACAAGCTTGGGGATGCTATGTTTGATGAAGATGGTATTTTTTGTCCCCCAAGTTTTGATGAGTAAATTTATTATGATGATAGCATGCCTCCTATTTATGATGATTATATTGATGAAAGTGTGTTTGGAAGAGTGTCAACTTTAGGAAGTAATGATCCCACTATTTTGGAGGATGTTTAATCTTATTGTGATAATTATGAAAGTGGATTTGGAGAGGTCATGACTTTATTTAGTGATGAATCCACTATTTCGGAAGAGGTTCCAATTGTTTATGAGAACAAAGTTGCTATATATGATGATTATTGTGATGACATGTATGCTATAAAGAATAATGATAACCATGAAACTTGTCATCATGATTTTAATTTTCAATTGGAGTATGCCTCACATGATAGGTATTTTGTTGAGTTCGCTCCCATATTCCGAATGAGAAGAATTTTGCTTATGTGGAGGGTACTAAAATTTCTATGCTTGTAGATCATGAAAAGAATGCTTTATGTGATGGTTATATTGTTGAATTTATTCATGATGATACTGAAAATTATTATGAGGGAGGAATATATGCTTGTAGGAGTTGCAATAATATCAAGTTTCCTCTCTATGTGTTGAAAATCTTGAAGCTATGCTTGTTTTACCTTCCTATGCAAGTTGATTCTTGTTCCCATAAATTGTTTGCTCACAAAATCCCTATGCATAGGAAGTGGGTTAGACTTAAATGTTCTAGTTGTATTCTTCATGATGTTCTCTTTATGTTTCAATTCTTATCTTTTATGTGAGCATCATTGAAATCATCATGCCTAGCTAGGGGCGTTAAACGATAGCGCTTGTTGGGAGGCAACCCAATTTTATTTTTGTTCTTTGCTTTTTGCTCCTGTTTAGTAATAAATAATTAATGTAGCCTCTGTTTAGATGTAGTTTTATGTTTTAATTAGTGTTTGGGCCAAGTAGAACCTTTGGGAAGACTTGGGTGAAGTCTTTGTGATCTTGCTGTAAAAAACAGAAACTTTTGCACTCACGAGATTAGCTGCCGTTTTTTACTGCAGAGTGTGTTTAGGTTGATTCTTTTTGCAAATGGTTAACAGAAAAATTACTCAGGTCCACCAATTTATTTCAGAATTTTTGGAGTGACATAAGTATTCGAAACCTCCAGATTGCTACAGATTGTTCTGTTTTTGACAGATTCTATTTTCATTGTGTTGTTTGCTTATTTTGATGAATCTATGAGTAGTATCAGAGGGTATGAACCATAGAGAAGTTGGAATAAAGTAGGTATTACACCAATATAAATAAAGAATGAGTTCACAACAGTACCACAAGTGGTGATTTATTTTCTTATACTAACGAAGCTTACGAGTTTTCTGGTAAGTTTTGTGTTGTGAAGTTTTCAAATTTTGGGTAAAGATTCGATGGACTATGGAATAAGGAGTGGCAAGAGCCTAAGATTGGGGATGCCCAAGGCACCCCAAGGTAATATTAAAGGACAACCAAGAGCCTAAGCTTGGGGATGCCCCGGATGGCATCCCCTCTTTCATCTTCGTTCATCGGTAACTTTACTTGGGGCTATATTTTTATTCACCACATAATATGTGTTTTGCTTGGAGCGTCATTTTATTTTCTTTTGTTTTGCTTGCTGTTTGAATAAATTACCAAGATATGAAATTATTAAATATTAGAGAGTCTTTATATAGTTACATAATTATTCGACTACTCATTGATCTTCACTTATATTTTGTGGAGTAGTTTGTCGTTTGCTCTAGTACTTCACTTATATCTTTTTAGAGCACGGTGGTGGTTTTATTTTGAAGAAATAGATGAACTCTCATGCTTCACTTATATTATTTTGAGAGTCTTCAGAACAGCATGGTAGTTTGCTTTGGTTATGAAATTAGTCCTAGTATGATAGGCATCCAAGAGGGATATAATAAAAACTTTCATATAAAGTGCATTGAATACTATGTGAAGTTTGATTCCTTATGCTTGTTTTGAGATATGAGGATGATAATATTAGAGTCATGCTAGCGAGTAGTTGTGAATTTGATAAATACTTGTGTTAAAGTTTGTGATTCCCGTAGCATGCACGTATAGTGAACCGTTATGTGATGAAGTCGGAGCATGATTTATTTTTTTGATTGTCTTCCTTATGAGTGGCGGTCGGGGACGAGCGATGGTCTTTTCCTACAAATCTATCCCCCTAGGAGCATGCGCGTAGTACTTTGTTTCGATAACTAATAGATCTTTGCAATAAGTATGTGAGTTCTTTATGACTAATGTTGAGTCCATGGATTATATGCACTCTCACCCTTTCACCATTGCTAGCCTCTCTAGTACCGCGCAACTTTCGCCGGTACCATAAACCCACCATTTACCTTGCTCAGAACAGCCACCATACGTACCTATTATGGCATTTCCATAGCCATTCCGAGATATATTGACATGCAACTTTCCACCGTTCCGTTTATTATGACACGCTCCATCATTGTCATATTGCTTCGCATGATCATGTAGTTGACATCGTATTTGTGGCAAATCCACCTTCATAATTTTTCATACATGTCACTCTTGATTCATTGAACATCCCAGTACACCATCGGAGGCATTCATATAGAGTCATATTTTTGTTCTAGTATCGAGTTGTAATTCTTCAATTGTAAGTAAATAAAAGTGTGATGATCATCATTATTAGAGCATTGTCCCATGTGAGGAAAGGATGATGGAGACTATGATTCCCCCACAAGTCAGGATGAGACTCTGGAAAAAAAATAAAAAAAAGAGAAAAAAGAGGCCATAAAAAAGGCCCAAAAAATGAGAGAAAAAGAGAGAAGGGGCAATGCTTCAAAGTAGCACCATGATCTTCATGATAGAGAGTCTCCTATGTTGTCACTTTCATATACTAGTGGGAATCTTTCATTATAGAACTTGGCTTGTATATTCCAATGATGGGCTTCCTCAAAATTCCCTAGGTCTTCGTGATCAAGCGAGTTGGATGCACACACACTTAGTTTCTTTTTGAGCTTTCATACACTTATAGCTCTAGAGCATTAGTTGCATTGCAATCCGTACTCACTCACATAGATATCTATTGACGGGCATCTCCATAGCCCGTTGATACGCCTAGTTGATGTGAGACTATCTTCTCCTTTTTGTCTTCTCCACAACCACCATTCTATTCCACCTATAGTGCTATGTCCATGGCTCGCGCTCATATATTGCGTGAAGATTGAAAAAGTTTGAGAACATCAAAAGTATGAAACGATTGCTTGGCTTGTCATTAGGGTTGTGCATGATTTAAATATTTTGTGTGATGAAGATATAGCATAGCCAGACTATATGATTTTGTAGGGATAGCTTTCTTTGGCCATGTTATTTTGAGAAGACATGATTACTTTGTTAGTATGCTTGAAATATTATTATTTTTATGTCAATATTGAACTTTTGTCTTGAATCTTTTGGATCTGAATAATTTTGCCACAATAAAGAGAATTACATGGATAAATATGTTAGTTAGCATTCCACATCAAAAATTCTGTTTTTATCATTTACCTACTCGAGGACGAGCAGGAATTAAGCTTGGGGATGCTTGATACGTCTCCAACGTATCTATAATTTTTGATTGTTCCATGCTATTATATTATCAACCTTGGATGTTTTATATGCATTTATATGCTATTTTATATGAATTTTGGGACTAACCTATTAACCTAGAGCCCAGTGCCAGTTTCTGTTTTTCCTTGTTTTTGAGTATCGCAGAAAAGGAATACCAAACGGAGTCCAATTGACGTGCTAATTTTTGATGATTTTTTATGGACCAAAAGAAGCCCACGGAGTAAAAGAGTTGGGCCAGAAGAGTCCCGGGCTGTCCACGAGGGTGGGGGGCGCGCCCTACCCCCCTGGGCGTGGGCACCTATTTCGTGGATGATCCGGAGACCCCCCTGACGTGAGACCTACGCCAAAAATTCCTATAAATACAGAAACCCCCAGAAATAAACCTAGATTGGGAGTTCCACCGCTGCAAGCCTCTGTAGCCACCGAAAACCAATCTAGACCTGTTCCGGCACCCTGCCGGAGGGGAGAATCCCACTCCGGTGGACATCTTCATCATCCCGGCGTTCTCCATGACGAGGAGGGAGTAATTCACCCTTGTGGCTGAGGGTATGTACCAGTAGCTATGTGTTTGATCTCTCTCACTCATGTTCTTGATTCGAAATGATCTTGATGTATCACGAGCTTTGCTATTATAGTTGGATCTTATGATGTTTCTCCCCTTCTACTCTCTTGTGATGAATTGAGTTTTCCCTTTGAAGTTATCTTATCGGATTGAGTCTTTAAGGATTTGAGAACACTTCATGTATGTCTTGCATGTGCTTATCTGTGGTGACAATGGGATATCACGTGATCCACTTGATGTATGTTTTGGTGATCAACTTGCGAGTTCCGTGACCTCGTGAACTTATGCATAGGGGTTGGCACACGTTTTCGTCTTGACTCTCTGATAGAAACTTTGGGGCACTCTTTGAAGTTCTTTGTGTTGGTTGAATAGATGAATCTGAGATTGTGTGATGCATATCGTATAATCATACCCGCAGATACTTGAGGTGACATTAGGGTTTTGGTTGATTTGTGTCTTAAGGTGTTATTCTAGTGCGAACTCTAGGATAGATTGAATGGAAAGAATATCTTTGTGTTATTTTTACTACGGACTCTTGAATAGATTGATCAGAAAGAATAACTTTGAGGTGGTTTCGTACCCTACCATAATCTCTTCGTTTGTTCTCTGCTATTAGTGACTTTGGAGTGACTCTTTGTTGCATGTTGAGGGATTGTTATATGATCCAATTATGTTATTATTGTTGAGAGAACTTGCACTGGTGAAAGTATGAACCCTAGGCCTTGTTTCAACGCATTGCAATACTGTTTGTGCTCACTTTTATCATTAGTTACCTTGCTGTTTTTATATATTCAGATTAGAAAAACCTTCATCTACCATCCATATTGCACTTGTATCACCATCTCTTCACCGAACTAGTGCACCTATACAATTTCCCATTGTATTGGGTGTGTTGGGGACACAAGAGACTCTTTGTTATTTGGTTGCAGGGTTGTTTGAGAGAGACCATCTTCATCCTACGCCTCCCACGGATTGATAAACCTTAGGTCATCCACTTGAGGGAAATTTGCTACTGTCCTACAAACCTCTGCCCTTGGAGGCCCAACAACGTCTACAAGAAGAAGGTTGTGTAGTAGACATCAGGCGCCCTCCCCCTTCCTTATCTGCCGGAGGGGGAAGGAAAGAGAAGGAAGGAGGGAAGGAAGGGGGAGGTCGAATCCCTCCCCTCCTGTCGGTGTCAAAACCGGCGGATCTCGGGTAGGGGGTCCCGAACTGTGCGTCTAAGGCGGATGGTAACATGAGGCAGGGGGCAAGATGTTTACCCAGGTTCGGGCCCTCTTGATGGAGGTAAAACCCTACGTCCTGCTTGATTGTTCTTGATGATATGAGTATTACAAGAGTTGATCTACCACGAGATCGTAGAGGCTAAACCCTAGAAGCTACCCTATGGTATGATTGTATCTTGTCCTACGGACTAAACCCTCCGGTTTATATAGACACCGGAGGGGGCTAGGGTTACACAAAGTCGGTTACAAGGGAGGAGATCTACATATCCGTATTGCCTAGCTTGCCTTCCACGCCAAGGAGAGTCCCATCCGGACACGAGATGAAGTCTTCAATCTTGTATATTCATAGTCCGACAGTGTGGCCAAAGGATATAGTCCGGCTGTCCGGAGACCCCCTAATCCAGGACTCCCTCAGTAGCCCCTGAACCAGGCTTCAATGACGATGAGTCCGGCGTGCAGTTTTGTCTTCGGCATTGTAAGGCGGGTTCCTCCTCCAAATACTTCATGGAAGATTTTGAACACAAGGATAGTGTCCGGCTCTGCAAAACAAGTTCCACATACCACCGTAGAGAGAATAATATTTACACAAATCTAATCTGCTGACGTGTTTTAATAGCACGATGTCATGTCATGACCCGGTCCTTATCCGAACCGTTTTTTCCCAGCCAACCCTGCACATATTGCGAGGCGGTTTTCTTGACACGTCTTGTCGAAGCAGAGATCATGTCCCCCTTATTACGGGATTCTCATCAATACGGACGTGGGTAACCCACTCGTGCCCGTTGGTATGACTCCTCGATTTTAGGCGAGTCCAAAACGGCGGCGAGGAGGACGCTTGACATTCACCCTCTTTATAAAGAGGCCAAGACCTGTCCTTTTTTCCTCTTGTGCTCAATCGAATCCTTCCCCCGCCTCAAGTTCCAACACCCAAGGCTCAGGTCAGGCACTTTGGACCTTCAACCATGTCCGGATCCAACCTCCAAGGTCGGTGGATGCCTTCCTCTATTACAGAGGAGGACATCAAGAAGCTGAGAGAGGCCAGGTATCTGACCGCCGAAATTTCGCACGGGCTGGCCGCCCGAGGGCAGGTCATCCCCACTCCCGAACCCAACGAGAGTGTTGTGTTCATCTCTCACTTCCTCCGAGGACTAGGCCTCGCTCTAGATCCCTTTGTTAGGGGGCTCATGTTCTATTATGGGCTGGATTTCCATGATCTAGCCCCGGATTCCCTCCTTCACATCTCGTCGTTCATCGTCGTATGTGAGGCCTTCCTCCGCATTACCCCTCACTTTGGCCCGTGGCTCAAGACCTTCAATGTGAAGCCGAAGATGATCGAGGGGCGACACATAGAGTGCGGAGGTGCCGTAATAAGCAAAAGCGCTGATGCTCCATGGCCAGAGGGTTCCTTCCCAGAGGTGTCTAGTTTGTGGCAGCGGGAGTGGTTTTATATCATAGCTCCTCGAAGTGCCAAGTGGGTAGCCGCCCTGCCTTTCGCTCGGGCCCCCCACCACAGCTGACGTCATGGATCAGCAGGGGGCTGAGCTGGGGTCCAGCAAAGGATGTGCCGATATTGCAGAGCCGTATCCGAGATCTCTTCGAGAGAGATTTTAGCCTGGTTATGGTAATGCAAGTTATGCTAGTTTGTCGAGTCCAGCCTTGCAAACGTCGACCCCTCCGTATGTGGGAATTCAACCCAGAAGGACCGCGAACCATCCAGCACTTCCTCGGCATGACGCTCGAGGAGACGTACAAATTGTTCTTCGAACCCCAAAAAGAGTGTTCGGATACCACCGAGGATGCGGGTCTGAGCTGCAACCGCCCTGCTACCCAAGTAAGTAATCCTATGGCCAAACACGCTGTCCCTTTTTTTATCATGACATCATTCTAAAAAGTTGCTCTTTGACCAGGACTAGATAACAAAGGCAAAGATGATCAAGTGTTCGGCCCCCCTTCCCGAAGGCTTGGCCAATCCAGTACTGGACAGAATGCTCAAGTTGACGCCTTATCAGGTGCCCTCAAAGGAAGATGAAGGGGGAATAAAGAGGCCGCAAGCGGGGGAATTAGCACCTCTGCGAAGGAGGATAACCAGGGAGAAGAATCTGACATTCCCTCTCCCCGAGGAAGGAAGAGGACCACCTCTGAAGATCCGGAAACAAAGGCTTCCAAACGGGGGAAGAAATCCTCGCCAGAGGTCCTACTTCGGAGGGTGTTCTTGCTGCACAATGTCCGCAAGGGGATCAGCCCGCTACCGAGCTGTAAGTAATCAAAAAGTACTTTAATAGTGAAAGTGCCCTACCTTACTTCTGAAGACAATAACCGAAGCTTATATCTTGTAGTTTGGATCGTAGCCCTTCTCAACAGAGTTCGTCTTCGGGGGATCTCCTTCCGGAGATGATGGAGAGCGAAACACCCCCTGCCACCCCGCCTCATGAGGTGGGCGACCCTGAAGTGTCGTCGTGGAGGGTCTCTCCTGATCCGCCAAGGCCAGAGGGCAATCCTTTGGCTTCCCAAAGTCCTCAGTATTTGGCTCCTAAAGAGAGCAACAGAAAGAGTCCGGAACCGTACAATGTGCAGTCGGACGAACTGAAGGATCTTCTGGAGAAAGCGGCCATCTCAGAAGCGCATCGTACGCTAATGGGTACAGTAATTGAAAGGATTTCATCCACTGAAAGCGGATTGCATGAAGCTTTTATGAGTCCGCTGAAAGGCTTTGAGGTACGTGAAATAGTGTATGTTTTTGACAATACCGCACACGTTAAGTGTGCCCTATGTAGATAGTAGCCCCTGAGACTCTGGTTGTCGTCAAAAAGAGAGGAAAACAGAGGGTCATAGTCCCAATAACCCGACCGCCTTTATGTGCAGGTGGCTGAAGCTGTGGTGGTTAGCCGGACTGATGGGTTTGCCGAGCTAAAGCGGCAACTTGATGCGGCAGATGCCGACATCGTGCTTGTCAACAAGCGGCTTGACGAGGCACAGGGGTGAGTGATTTCTCTGGTGATCAACACATGGTAAGAGGAGCATGATGCCATTATCTTTAATATGTTGTGACTGCAGATGGAGCTGCCACTGTGGAGACCCTTCGGGCGGAACTTGCCCGAGCCAAGGAGCAAGCCAGAAATAGCGATGCGGCCGCTTTGAAGGCGGTCGAAGAGCTGAGGGCCGAATAGGCCGCACACTGCCAGAGCAAGGAAAGAATGGCCAAGATGGCCGTTGAGTTGAAAGATGCCGCCGACCGTTACCAGCTTCTTGAAGAAAAAAACCGTGCGAAGGCGACGGACCTAGAGAAGGCCATGGTAGCAGCCAAGGAAGCCCGCTCCAAAATACGAGCGACAAAGGAGGAGCTGCATCAAGCTGGAGATATCGCAGCTGGGAAGCCCTTTTTGTTGCGGACTAAGTTCGGAGATCCGAAGTATGCACCTCTTGATCAACTATGGAGTTCTGCAGACTCATACGTGGATTTGGCAGCAAGTGTTGTTGATGCGGCCGAGTACTTCAAGGATCAAAAAGATCGTGAAGTGGAAAAGCTGTTCTGGTCATAGTTCCATGCTCCAGTGCGTCTGCTGCTATTGAATGAGCGAATGGCCGAGTGGGCCGAGCTCCATAGGTTGTACGGACTTGCCATGAGGTCTGTTGTGGATCATCTGTGGCCGGGAGGGCCAAGGCCAAATAGTTACTTTAGTTTAGTGCAACAATTCCTTGGCGTTGTGCCGCATATCGATGCTATGAAGAGGTCGGCGTGCATAGAGGGTGCGCGGATGGCACTTGCCCGTGTCAAGACATACTGGGCAGATATGGAGGCCACTGCTATTGCAACACAGGGTTCGGCCGTGGGTCGAGTGGCTGCCGAGCACTACTTTGAAGAAGTTCTTGAAGGCGCTCGTTCGATAGAGGCTCAGTGCTCGAAGAATATTATGTTCTAGTGACATGTACTCCCATTGTAAAAACAATGTTTTATTGAGTTATCAAGGCTATGTTTATACTTTTACCTGAAAGTATTATGATGCCTCCTATGCGACCGTTTTATGTAGATATGTATATAACCTGAAAGTTTGCAGTCGTCGGCTTCCGCCCCCACACATATAATGCGGGGGTGTTCACAGAAAACACGTATTCACACTTGATCCAACGTCTTGGTCCATTAAGGAGGTAGTAGCGCAGCGAACGAGGCAATCAGACTATATTGCTTTAACACTTTCACTTAGCCATAGGAGTTTGACGCTGGGGCTACTATGTAGCCCCTGGTACTTATGCGCTCGTCCGAATACGGGGCGTGTATGTACATGACCAGGAAACGACCCTTCGTTAATGCGGAGGAATCCTGAAGATTCCATTGAGTCATCGAGTGGCTGACCAGTCTCGCACTTTATCATGACAGTCAGTTTTCGGCTTTCTCTACTGAGGTGCTCATCCGGATGAACCAGGGCACAATCGCAGTAGTTCTCCCAGTGCTACCTTAGCCGATATAGCGGAACATAAGGTACCAAAATGTGGGAGCCGGGCAAACCCAACATTTGACCAAAGACATGATCTGGAGCTAATGCGTATAAGGCCAAACTCGCGACGCCGAACACTCCCTAAGGTATTCGGTCTTTATAACATATGCCGGGATGAACGATGCCCTTAATAATAAACTCCGAGTGTCCAGGTACGTGCAATATCCTAGCATGGCCACATGCCAATAACGTCAGCATCCTTCTCGGTTGTATTGAGTATCCAGAGGATGTGAACAGCAAGAGACAGTAAAAAAAAGGTTTTCGCAGGGTCTTAATCTGAAAAGAAACCTTTGAGCGGGTCCCTACTACACGGCTGCGCCTATGTCTCCGTTGTGCCGTGTCCTGGACGGGTGTAGCACGATTGTCATCTGTAAAAGAGAAGAACTTAGGTGAAAGTTGCCGTGCCAAAAAATTGGTTATTGTCAATAAACTATTAAAATTCAGGATAAGTCAAGTTGAGCCGGACTAGCCCTGATTACACGCAGGAAGCCCCTGGTACCGCCTGGGAGGGTTTGATCATCAACCCAATCTCATGTATATGTAATGGTGCACCGGACTCGTCTAACCGTGCCCGTGGTCTTGACAACCTGTCATTTTTTTTGGTTGGTGAGGCCGTCTAGTGCTCGGCTGTTAAAGCCGCCGCACACTCTTCCGCGTGTAGAAAACGCTTAGTATTTCCGCTAACTGTGATGGTGCCACGTGGACCGGGCATCTTAAGCTTGAGAGAAGCGTAATGCGGTATTGCATTAAAACGAGCGAAAGCCGTTCTTCCGAGTAGTGCTTGATAGCCACTTCGGAATGGAGCGATGTGGAAAGTTAACCTTTCGCTTCGGAAGTTATCGGGAGAACCGAATACAACCTCTGGCAATAGAGAGCCCGTACAGCGAGCCTCTTGGCCTGGTATTACTCCCTTGAAGGTAGTATTAATGTGGCTTATTTGTGTCGGGTCTATCCCCATTTTGCGGACTGTGTCATGATATATCAGATTTAGACCACTGCCGCCGTCCATGAGGACTCGTGTGAGATGGTATCCGTTTATTATTGGGTCTAACACCAAGGCAGCCAATCCTTCGTGCCGGATGCTTGTCGCGTGATCCCTGCGATCAAAAGTGATCGGGCAGGCCAACCAGGGGTTGAACCTATTGGTGACGGGCTCTACGGCGCGTGTGTCTCGGAGTGCATATTTGCTTCTCCTCTTCGTCACATGGATCATGTTTACTGTTTTGACCTCTGGTGGGAATTTTTTCTATCCTCCGGTGCTTTGCTGGCGAGGTTCGTCCTCGTCTTCGCTTGGTGTCCCCCCTTGTGTTCGGCGTTTAGCTTACCGGCTTGCTTGAAGACCCAGCATTCTCTATGGGTGTGATTTGCAGGTTTATCGGGGGTGCCATGAATCTGACATAATTTGTCAAGAATCTTTGTCGGTGTCAAAACCGGCGGATCTCGAGTAGGGGGTCCCGAACTGTGCGTCTAAGGCGGATGGTAACAGGAGGCAGGGGACACGATGTTTTACCCAGGTTCGGGCCCTCTTGATGGAGGTAAAACCCTACGTCCTGCTTGATTAATATTGATGATATGGGTAGTACAAGAGTAGATCTACCACGAGATCAGAGAGGCTAAACCATAAAAGCTAGCCTATGGTATGATTATATGTTGTCCTACGGACTAAAACCCTCCGGTTTATATAGACACCAGAGGGGGCTAGGGTTACACAAGGTCGGTTACAAAGGAGGAGATATACATATCCGTATTGCCTAGCTTGCCTTCCACACCAAGTAGAGTCCCATCCGGACACAGGACGAAGTCTTCAACCTCGTATCTTCATAGTCCAACAGGCCGGTCAAAGGATATAGTACGACTGTCCGGAGACCCCCTAATCCAGGACTCCTTCAGTAGCGCCTGAACCAGGCTTTTAATGACGATTAGTCCGGCGCGCAGTGTTGTCTTCGGCATTACAAGGCGGGTTCCTCCTCCGAATACACCATGGAAGAATTTGAATACAAGGATAGTGTCCGACCCTGCAAAATAAGTTCCACATACCACCGTAGAGAGAATAATATTTTCACAAATCTAATTTGCTGACTTGTTTTGGCAACACGACATTATGTCATGGCCCGGTGATTATTCGAACCATTTCCTTTAACTAGCCCCGCACATAACGCGAGGCAGTTTTTTTGACACGTCTTGTCAAAGCAGATATCATGTCCCCTTATCACGGGGTTCTCATCAATACGGGTCTGGGTAACACAACCGCGCCATCGATTACGGTGCTTGGGGGACAAGCGAGTTTTACCAGGCTAGTGGGGACGCATAGTTTCGTCCGCCCATATAAAAGGATAAGGATTTACCTTTTCATCCACACCTTCTTCCTCGTTTGCTCATCCACCTTCGCACACTCGAGCTCCAGCGCCCAAGTTCGCATTTCCCACCTCGACCTTCTCCAATCATGTCCGGAGCGGGAGGCAGGTGGATGGCCTCCTCCGTCACGGAGGGACACGTCAAGAAGCTGAGGAGAGCCAGATACTTGCCCGACGACATCGCGCACCGGCTCCCAGAGGAGGGGCAGCTCATCCCCACCCCCAGGCCCCATGAGAGGGTAGTCATTTCCTCCACGGACTGGGATTTCCTCTCCACCCATTTATCCGGGGGCTCATGTTCTACTACGGCCTGGATTTCCACGTCTGGCCCCGAACTTCATCCTCAACATCTCGGCGTTTATCGTCGTGTGCGAGGCCTTCCTCCGCATCAAGCCCCACTTTGGCTTATGACTGAAGATGTTCAATGTCAAGCCGAAGGTAGTGAGTGGCCGCCAGGCGGAGTGCGGAGGCGCCATGGTGGGCAAGATGCCCAACGTCACATGGCTCGAGGGCTCCTTCGTGGAGACCATAAAGGGGTGGAAGTTGGGGTGGTTCTACATCACCGAGCCACGTGACCCTACATGGGTAGCGGCCCCCGAGTTCTGATCTGGCTTCCCCACGCGGCTCACCTCCTGGCAAGAGAAGGGCCTATCCTGGGGTAGTTTGGGAGAGCTGATCGGACTCCAAACATGTATTCAAAACATGGTCAACAAGAAGCTCAAACTCGTCAACATAGTCCAGGTCATGCTCAACCGCCGGATCCTCCCGTGCCAGCAACGGGTCTTCAACTTGTGGGAGTTCGACCCGGCGCAGCACCGAACTCTGAACAGGCTCTTCGACACAACTCACGAAGATGCCTGGAGGGTGCTATTCAAGAGCGCCGAGGTTCCCCCTCCCACCACCGAGGATCGCGGATTCAGCGCGAAGCGCCAGGCCAGCGCGGTAAGCTGCTTTACCTCTTACAAGATACTTGTTTTTCATAGTTCGACTGCATGCGGGATCTAAACTCCCATACCTTTGATAGGACTGGCAGGAGATGGCCGAACAGATCGACTATCCGGCTCCTTTGCCCGAAGGCCCAGCAGACGCTCTTCTGACGAAGATGCTGACTCCGGCTCCTTATACGGTGCCGGAGAAGACCAAGAAGGCCAAGGGAACCCGAAAGAGTTCCCGGCGCCAGGCATCATCGGACTCACCGTCCGAGGACTCTACGGCGCAATCCTCCCCCGAAGACGAGGAGGCAGAAGAAGATGCCCCCCCTCCAGACGGGGGAGACAAGAAAAGGAAGGCCGCCCCAACTGGGGAGGCTGAAGGGTCCAAGAAGGGAAGGACTCTCCTTCCGGACAGCTCTACCACCGCCGCCGACGGCGAAGACGAGTGGCTGCCTAGGGTAAAGCCCCTAGGGAAGTCATAAGTATGCGGATACCAGAGTCACTCATAGCACCCTTTTTTCGCACTACTTTACCTAACGCCGAATGTGATAATGCAGGCCGCCCCGAGCCCGTATCGATGTATCATCGGACGGCTCCCTGGGCTCGTCGGATATGGATAGCAATCCAGTTCCGACCGCCACCTCCCCCCATCCTGTGGACGACACCGAGGTGCTGTCTCAAGAGGCACCTGGTCGAGGGGAGACAGTCCCGGAGGCGCCTCAAGGCGGCCTCCCGGACTCCGGGAGCAGAGGGGACAAGGCCCCTAAGGGCTCCGAGTTCAGCCCTCAGCCGAACACCGCGCCGGAACCTCCAGTGGTTCCGGACTCGGGCAGGCGGCCTCCTTATAAGAGGGGCAAGACGCCTGTACCGGTGACCTCTGTCCATCCAGAGGCGCCGGACAATCTGCTGGAAGCGCTTTACAACGCTTCCATCGACGAGGAGCACCGCGCTATTATGAGTGCGGTGATCCAGAAGGTTCAGTCCGCCAAGAGCGGATTGACTGAAGCCTGTGCCAGCCTTCTAACAGGCTTTGAGGTAAGTGTTCTAAAATATAGGAAAAATATTACCGCATAGACAGTAGCCCCAGATGCTCTGTTCGGTGTTCACAAAGAGAAGCCGAACAGAGGATCAAACAATATCGTAGGAGTCTAATATAAGTATGTCAATATGCATATGCAGGCTTCGCTACTGGCGTCCGCCGCACTGACTATGGAGGTCGCCGTACTGAAGCGGGACCTTAAAGGGTCCCAGGACGAGCTCGGCCTTGCCAAGAGGCAGCTCGAGGAGAACAAAGGTAAGTAGTACCTAGTCTATGGATATGTATAAAAATAATGCGATTGCAAAATGACAGGATCATCATGAATTTGCCAGGGGCCACGACCGAAGTGGCGACCCTAAAGCAAGCGCTGTCCGAGGATGAAGATAAAGCGGCCAAGGAGCGCACCGAGCAAGAAAAGCAAGAGGCTCGGGTGGGCGAGGTGCAGCAAGAGCTCCAGGCTCTCGTGACGAAGCACGAGGCGTTGGAGCTTGACTCGAAGACGCGGGAGTCTGAGCTTGCCGCGGCCCTCGAGAGCGCAAAGAGTGCCAAGGCCGAAGCCCAAAAGGCCCTCCAGGAGATCGACGCGATGAAGAAAATAGCGGCGGGTAAGGCATTCTATATGCAAAGCAAGCATGTAAAAGTAAATTACCGATTACTTACCCGAATTCGGAGCTCTCGAGGAGCATTCGCAGATTTGCCCCGCAGCGTGTCAGATGCCTCGAAGTTTTACTGGGCCGAGGATGGAAGCTCAACAGAGAAGTTGTTCTGGGCCCAGTATACTGGGACCGAACACCCAGTGTCTGTGAGCGACCAACTAAAGCAGCTGGTCGAACTGCACAAGGCGGCTGAACAGGCCATGAAGGGATTTATAGTCCGGCTGTGGCCTGGCGACGCCCTTCCGAACAGCTACTTTGTCCTGGTGAGGCGGCTTGTGGATGCCTGCCCGCGGCTGGAGGTCGTCAAGCGATCCGTCTGCATTGAAGGTGCACGCCGGGCTTTCGCCCGTGTGAATTTGCAATGGGTCAAGCTAGACGCCATGAAGCTGATCAAGGAAGGACCGCCAGAGGGCAAGGAGCATCCCCACCCCGAGATGTACTACGAGGGTGTTCTGCAGGGTGCCCGTCTCATAGCGGATGAGTGCACGAAAGATGTAATATTTGAGTGAAACTTGCTCGTGTGATCTTGTATTTATGAAAACTTGTTCATGTGTGCTACGCAACGCTTTTTTGAATTTAAAATATTACCTTCTGTTTGGCTGTTTATCAATCTGAGAGATGGCTAGTTCTCGGCTTCTGCCCCCGTGCCACGAGTGCTGGGGTGTTCGGGATAAACCTGAGCACTCTTGTTCCCATTTTTGGGTCCTTCGAGGGAGGCGCTCAGCACAACGAACAAGGCAACCAGACTAATAATGCTTTATCACTCTCACTTAGCCATAGAATTCTATAATTTTAAATTTCGGCGAAGCCCCTGGTATTCGGAAGGCCGAATTCGGGGCGCGATACACGCCTTTAAGCCGGACATGGCCGGCCCCTCGCTCTAAGCGGCATAAGTCTTTAGGGACTCGAAACCTCGCCGAACAGCGACCAGTCTCTCGCCTTATCATGACAGTCAGTTTTAGCTTTCTCTACCGAGGTGCTCAGCCCAGCAGAACCGGGGCACAATCGCAGTAGTTCTCCTAGCACTACCTTAGCCGATAGAGCGGAACGTAAGGTACCAAAACATAGGAGCCGGGCAAACCCAACATTTGACCAAAGACATGATTCGGAGCTGATGCGTATAATGCTATAAGTTCGGGGTGCCGCACTTGTGAAAGTGTTCGGACTTTTCACACCATATTGTGGGGTACGTAAGCCCCTGGTGTATTGGCCGTACCAAAGTGTACGGTTGCAAGGCGTCATTAATGAACACACATATATAAAACATGAATGCAATAATCGTCGTAATGTTATGCATTGTTTATTCAAAAAGGTGCGTTAAAGCAGAATGATACAGATAGTGCGATAAGCAAAGAGTAGGACTATGTCCCTTCCAAGGGCAAGCTGAGGAATAATATTAAATCAAATATTTCGCTCGTTACTGTAATCCACCTGGGAATTCCATGGTGTGACATAGCTTTCTGCCTCTTTGGTTGCTGCATCATGTGTTCAGCAATAGTGCTGCTGGACAGGGTTTCCAGAGATTAATGTCCTGAAAAAGAGAAAAATAACCAAGCGGGAAGCCCCTAGTGCGGTTTAAGCCGCGTCTTGGGGCGTGCCGCAGTTGTGCCCCCCTCCCCGCCTGTGCCCATGGTATTTTTAATGCGTAATTATGTACGCGTGGCACGAGTTTCGCCGCTTGGCTGGGACTGGGGTGGGGGCCGCATTGCTACGTGAGCTCAGATCGCGCTAGGCGGTCTAGTTGCCGATTGCTCCGAGCGCGCTTGAAGGTGTCCGGGTCTTGAAATGCCGAATTGGTGGATTGCCGTGAGAGGCTGCTTTGCGCTTCTGCTGCGAGGGCCGCAGTGTGCTCCTCCGTCCGGAGAGAGCGCTCTGTGTTTCCGTTGACTGTAATAACCCCACGAGGTCCTGGCATCTTGAGCTTGAGGTATGCATAATGCGGTACTGCATTGAATCTTGCAAATGCGGTTCGCCCGAGCAGTGCATGATAACCATTGCGGAACGGGACTATATCGAAGATTAACTCTTCGCTTTAGAAGTTATCCGGGGATCCGAATACCACTTCCAGTGTAATTGAGCCTGTGCAATGGGCCTCTACGCCTGGAATAACACCTTTAAAGGTCGTTTTTGTGGGTTTGATCCTTGAGGGGTCGATACCCATTTTGCGCACTGTGTCCTGATAAAGCAGGTTCAGGCTGCTGCCGCCATCCATAAGGACTTGAGTGAGGTGAAATCCGTCAATGATTGGGTCTAGAACCAGTGCAGCGAATCCGCCATGACGGATACTAGTGGGGTGGTCCCTGCGATCGAAAGTGATCGGATAGGAGGACCATGGGTTGAACTTTGGGGCGACTGGCTCCAACGCATATACGTCCCTAAGCACACGCTTCCGCTCCCTCTTGGGTATGTGGGTTGCGTATATCATGTTCACCGTCCGCACTTGTGGGGAAAACCTCTTCTGTCCTCTGGTGTGTGGCTGCCGGGGATCCTCCTCGTCATCGCTATGTGACCCCTTATCCTTGTTTTCGGCAATTAACTTGCCGGTCTGCTTGAACACCCAACAATACCTGTTGGTGTGATTGGCTGGCTTGTTTGGGGTGCCATGTATTTGACATGGGCGATCGAGTATGCGGTCCAAACTGGACGGGCCTGGCATACTTTGTTTAAATGGCTTTTTCCGCTGACCGAGTTTAGAGCCTTTGAATCCGGCATTGACTGTCGTATCCTCAGTATTATCGCTGTTAATGCAGCGCTTATGTTTGTTGCGACAGGACCTGCTATTGCCATCCTTGGTATCCGAGGTACCATGGTTCTTTGACATATTGTTACTGCGAGCCAGCCAGCTGTCTTCTACCGCACAAAAGTGGGTCATGAGTGTCGTGAGGGCTGCCATAGATTTCAGCTTTTCCTGACCAAGGTGCCGGGCTAGCCACTCGTCGCGGATGTTATGTTTGAAAGCCGCTAGGGCCTCTGCATCCGGATAGTCGACGATTTGATTTTTCTTTGTTAGGAACCGAGTCCAGAATTGCCTGGCCGATTCTTCTGGCTACTGAATTATGTGGCTCAAGTCATCGGCATCTGGTGGTCGCACATAAGTGCCCTGAAAGTTGTCGAGGAATGCGGCCTCCAGATCTTCCCAACAGCTGATGGACTCTGCTGGCAAGCTGTTAAGCCAATGCCGCACTGGTCCTTTGAGCTTTAGTGGGAGGTATTTGATGGCATGTAAGTCATCACCGCGGGCCATGTGGATGTGGAGGAGGAAATCCTTGACCCATACCGCAGGATCTGTTGTGCCGTCGTATGATTCAATATTTACAGGTTTGAAACCTTATGGGATTTGATGATCCATTACTTCGTCTGTGAAGCATAAGGGGTGTGTGGCGCCTCTGTATTGGGCTATATCACGACGCAGCTCAAATGGGTCTTGCTCGCTATGTTTGGCCCGACCGGATTTACTTTTACTGTATCCAGCATGATGTTTATCGTCTCGCATAGTGGCGCGCCCTCGTGATCTGTAGATCGATCTTGCATGTTTTGCTTTGTCCTCCAATACGTCTCGCAGGTCTGGCGTGTTTCCCCATGCCTTTTTATTTGAATGGCGTCGGGGTGCGGGCTGAGCTTTTGGCTGGAATGCCCCTCTATCACGGCCACGAGGTGGCCGATCAGCCGCATCATATGCTTCTTCCTCCACTCAAGGTAGCAGCCTACATTTTGGGTAACTCTTGGAGGGGCGCTCGAGTTTATATTCGTCGGCCACGAGGACTTCAGTCCATCTGTCAACTAGCAGATCTTGATCAGCTTGAAGCTGCTGCTGCTTTTTCTTAAGGCTATTTGGCGTGGCCATAAGCCGGCGCTTGAAGCGCTCTTGTTCGACGGGATCCTCTGGCACGGCGAATTCTTCATCGCCGAGGCTTGCCTCATCTTCGGAGGGGGGCATGTAATTATCATCCTCCGCCTCTCCGTCTACCACTCTCTCAGGAGGGCTAGCTCCTCCATCCTCATGCTCTAAATCTTGCTGGAGGGGGTTGTTGTTGTCTTCGGCACTATCCGGAGTGTTATTACCTCCTGTGCCGGTATCACCACTTTTGCTTTGGCGGGACTTATAACGGCGCCGCTGATGTCGAAGCTTGGGTTGCTTCTTGGAGGGGTCATCCTCCGCTGTCTCATTGCCATTGCCTTCTTTGGGTGTATCCACCATGTATATATCGTATGATGAGGTGGCTGTCCAGTTCCCTGTGGGCAGTGGTTCCTCTTCGTCTCCCGCATCGTCGTCCATACCGTCGATGTCTTCGGAGTCGAAGTCGAGCATGTCTGTTAAGTCATCGACAGTGGCTACTAAGTGGGTGGTGGGTGGGCCGCGAATTTCTTCGTCGTCCGCATCCCAGTCCTGCCGGTCATAGTTCGGCCAGGATTCTCCTGACAAGGAGAGAGACCTTAATGAGTTCAGTATGTCGCCGAAGGGCGAGTGCTGAAAGATATCCGCGGAGGTAAACTCCATGATCAGCGCCCAATCAGATTCGATAGGAACGGGCGCAGGCGGTTCGGAGTCCGTGGCCGGAGAAGAATTCGGCAGTTTAACAACACGGCTCTCGGGCAAGTTAAGGTCGATGTTCGGCTCGATCGCCGCTGAGGGTAATGCCTCCGTGGTGGGGTCCATCCACCCGTCCATGGATGGCGCAACTGGCTCCGAATTGAGGGTCGGAGCAGCTGCCTCTGCGATCTCCTGAACACTATCCGATGGTAGAGCTAAATCGTTCTCATCGTGACCACATGACGCACAAGGCAGAGGCTCGAATCCATTGAAGATCAAGTCTCCATGGATGTCAGCCGTGTAGTTTAAGCTTCCAAACCTGACCTGGTGGCCAGGGGCGTAACTTTCAATCTGCTCCAGATGGCCAAGCGAATTGGCCCGCAGTGCAAAGCCGCCGAACACGAAGATCTGTCCGGGGAGAAAAGTCTCACCCTGGACTGCATCGCTATCGATGATAGCAGGAGCCATCAAGCCTAACGGCGACGACACAGAGGAACTCTCAATGAAAGCACCAATGTCGGTGTCAAAACCGGCGGATCTCGGGTAGGGGGTCCCGAACTGTGCGTCTAAGGCGGATGGTAACAGGAGGCAGGGGACATGATGTTTTACCCAGGTTCGGGCCCTCTTGATGGAGGTAAAACCCTATGTCCTGCTTGATTAATATTGATGATATGGGTAGTACAAGAGTAGATCTACCACGAGAGCAGAGAGGCTAAACCCTAAAAGCTAGCCTACGGTATGATTGTATGTTGTCCTACGGACTAAAACCCTCCGGTTTATATAGACACCGGAGGGGGCTAGGGTTACACAAGGTCGGTTACAAAGGAGGAGATATACATATCCGTATTGCCTAGCTTGCCTTCCACGCCAAGTAGAGTCCCATCCGGACACGGGATGAAGTCTTCAATCTCGTGTCTTCATAGTCCAATAGTCCGACCAAAGGATATAGTCCGATTGTCCAGAGACCCCCTAATCCAGGACTCCCTCAATCTTGTTTAGGCCAGACGGTCCGTCTCTGCTGCCTTTGAAAGGCTTTTTCTGCTGACCTGGTCGAGAGCCCCTGAATCCGGCGTTGACCTCCATATTATCTGGCTATCTTCTTTATTTTGACGCTTGTTTTTATTGCATCGTGGTTTTCCATTGCCATCCCTGACTTCGGATGTGCTTGGGGCACTGGTGCTACTGCGGGCTAACCAGCTATCTTTGCCCACGCAAAAGCGGGTCATGAGGCTTGTTAGGGCTGCCATTGTTCTTGGTTTTTCTTAACCGAGGTGTCTGGCAAGCCATTCGTCTCGGACGCTATGTTTGAAAGCTGCTAAGGCTTTGGCGTCCGGACAATCGACGATTTGGTTCTTCTTAGTGAGAAACCTGTTCCAAAGCTTTCGGGCGGACTCTCCGGGCTGTTGAATTATATGGCTTAAATCGTCTGCATCCGGAGGTCGGACATAGGTCCCTTGAAAATTAGCCCGAAAAGCGTCCTCGAGCTCCTCCCAACTTCCAATTGAGTTTTCGGGGAGGCTTTTCTGCTAGTGTCGAGCTGGTCCTTTAAGCTTGAGGGGCAAGTACTTCATGGCATGGAGATCGTCTCCGCGAGCCATATGGATATGTAGGATAAAGTCCTCTATCCAGACCCCAGGGTCTGTGGTCCCGTCGTACGCCTCTATGTTCACTGGTTTGAATCCTTCTGGGAATTCGTGGTCCAGCACCTCATCGGTGAAACATAGGGGGTGTGCGGCACCCCTGTATTTGGATGTGCCATGGCGTTCGGACGGTTGTAGTATTCGGTTTCGATTTTGTGCCGGAGCGCGCTTCCTAGATCCATAGATGGATCTGGTCGTACCGGACTTTTGTCGCAAGTCCTCACGTAGATCGTGTGTTGACTTATGTGCGACTTTGTTAGCCGCTCTATTGCGGTTACAAGGTGGTGGATCCGGCCAGTTGTCCGTTTCATTTTTTGGCTGTGTGGGCTCTAAGGCCTCATCATCGAATTCAGGTAGTAGCTTGCGCTTTGGATAGCTCTTTGTGTGGTAACTTCCACCATACCTTGCTTTGTTGTCGAGCACTTTGTTCCACTTGTTGTTGAGCGTATTTTGTGCGGCCTTAAGCCTTTGCTTCTACTTCTTCAGACTCCTCGCTATGGCAATAAGCCTTCTACGGAGGTTCTCTTGCTCCAAGGCGTTTCCGGTATGATGTGTGCATCTTCGTCCGGACTTTTTTCCTCCTGAGAGGGGGTTTGATGAGGTTTATCCTCGGCGTTGCCGTGTTCGGACGTCGGATCCGTAGTATGTTCACCACTTGCAGCTTCATCATGCTCTGCGCCGGGGCAATGTGGTCGTTGTTTCCTCCAGAGTCGACTGCAGTGTTATTTTCTCTTGCGCTGTTATCGCTATTTTTGCTATGGCGGGACTTAGAGCAGCGCCTCTGACATCGGCGCTTGGGTTGCTTCTTGGAGGGGCCATCCTCCACTGTCTCTTCGCCATTGCCTTCTTTGGGTGTATCCACCATGTATATGTCATGTGATGATATGGCTGTCCGGCGCCCTGTGGGTGCTGGTTCCTGTTCGTCTCCGGCATCTTCGTCCATGCCGTCGATGTCTTCAGAGTCGAAGTTGAGCATGTCGGTTAAATAGTCGACAGTGGCTACTAAGTGGGTGGTGGGTGGGCAGCGAATTTCTTCGTCGTCCGCATCCCATTCTAGCCGGACATAGTTCGGCCAAGGTTCTCCTGTCAAGGAGAGAGACCTTAATGAATTTAGCACATCGCCAAAAGGCAAGTGCTGAAAGATATCTGCGGAGGTGAACTCCATGATCGGCGCCTAGTCGGATTCGATAGGCGCGGATGCAGGCGGCTCGGAGTTTGCGGCTGGGGACGAATCCAGTGGTTCGGCGACACGGCTCTCGTAAGGGGTGAAATCAGTATCCGGCTCCATCGCCACTGAGAGTGCAGCCTCCATGGTGGGGTCTATTCCTCCGTCCTTGGATGGCACGATTTGCTCCGGATTGAAAGCCGGAGTAGTTGCAGATGCGATCTCCCGAACACTGTCCGACGCTGGAGTTACGTCGTGCTCGTCGTGACTGTGCGACGCACCTGACACAGGCTCGAATCCGTCGAAGATCAAGTCACCGCAGATATTGGCGGTGTAGTTTAAGTTTCTGAATCTGACCTGATGGCCAGGGGCATAGCTCTCGATCTGCTCCAGATGGCCAAGCGAATTGGCCCGCGGTGCGAAGCCGCCGAATACAAAGATCTGTCTGGGGAGGAAAACCTCACCCTGGACCGCATCACTACCGATGATCAAAAGAGCCATCAAGCCTTACGGTGACGACACAGTGGAACTCTCAATGAAAGCACCAATGTCGGTGTCAAAACCGTCGGATCTCGGGTAGGGGGTCCCGAACTGTGCGTCTAAGGCGGATGGTAACAGGAGGCAGGGGACACGATGTTTACCCAGGTTCGGGCCCTCTTGATGGAGGTAAAACCCTACGTCCTGCTTGATTGTTCTTGATGATATGAGTATTACAAGAGTTGATCTACCACGAGATCATAGAGGCTAAACCCTAGAAGCTAGCCTATGGTATGATTGTATCTTGTCCTACGGACTAAACCCTCTGGTTTATATAGACACCGGAGGGGGCTAGGGTTACACAGAGTTGGTTAAAAGGGAGGAGATCTACATATCCGTATTTCCTAGCTTGCCTTCCACGCCAAGGAGAGTCCCATCTGGACATGGGACGAAGTCTTCAATCTTGTATCTTCATAGTCCAATAGTCCGGCCAAAGGATATAGTCCGGCTGTCCGGAGACCCCCTAATCCAGGACTCCCTCACCTCCCCTTCTCCCTTCCCCTCTTTCCTTCTCCTCTGGTTCTGCCCATATGGGGGCTGCACCAGCCTCTGGTGGCTGGTGCCATTTCCCCTCTTGGCCCATTAGTCCCATATCTTTTTGCCGGGGGTGCCCGAAACCCCTTCTAGTGACCCGATATGTACCCGGTACCCTCCGGAACACTTCCGGTGTCCGAATACTATTGTCCTATATATCAATCTTTACCTCTTGACCATTTCGAGACTCCTCGTCGTGTCAGTGACCTCATCTGGGACTCCGAACAACATTCGGTCACCAAATCACATAACTCAGATAAATACAATATCATCATCGAACGTTAAGCGTGCGTACCCTACGGGTTCGAGAACTATGTAGACATGACCAAGACACCTCTTCGGTCAATAACCAAAAGCCGAACCTGGATGCCCGTATTGGCTCCTACATATTCTACGAAGATCTTCATCTGTCGAACCATTATGAACATACGTTATTCCCTTTGTCTTTCGGTATGTTACTTGCCTGAGATATGATCATTGGTATCTTCATACCTACTTCAATCTCGTTACCGACAAGTCTCTTTACTCGTTCCGTAATACATCAACTCGTTACTAACTCCTTAGTAGTTTTCTTGCAAGCTTATGATGTGTATTACTGAGAGGGCCAGAGATACCTCTCCGATACTCGGAGTCACAAATTCTAATCTCGATCTATGCCAACTCAACAAACACCTTTAGAGATACCTATAGAGCATCTTTATAATCACCCAGTTACATTGTGACATTTGATAGCACACAAGGCATTCCTCCGGTATCCGGGAGTTGCATAATCTCATAGTCGAAGGAATATGTATTTGACATGAAGAAAGCAATAGCAATAAAACTGAACGATCATAATGCTAAGCTAACAGATGGCTCGTGTCCATCACATCATTATCCTAATAATGTGATCCCATTATCAAATGACAACTCATGTCCATGGTTAGGAAACCTTAACCATCTTTGATCAACGAGCTAGTCAAGTAGAGGCTCACTAGGGACACAATGTTTGTCTATGTATTCACACATGTATTTAGGTTTCCAATCAATACAATTCTAGCATGAATAAGGAAATATAAAATAACAACTTTATTATTGCCTCTATGGCATATTTCCTTTAGTGTCCCACTTGCACTAGAGTCAATAATCTAGATTACATTGTAATGATTCTAATATCCATGGATTTCTGGTGTTGATCATGTTTTGCTCGTGGAAGAGGCTTAGTCAACGGGTCTGCTACATTCAGATCCATATGTATTTTGCAAATCTCAATGTCTCCTTCCTTGACTTGATCATGGATGGAGTTGAAGCATCTCTTGATGTGTTTGGTTCTTTTGTGAAATCTGGTTTCCTTCGCTAAGGCAATTGCTCCAGTATTGTCACAAAAGATTTTCATTGGACCCGATGCACTAGGTATTACACCTAGATCGGATATGAACTCATTCATCTAGACTCCTTCATTTGCTGCTTCCAAAGCAACTATGTACTCCGCTTCACACGTAAATCCCGCCACAACGCTCTGCTTGGAACTGCACCAACTGACAGCTCCACCATTCAATATAAATACGTATCCGGTTTGTGACTTAGAGTCATCGGATCGGTGTGAAAACTAGCATCGACATAACCATTTACGACGAGCCCTTTGTCACCTCTTTAAACGAGAAACATATCCTTGGTCCTTTTTAGGTACTTTAGGATGTTATTGACCGTTGTCCAGTGATCCACTCCTGGATTACTTTGGTACCTCCCTGCCAGACTTATGGCAGGGCACACATCAGGTCTGGTACACAGCATAGCATACATGATAGAACCTATGGCCGAGGCATAGGGAATGACTTCCATTTCCTCTCTATCTTCTGCAGTGGTCAGGCTTTGAGTCTGACTCAATTTCACACCTTGCAATACAGGCAAGAACCCTTTCTTCGATTGATCCATTTTGAACTTCTTCAAAACTTTATAAAGGTATGTGCTTTCTGAAAGTCCTATTTAGCGTCTTGATCTATCTCTATAGATCTGGGTGCCCAATATATAAGCAGCTTCACTGAGGTCTTTCATTGAAAAACTCTTATTCAAGTATCCTTTTATGCTATCCAGAAATTCTACATCATTTCCAATCAACAATATGTTATCCACATATAATATTAGAAATGCTATAGAGGTCCCACTCACTTTCTTGTAAATATAGGCTTCTCCGAAAGTCTATATAAAACCATATGCTTTGATCACCTCATCAAAGCGTATATTCCAACTCCGAGATGCTTGCACCAGTCCATAGATGGATCGCTGGAGTTTGCACACTTTGTTAGCACCTTCAGGATCGACAAAACCTTCTGGTTGAATCATATACAACTCTTCTTTAAGTAATCCATTAAGGAATATAGTTTTGATGTCCATTTGCCAGATTTCATAATCATAAAATGCGGCAATTGCTAACATGATTCAGACAGACTTAAACATTGCTACGGGTGAGAAAGTCTCATCATAGTCAACTTCTTGAACTTGTCGAAAACCTTTCGCGACAAGTCGAGCTTTGTAGACTGTAACATTACCATCAACTTCAATCTTCTTCTTGAAGATCCATTTATTCTCTATGGCTCGCCGATCATCTGGCAAGTCAACCAAAGTCCACACTTTGTTCTCATACATGGATCCTATCTCAGATTTCATGGCCTCAAGCCATTTATCGGAATCTAGGCTCATCATAGCTTCTGCATAGTTCATAGGTTCACCATGGTCTAGTAACATGACTTCGAGAACAGGATTACCATACCACTCTGGTGCAGAACATGCTCTGTTCAACCTACAAGGTCCAGTAGTAACTTGATCTAAAGTTTCATGATCATCATCACTATCTTCCTCTCTAGTTGGTGTAGGCATCACGGGAACAGATTTCTCTTTTGTGCTACTTTCCAAATTGAGAGAAGGTACAATTACCTCATCAAGTTCTACTTTCCTCCCACTCACTTCTTTCGAGAGAAGCTCCATCTCTAGAAATGTTCCATTCTTGGCAACAAAAATCTTGCCTTCGGATCTGTGGTAGAAGGTGTACCCAATTGTTTCCTTAGGGTATTCTATGAAGACGCACTTCTCTGATTTGGGTTCGAGCTTATCAGGCTAAAGCCTTTTGACATAAGTGTCACAACCCCAAACTTTAAGGAACGACAGCTTAGCTTTCTTGCCAAACCACAGTTCATATGGTGTCGTCTCAACGGATTTAGAAGGTGCCCTATTTAACGTGAATGCAACCGTCTCTAATGCATAACCCGAAAACGATAGTAGTAAATCGGTAAGAGACATCATACATCACACCATATCTAATAAAGTACGGTTACGCCATTCAGACACATCATTATGCTGTGGTGTTCCAGGTGGCGTGAGTTGTGAAACTATTCCACATTGTTTTAAATGAAGGCCAA
The DNA here is from genome assembly GCF_003073215.2 of Triticum urartu. NCBI lineage: Eukaryota > Viridiplantae > Streptophyta > Magnoliopsida > Poales > Poaceae > Triticum > Triticum urartu. Next base: position 337,855,523 of record NC_053026.1, read on the forward strand.
ACTCGTAACTCAAACATTCGCCTCTGAGATCAGATCATAGAAACTTTATTTTCTTGTTACGACGATTCTCCACTTCCCTATGAAATTCTTTAAACTTTTCAAATGTTTCAGACTTGTGTTTCATTTAGTAGATATACCCATATCTGCTCAAACCATCTGTGAAGGTCAGAAAATAACGATACCCGCCACATGCCTCAACACTCATCGGACCGCATACATCGGTATGTATTATTTCCAATAAGTCGTTGGCTCGCTCCATTGTTTTGGAGAACAGAGTTTTAGTCATCTTGCCCATGAGGCATGGTTCACAAGTATCAAATGATTCATAATCAAGTGATTCCAAAACCTCATCTACATGGAGTTTCTTCATGCGCTTTACACCAATATGACCTAAACGGCAGTGCCACAAATATGGTTCACTATCATTATCAACTTTGCTTCTTTTGGCATCAATGTTATGAATATGTGTATCACCACAATCGAGATTAAACAGAAATAGACCACTCTTCACGGGTGCATGACCATAAAAGATATTACTCATATAAATAGAACAACCATTATTCTCTGATTTAAACGAATAACCGTCTCGCACTAAACAAGATCCAGATATAATGTTCATGCTCAAAGCCGACACCAAATAACAATTATTCAGGTCTAAAACTAATCCCGAAGGTAGATGTAGAGGTAGCATGACAACAACGATCACATCGACATTGGAACCATTCCCGACGCGCATCATCACCTCGTGCTTAGCCAATCTTCGTTTAATCCGCAGCTCCTGTTTCGAGTTGCAAATATGAGCAATCGAACCAGTATCGAATACCCAAGCGCTACTACGAGCATTAGTAAGGTACACATCAATAACATGTATATCAAATGTACCTTTGTTCAATTTGCCATCCTTCTTATCCGCCAAATACTTGGGGCAGTTCTTCTTCCAGTGACCAGTCCCTTTGCAGTCGAAGCACTCAGTTTCAGGCTTAGGTCTAGCTTTGGGCTTCTTCCCGGGAGTGGCAACTTGCTTGCCATTCTTCTTGAAGTTCCCCTTCTTTCCCTTGCCCTTTTTCTTGAAACTAGTGGTCTTGTTAACCATCAACACTTGATGCTCCTTCTTAATTAATACATCTTTAGCTTTGAGGATTGCAAAGAGCTCGGGAATTGTCTTCTCCATCCCTTGTATATTATAGTTCATCACGAAGCCTTTATAGCTTGGTGGCAGTGATTGAAGAACTATGTCAATAACACTATCATTTGGAAGATTAACTCCCAGCTGAGTCAAGTGATTATGATACCCGGACATTTTGAGTATGTGTTCACCGACAGAACTGTTCTCCTCCATCTTGCAACTATAGAACTTGTTGGAGACTCCATATCTCTCAACTCGGGCATTTGCTTGAAATATTAACTTCAACCCCTGGAACATATCATATGCTCCATGACGTTCAAAGTGTCTTGAAGTCCCGATTCTAAGCCGTAAAGCATGACACTCTGAACTATCGAGTAGTCATCATATCGAGCTTGCATGATGTTCAAAACATCAGCATCTGCTCCTGCAGTAGGCCTTTCACCTAGCGGTGCATCAAGGACATAATTCTTCTGTGTGGCAATGATGATAATCCTCAAGTTACATACCCAGTCTATGTAGTTGCTACCATCATCTTTCAACTTAGCTTTCTCTAGGAATGCATTAAAATTCAGGGGAATGGTAGCATGGGCCATTGATCTACAACATAGATACGCAAATACTATGATGACTAAGTTCATGATAAATTAAGTTCAATTAATCAAATTACTTAAGAATTCCCACTTAGATAGGCATCCCTCAAGTCATCTAAATGATACGCGATCCAAATCAACTAATCCATGTCCGATCATCACGTGAGATGGAGTAGTCATCAATGGTGAACATCTCTATGTTGATCATATCTACTATATGATTCACGTTCGACCTTTCGGTCTCTAGCATTCTGAGGCCATGTCTGTACATGCTAGGCTCGTCAAGTTTAACGTGAGTATTCCGCATGTGCAAAACTGTCTTGCACCCATCACTACAAAAAAAACACACTTCCGTGATGATACGTGTTTGTCACAGTAGACCACGTTTTCTGTCATGCATGTACATCCATGACGATTTTATGAAAGAATCAAGATAGTCATACCTGTGCTGTCGTAGAAGTGTTCCATGACATTACGAAAATTATCATCACGGAAGTGTCCAGTTCCATGACGATAAATCGCGCGTCACAGAAGTTCTTTCATCAAGGGTGACCGACATGTGGCATCCACCGTAACGGAACGCAGTTAAGCTATCGGGTCCGGTTTTGGATCCGATAACCCATTAACAGCCCCGACCAATGGGGATTTTCCACGTGTAAAATCATCATTGGCTGGAGGAAACATGTATCGGCTCACTGTTGGGACATATGTCATCCACTCATTGGACCCAAAGCGCCTATGATACGTCGGCAGTGGCACGACCCAATAGAGGCCCATTCCTGTGAAAAGGCCGGCCCGTTTGATTTGGTCAAAAGGTGGCGGGCTAGCCCACGGCAAGCATGTTAACGGCCTGTTCGCATATAGCCCATTTACAGCCCACTAACCCAGGGCCCGTTTATGGCCTATCTAAATTAGGCCCAATAGCTTCATCTGGGCCGTCCAATCTAATTCCAGCCCGTTTTAACTTCCGGCCCATGTATGGTCCACGACGTCTTTCGACCCATATGAGGCCCTGATACGTCTCCAACGTATCTATAATTTTTGATTGTTCCATGCTATTATATTATCTATTTTGGATGTTTATGGGCTTTATTAAACACTTTTATATTATTTTTGGGACTAACCTATTAACCCAGAGCCTAGTGCAAGTTTTTGTTTTTTTCCTTCTTTTAGAGTATCTCAGAAAAGGAAAATCAAACGGAGTCCAATTGACCTGAAACTTCACGGAACTTATTTTTGGACCAGAAGAAGCCCACAGAGTATCAGAGATGGACCAGGAGAGTCCCGGGCTGCCCACGAGGGTGGGGGGCGCGCCCACCCCCTAGGCGCGCCCCTGCCTCGTGGACAGCCCGGAGGTCCACCAACGTACTTCTTCCTCCCATATATACCCATATACCCTAAAAACTTCAGGGAGCACAATAGATCGGGAGTTCCGCCGCCAGAAGCCTCCGTAGCCACCGAAAACCAATCTAGACCCGTTCCGGCACCCTGCGGGATGGGGAATCCCTTGATACGTCTCCATCGTATCTACTTTTCCAAACAATTTGCCCTTGTTTTGGACTTTAACTTGTACGATTTGAATGGAACTAACCCGGACTGACGCTGCTTTCAGCAGAATTACCATGGTGTTCTTTTATGTGCAGAAAACAAATATTCTCGGAATGACCTGAAACTCCACGGGAGGTCTTAGAAAAAATAATAAAAAATCCTCGCCAAATATGAAGACCAGGGGGCCCACACCCTTTCCACGAGGGTGGGGGGCGCGCCCCCCTAGGGCGCGCCCCCTACCTCGTGGGCCCCCTGTTGACCCTCCGATGCCAACTCCAACTCTATATATTCGCTTTCGGAGAGAAAAAATCAGAGAGAAGAAATCATCGTGTTTTACGATACGGAGCCGCCGCCAAGCCCTAAAACCTCTTGGGAGGGCTGATCTGGAGTCCGTTCGGGGCTCCGGAGAGGGGGATTCGTCGCCGTCGTCATCATCAACCATCCTCCATCACCAATTTCATGATGCTCAGCGCCGTGCGTGAGTAATTGCATCATAGGCTTGCTGGACGGTGATGGGTTGGATGAGATTTATCATGTAATCGAGTTAGTTTTGTTAGGGTTTGATCCCTAGTATCCATCATGTTCCGAGATTGATGTTGCTATGACTTTGCTATGCTTAATGCTTGTCACTAGGGCCCGAGTGCCATGATTTCAGACCTGAACCTATTATGTTTTCATGAATATATGTGAGTTCTAGATCCTATCTTGCAAGTCTATAGTCACATACTATGTGTTATGATCCGGCAACCCCGAAGTGACAATAATCGGGACCACTCCCGGTGATGACCATAGTTTGAGGAGTTCATGTATTCACAATGTGCTAATGCTTTGTTCCGGTTCTCTATTAAAAGGAGGCCTTAATATCCCTAAGTTTCCAATAGGACCCCGCTGCCACGGGAGGGTAGGACAAAAGATGTCATGCAAGTTCTTTTCCATAAGCACGTATAACTATATACGGAATACATGCCTACATTACATTGATGAATTGGAGCTAGTTCTGTGTCACCCTATGTTATGACTGTTACATGATGAACCGCATCCGGCATAATTATCCATCACCGATCCAGTGCCTACGAGTTTTCCATATACTGGTCCACGCTTATTTACTTTCCCGCTGCTACTGTTACAATCACTACAAAATAACAAAAACATTACTTTTGTTGTCTTTACTTTTGTTGCCGCTACCGCCACTATCATATTACTTTGCTACTAAACACTTCGCCGCAGATACTAAGTTTCCAGGTGTGGTTGAATTGACAACTCAGCTGCTAATACTTGAGAATATTCTTTGGCCCCCCTTGTGTCGAATCAATAAATTTGGGTTAAATACTCTACCCTCGAAAGCTGTTGCGATCCCCTATACTTGTGGGTTATCAAGACTAATTTCTGGCGCCGTTGCCGGGGAGCATAGCTCTATTCTTTGAGTCACTTGGGATTTATATCTGCTGGACACTATTAAGAACTTGAGAGATCCAAAAACCAAGATCTATCCCTCAACTACGAGGGGAGGTAAGGAATTGCCTTCTAGCTCTGCACTTGATTCACCTTCTGTTATGAGTAAGTTTACGACACCTACATCTGCTTCTGCTATTCGTTCTGATATGTCGCATGTTATTGATGATGCCACTTCTGCTATACTTATGATGAAACTGCTTCTATGCCTGATACTACTGTGCCACTTAGTGATTTTCTAGAAGAACAAATTGCTAGGGCTAGAGAAAAAGAAATTATTGAATCTGAATACGATGATGATAGTGATGATGAAAATATGCCTGTTATTCCTGAGGGTTATTTATTTGATCAAGATGCTTCTTTAGCTATTTTAGCTTGCAGAGATAGATATGAGCTTAAGAGGTTATTAATTAAATGGAACAAAGAACCATTTAGAGATAAAATGAAACCCGATCCTGCTTTTGCTACTTCACCTATATGTGTTCCTGATAAAAATTATGAATTCTCTGTTGATCCTGATATAATTGCTTTGGTTGAATCTGATCCGTTCTATGGCTATGATTCCGAAACTGTTGTGGCACATCTTACTAAATTAAATGATATAGCTGCCCTGTTCACTAATAATGAGAGATCACGTTACCTCTATTTACTCAAAATATTTCCGTTTTCATTAAAGGGAGATGCTAAGATATGGTTTAATTCTCTTGATCCTGGTTGTGTGCGTAGTCCCCAGGATATGATTTATTACTTCTCTACTAAATATTTCCCTGCTCATAAGAAACAAGCTGCTTTAAGGGAAATATACAACTTTGTGCAAATTAAAGAAGAGAGTCTCCCACAAGCTTGGGGGAGGCTTCTCAAGTTACTTAATGCTTTGCCTGATCATCCTCTCAAGAAACCTGAAATACTTGATATCTTTTATAACAGACTAACCGATGCTTCTAGAGATTACCTGGATAGTTGTGCTGGTTCTCTTTTCACGGAAAGAACACCGGATGAAGCTGAAATTTTATTGAATAATATGTTGACAAATGAAAATAATTGGGCACCTCCTGAGCCAGCTCCTGAGCCGACTCCTGCTCCAGTTACTGAACCTATTCCTAAACCAACTCCGAAGAAGAGAGGTGTTTTATTTCTCAGTCCTGAAGATATGCAAGAGGCAAAGAAATCTATGAAAGAAAAAGGTATTAAAGCTGAAGACGCTAAGAATTTACCTCCTATTGAAGAAATACATGGTCTTAATTCATCGCCTGTTGAAGAAACCTATGATCTCAACTATTTATTTATTGAAGAACCTCCTGATCCCGATATCCCGACACAGGTAGTAAAGGTAAATTCTCTCTATAGATATGATAAAGCTGAAGTCCCTCCTACTAAAATTGCTAGTCAATGCTAGGATGAGTTTGATAACTTTATGTATAAGCAAGATGACTTCAATGCTTATTTTGGTAGACAATTAAAAGAAAATGCTTATATGATTAGACGCTTGGGTGATTATATGGATGATATTAAAGGTGAACTTAAACTTATTAGCAAACATGCTTCTATGGTCACCACCCAAGTAGAACAAGTACTTAAAGCTCAAAAAGAAGTGCTTAATGAAATGAATAGTAAGAAAAATGATTATGCTGTTAGAGTGGCTACTAGAACTGGTAGAATGACTCAGGAACCTTTGTATCATGAAGGCCACCCTAAGAGAATCAAGCAAGATTCTCAAAGAAATAATATTGATGTTCCTAGTTCTTGTAGAAAGAAGAAAAAGAAAAATGATAGAACTGTGCAAACTTCTAGTGAACCTATTGCTGAACCACCTGATAATCCAAATGATATCTCTATGTCTGATGCTGAAACACAATCTGGTAATGAACATGAACCTACTAAAAATGTTAATGCTGATGTTCATGATGATGCTCAACCTAGTAATGACAATGATGTAGAAACTGAACCTGCTGTTGATCTTGATAACCCACAATCAAAGAATCAACATTATGATAAAAGAGACTTTGTTGCTAGGAAACATGGTAAAGAAAGGGAACCTTGGGTTCAGAAACCCACGCCTTTTCCTCCGAAACCATCCAAGAAAAAGGATCATGAGGATTTTGAGTGCTTTGCTGAAATGATTAGGCCTATCTTTTTGCGTATGAGATTAACTGATGTGCTCAAAACAAATCCTTATGCTAAATATATGAAAGATATCATTACTAATAAAAGAAAGATACCAAAAGCTGAGATTTCCACCATGCTTGCTAATTATACTTTTAAGGGTGGAATACCAAAGAAACTTGGAGACCCCGGAGTACCTACTATACCTTGCTCCATTAAAAGAAATTATATTAAAACTGCTTTATGTGATCTTGGAGCCGGTGTTAGTGTTATGCCTCTTTCTTTATATCGTAGACTTGACTTGAATAAGTTGACACCTACTGAAATATCTTTGCAAATGGCTGATAAATCAACTGCTATACTTGTCGGTATTTGTGAGGATGTGCCTGTTGTGGTTGCAAACGTTACTATTTTAATGGACTTTGTTATTCTTGATATTCCCGAGGATGATAGTATGTCTATTATTCTTGGAAGACCTTTTCTTAATACTACAGGGGCTGTTATTGATTGCAACAAAGGCAATGTCACTTTTCATGTTAATGGTAATGAGCATACGGTACACTTTCTGAGGAAACAACCTCAAGTTCATAGTATCAACTCTATTGGAAAAATTCCACCGATTATATTTGGAGGTTTTGAATTTCCTCTACCAACTGTTAAGAAGAAATATGATATTCTTATTATTGGGGATGTGCATATCCCCGTTGAGGTAACTTAGTGTTATTCGAAATTTCTCCGGTTTCATGATTATCGGAATGAGTTTGTTAACAAGACTTGATCAACCTTGTTAGTGGATTCTTTTTGATGAGCATGAGATGGATGAAACTAGAAGCACAAACTTCTGCACCCTCTTTATACTTTCTGTTATTTAATTAGATAAAGTAAACATAGTATTTTTCTGTCTGTTCCTGACTTATCCGTGCAATATAAAAATATCTCGAAAATAAAAGTCCTCAGAATGCCATGCCAATTTAATATGATTTTTTCGGGAATATTTGAGGATTTACTGTGCAAAAATTACCGCGAGAGGAGCTGCCACCTGGTCACGAGGGTGGTGGGCACGCCCCCTGCCTCGTGGGCCCACGGTGGCCCTCCTCCACTTATCCCAACACCTATCTTCTTCCTCTATCTCGCACAAACCCGAAAAACCAACTCAAGCACGAGTTCCAGCCACTTTTGCTACGATTTTCGATCTCCTTGCTCAAAGCACCTCTCGCAAAACTGCTTGGGGAGATTGTTCCTTGAAAAATGATGAGGAGATTATTGAGGGGCACCTAAGCCTAAGTATAATTTGCCACGCACCGCGGAGATTCGGGCGTGTGAATGGCCTTCAGAAGATTTCTTGAGAGCAGCTGGTATCTATGAAGATTTCCATGAATTGGCTCACAATGCAGGCCTCACCGCTTTCTGCCATGACCAATGTGATCAGTATCTCTTACTCACAAATACCTTTGTGCAAAACTTTTAGTTTCATCCTAGGAACTCACCAGCTACGGTGGAATTTCATTTATATGATGAGCCTAAGGAGATGTCACTTTATGATTTCTGTCAGATTTGTTTAGTCCCTTTTGGGGGCAAGACAGAAGAACCACATCATGATGATGTGGCTGGGTTTATTGATAATATCACAGTAGGAGAAACCAGGAAGGTTTCCGATGCACGAATCACTAGCATACATTTTCCTGTTTTGCGTTACTTTGCATTATTTGCTAGTCGTTGTTTAATTGGACGTGGAAATTCTGGAAACCCGAGTATCCCTGATTTAATTACGATACGGAGCTGCCGCCAAGCCCTAAGGATATGTGCGTAGTCCCCAAGATTCTTTTTGATGAGCATGAGATGGATGAAACTAGAAGCACAAACTTCTGCACCTTCTTTATACTTTCTGTTACTTATATTAAATAAAGTAAAAATAGTATTTTGCTGTCTGTTCCTGACTTATCCATGCAATATAAAAATATCCCGAAAATAAAAGTCCTCAGAATGCCATGCCAATTTAATATGATTTTTTTGGGAATATTTGAGAATTTACTGTGCAAAAATTACCGCGGGAGGAGCTGCCACCTGGTCACGACGGTGGTGGGTGCCCCCCTATAGGGCGCGCCCCTGCCTCGTGGGCCCATGGTGGCCCTCCTCCACTTATCCCATCACCCATCTTCTTTCTCTACCTCGCACAAACCCGAAAAACCAACTCAAGCATGAGTTCCAGCCACTTTTGTTGCGATTTTCGATCTCCTTGCTCAAAGCACCTCTCGCAAAACTGCTTGGGGAGATTGTTCCTTGAAAAATGATGAGGAGATTATTGAGGGGCTCATCAAGCCAAAGCTCAAAGGAAAAGGCACCTAAGCCTAAGTATAATTTTCCACGCACCGCGGAGATTCGGGCGTGTGAATGGCCTTCAGAAGATTTCTTGAGAGCAGCTGGTATCTATGAAGATTTCCATGAATTGGCTCACAATGCAGGCCTCACCGCTTTCTGCCATGACCAATGTGATCAGTATCTCTTACTCACAAATACCTTTGTGCAAAACTTTTATTTTCATCCTAGGAACTCACCACCTACGGTGGAATTTCATTTATATGATGAGCCTAAGGAGATGTCACTTTATGATTTCTGTCAGATTTGTTTAGTCCCTTTTGGGGGCAAGACAGAAGAACCACATCATGATGATGTGGCTGGGTTTATTGATAATATCACTGTAGGAGAAACCAGGAAGGTTTCCGATGCACGAATCACTAGCATACATTTTCCTGTTTTGCGTTACTTTGCATTATTTGCTAGTCGTTGTTTAATTGGACGTGGAAATTCTAGAAACCTGAGTATCCCTGATTTAATTATTCTGCTCCAAGGTTTATATAGTGATAACACTTTTAGTTTGGGCGGTATTATTGCTAGACGGTTAAATATGAACCGTACTAAGGGCCCCATCTTTGGAGGCATCTATGCCACACGCCTAGCCGCACATTTTAACATACCTATTAAGCATGCTGAGAAGGAAGAAAAAGTGCTACCCCGTGTTTATCTAGATCATAAAAGTATGGTGGCACATGATTTTATTGTTAAAAATAGGGCAGGGGAGCTTAGATATCAATTGTTCTTTAATAAACATCATCCTGAGACTATCACCTTGCCTGCTCCTTCTTTGTTTGATTTGACTGTAGGCACGTACCTTGTTCCATTGATGGCTATTCACGCCTACCGGAACCCTGCACCTACTGAGGAGCCAGAACAGGAACCACACGATGAGCCTCCACGACAATCTGTTTATTCTTGGGATCCAGAGATGACTATAAGCCAGTGGCAGTCAGAGTCTTCTTCTTCAACACAATATGATCCCAACTATTCCTCCTCATCACAGTATGACCCCAACAACTATTATTATGGATATCCGCCAGGCCAGCCGTGGCCATAGACCAACTTAGGCCAAAAGCCTAAGCTTGGGGGAGTACGTATTTCTCACCAACATTACATTTATGTTCACACACACTCGTTGCTAGATGTCGGTGCTCATACTTTTTCATTGTATCATCCATGCTAGTTTATTTTCTTTTTCCTGCTTTCTTCTTGTGTGCTTGTTAAACCTTAAGAAAAACCAAAAGAAAATTAGTAATAGTTTATTTTTCTGCTGTAGTAGTAATAATTAAAAAGAAAACCCAAAAATATTTCCCGTTCTTCTTTTGCTTGTTGGGAGCTTTCCCGTGTAAATAGTTTTATTTCTTTTCTTTTATTTGGGGGTCATTAGGAGAAGACCATAATTAAATTGTTGAAGTGGCTCTCATATGCATTATTGTTGATTTAACCAAGAGCCCATACTGCCTTGTCTTCTCCTTTTTATTGAATGCTCGCAGATTCCAGCTTAGTCCAGTGCACGTACACTCTTATTATTATTCACACCGTTCGGTCGTGCAAGTGAAAGGCAATTATGATGATATATGATGGACTGACTGAGATAAGAAAAGCTGGTATGAACTCGACCTCTTTTGTTTTTGTAAATATGAAGAGCCCGTCATTCTTGATTCAACTTATTATGAATAAACATGTTTGCAATGACAATTAGGGATCAGAGTTGCTTGTGCCATGCTTGATTAGCTATGAGTTATAATGATTTACCTTGTATGCCAACATGCTATTGAGATGATTGTGATGTGGTATGATGGGGTGGTATCCTCCTTTGAATGATTTAAGTGACTTGACTTGGCACATGTTCACGCATGTAGTTGAAACAAAATCAACATAGCCTTCACGATATTTATGTTCATGGTGGATTATATCCTATTCATGCTTGCATCCAATGTTTATTAATTTTAATGCATGTACATGACCGTTATCGCTCTCTAGTTGGTCGCTTCCCAGTCTTTTGCTAGCCTTCACTTGTACTAAGCGGGAATACTGCTTGTGCATCCAATCCCTTAAACCCCAACGTTATTCCAGATGAGTCCACCATACCTTCCTATATGCAGTATCTACCTGCCGTTCCAAGTAAATTTGTATGTGCCAAACTCTAAACCTTCAAATAAACATTCTGTTTTGTATGCTAGAATAGCTCATGTATCAACAAAGCCTGTCCTTATCTTCCGTGTTAGGCGGGTTATTCTCAAGAGGAGTGGACTCCGCTCCTCACTCACGAGAAAATGGCTGGTCACCGGGATGCCCAGTCCCATGCTTTATGCAAACTAAATCAAAATTAATTGCAAACAAAACTCCCCCTGGGACCTGATGTATGTTGGAGGCACTCGTTGTTTCGAGCAAGCCATGGATTGATGCTTGTTGGTGGAGGGGGAGTATAAACTTTACCATTCTGTTTGGGAACCGCCTATAATGTGTTTAGCATGGAAGATATCGCCATCTCTTAGTTGTTACGTTGACAATGAAAGTATACCGCTCAAAATACAATTTATCTCTATTTCAAAACCGAGCTCTGGCACCTCTACAAATCCCCGCTTCCCTTTGCGAAGGGCTTATCCATTTACTTTTATGTTGAGTCATCACCCTCTTATTAAAAAGCACTAGCTGGAGAGCACAGCCGTCATTTGCATTCATCATTATTAATTTATGTTTGGTATGACTATGATTGGATCTCTTTTACCATGAATTACAATGTCTAGTCAGTCCTTGATCTTTAAAGGTGCTCTGCATTTATGTTTTGCATTCTCAGAAAGGGCTAGCGAGATACCATCTTGTTATATCATATTACGATTGTTTTGAGAAAGTTTTGTCATCCGAGATTTATTATTATTACTTGCTAGTTGATTATGCTATTGATATGAGTAATGATGAGACCTGAGAATTATTGCAAATATGGTTAGTTATGATCTATGCTGAAAACTTGAATGCTGGCTTGACATAGTTACAACAACAAGAGCAAACAGAGTTTGTAAAAGTTTTTCTTTCTTTCTTTCAGTTTGTCAACTGAATTGCTTGAGGACAAGCAAGGGTTTAAGCTTGGGGGAGTTGATACGTCTCCGTTGTATCTACTTTTCCAAACACTTTTGCCCTTGTTTTGGACTCTAACTTGTATGATTTGAATGGAACTAACCCGGACTGACGCTATTTTTAGCAGAATTACCCAGGTGTTGTTTTATGTGCAGAAAACAAATATTCTCGAAATGACCTGAAACTCCACGTGAGGTCTTAGAAAAAATAATAAAAAATCCTCGCTAAATATGAAGACCAGGGGGCCCACACCCTTTCCACGAGGGTGGGGGGCGCGCCCCCCTAGGGTGTAGCCCCTACCTCATGGGCCCCCTGTTGACCCTCCGACACCAACTCCAACTCTATATATTTGCTTTCGGAGAGAAAAAATCAGAGAGAAGAAATCATCGCGTTTTACGATACGGAGCCACCGCCAAGCCCTAAAACCTCTCGGGAGGGCTGATCTGGAGTCCGTTCGTGGCTCCAGAGAGGGGGATTCGTCGCCGTCGTCATCATCAACCATCCTCCATCACCAATTTCATGATGCTCACTACCGTGCATGAGTAATTGCATTGTAGGCTTGCTGGACGGTGATGGGTTGGATGAGATTTATCATGTAATCGAGTTAGTTTTGTTAGGGTTTGACCCCTAGTATCCATTATGTTCCGAGATTGATGTTGCTATGACTTTGCTATGCTTAATGCTTGTCACTAGGGCCCGAGTGCCATGGTTTCAGATCTGAACCTATTATGTTTTCATGAATATATGTGAGTTCTAGATCCTATCTTGCAAGTCTATAGTCACCTACTATGTGTTATGATCCGGCAACCCCGAAGTGACAATAATCAGGACCACTCCCGGTGATGACCATAGTTTAAGGAGTTCATGTATTCACTATGTGCTAATGCTTTGTTCCGGTTCTCTATTAAAAGGAGGCCTTAATATCCCTAAGTTTCCAATAGGACCCCGCTGCCACGGGAGGGTAGGACAAAAGATGTCATGCAAGTTCTTTTCCATAAGCACGTATGACTATATACGGAATACATGCCTACATTACATTGATGAAATGGAGCTAGTTCTGTGTCACCCTATGTTATGACTGTTACATGATGAACCACATCCGGCATAATTATCCATCACCGATCCGGTGCCTACGAGTTTTCCATATACTGGTCCACGCTTATTTACTTTCCCGCTGCTACTGTTACAATCACTACAAAATACCAAAAACATTACTTTTGTTGTCTTTACTTTTGTTGCCGCTACCGCCACTGTTATATTAATTTGCTACTAAACACTTTGCTGCAGATACTAAGTTTCCAGGTGTGGTTGAATTGACAACTCAGCTGCTAATACTTGAGAATATTCTTTGGCTCCCCTTGTGTCGAATCAATAAATTTGGGTTAAATACTCTACCCTCGAAAGCTGTTGCGATCCCCTATACTTGTGGGTTATCATCCCTCTCTGGTGGCCATCTTCATCATCCCGACGCTCTCCATGATGAGGAGGGAGTAGTTCTCCCTCGGGGCTGAGGGTATGTACCAGTAGCTATGTGTTTGATCTCTCTCTTCTCTCTCTCTCTCTCGTGTTCTTGAGGTGGTACGATCTTGATGTATCGCGAGCTTTGCTATTATAGTTGGATCTTATGATGTTTCTCCCCCTCTACTCTCTTGTAATGGATTGAGTTTTCCCTTTGAAGTTATCTTATCGGATTGAGTCTTTAAGGATTTGAGAACACTTGATGTATGTCTTGCATGGGATACCTGTGGTGACAATGGGGTATTCTATGATCCACTTGATGTATGTTTTGGTGATCAACTTGCGGGTTCCGTGACCTCAGGAATCTATGCATAGGAGTTGGCACACGTTTTCGTCTTGACTCTCCGGTAGAAACTTTGGGGCACCCTTTGAGGTTCTATGTGTTGGTTGAATAGATGAACCTGAGATTGTGTGATGCATATCGTATAATCATACCCATGGATACTTGAGGTGACATTGGAGTATTTAGGTGACATTAGTGTTTTGGTTGATTTGTGTCTTAAGGTGTTATTCTAGTACAAACTCTAGGGCTGTTTGTGACACTTATAGGAATAGCCCAACGGATTGATTGGAAAAAATAACTTTGAGGTGGTTTCATACCCTACCATAATCTCTTCGTTTGTTCTCCGCTATTAGTGACTTTGGAGTGACTCTTTGTTGCACGTTGAGGGATAGTTATATGATCCAATTATGTTATTATTGTTGAGAGAACTTGCACTAGTGAAAGTATGAACCCTAGGCCTTGTTTCAATGCATTGAAATACTGTTTGTGCTCACTTTTATCATTAGTTACCTTGCTGTTTTTATATTTTCAAGATTACAAAAACCATTATCTACTATCCATATTGCACTTTTATCACCATCTCTTCGCCGAACTAGTGCACCTATACAATTTACTATTGCATTGGGTGTGTTGGGGACACAAGAGACTCTTTGTTATTTGGTTGCAGAGTTGCTTGAGAGAGACCATCTTCATCCTATGCCTCCCACGGATTGATAAACCTTAGGTCATCCACTTGAGGGAAATTTGCTACTGTCCTATAAACCTCCGCACTTGGAGGCCCAACAACGTCTACAAGAAGAAGGTTGTGTAGTAGACATCAAGCTCTTTTCTAGCGCCGTTGCCGGGGAGGTTAGCGCTTGAAGGTATATCTTTAGATCTTGCAATCGAATCTTTTTGTTTCTTGTTTTAGCACTAGTTTAGTTTATAAAAGAAAACTACAAAAAAATGGAATTGAGTTTGCCTCATACGCTTCATCTTTTTAATATCTTTCTTGAGTATGATGGAAAGGAAAATTGTGCCAAAGTGTTAGAAGAAGAATGCATTAAAATGTTTGGCACTAAAAATTTGAATGATGAGCATGATTGCAATGTTGTTAGTATGAATTCCTTGAATATCCATGATGCTAATGATATGCAAAGCCACAAGCTTGGGGAAGCTATGTTTGATGAATATGATATTTTTTGTCCCCCAAGTTTTGATGAGCAAATTTATTATGATGAAATCATGCCTCCTATCTATGATGATTATATTGATGAAAGTGGATTTGGAGAGGTCATGACTTTATTTTGTGATGAATCCACTATTCCGGAAGAGGTTCCAATTGATTATGAGAACAAAGTTGCTATCTATGATGATTATTGTGATGACTTGTATGCTATAAAGAATAATGATATCCATGAAACTTGTCATCATGATTTTAACTTTCAATTTGATTATGCCTCACATGATAGTTATTTTGTTGAGTTTGCTCCCACTACTATTCATGAGAAGAAGTTTGCTTATGTGGAGAGTAATGAAATTGCTATGCTTGTAGATCATGAAAAGAATGCTTTATGTGATAGTTATATTGTTGAATTCATTCATGATGCTAATGAAAATTATTATGAGGAAGGAATATATGCTTGTAGGAGTTGCAATAATATCAAGTTTCCTCTCTACATGTTGAAAATCTTGAAGCTATGCTTGTTTTGCCTGCATATGCTAGTTGATTATTGTCCCCATAAGTTGTTTGCTCAAAACATCCCTATGTATAGGAAGTGGGTTAGACTTAAATGTGCTAGTTATATTCTTCATGATGCTCTCTTTATGTTACAATTCTTATCTTTTATGAGAGCATGATTGAAATCATCATGCCTAGCTAGGGGCATTAAACGATAGCGCTTGTTGGGAGGCAACCCAATTTTATTTTAGGTCCTTGATTTTTGTTCCTGTTTAGTAATAAATAATTCATCTAGCCTCTATTTAGATGTGGTTTTATGCTTTTAATTAGTGTTTGTGCCAAGTAGAACCGTTGGGAAGACTTGGGGAAAGTCTTGTTGATCTTGCTGTAAAAAACAGAAACTTTAGCGCTCATGATAATTGCTGCCATTTTTATTGGAGAGTGATATTTAGTTAATTATTTTTTGCAGATGATTAATAGATAAATTACTCATGTCCAGAAAGTTATTTTAGACTTTTTTGGGTTCCATAAGTTTGCGTTAGGTACAGATTACTACAGGCTGTTCTGTTTTTGACAGATTCTGTTTTCCATGTGTTGTTTGCTTATTTTGATGAATCTATGGCTAGTAAAATAGTTTATAAACCATAGGGAAGTTGGAATACAGTAGGTTTAACACCAATATAAATAAATAATGAGTCCATTACAGTACCTTGAAGTGGTGTTTTGTTTTCTTTCGCTAACGGAGCTCACGAGTTTTCTGTTAAGTTTTGTGTTGTGAAGTTTTCAAGTTTTGGGTAAAGATTTGATGGACTATGGAATAAGGAGTGGAAAGAGCCTAAGCTTGGGGATTCCAAAGGCACCCAAGGTAATATTCAAGGACAACCAAGAGCCTAAGCTTGGGGATTCCCCGGAAGGCATCCCCTCTTTCGTCTTCGTTCATCGGTAACTTTACTTGGAGCTATATTTTTATTTACCAGATGATATGTGTTTTGCTTGGAGCGTCATTTTATTTATTTTTAGTTTTGCTTGCTGTTTGAATAAAATACCAAGATCTGAAATTATTAAATGTTAGAGAGTCTTCACATAGTTGCATAACTATTTGACTACTCATTGATCTTCACTTATATCCTTCGGAGTAGTTTGTTGTTGCTCTAGTGCTTCACTTATATCTTTTTAGAGCACGGTGGTGGTTTTATTTTGAAGAAATAGATGAACTATCATGCTTCACTTATATTATTTTGAGAGTCCTAAACAGCATGGTAATTTGCTTTGGTTATGAATTTAGTCCTAATATGATGGGCATCCAAGAGGGATATAATAAAAACTATCATATAAAGTGCATTGAATACTAAGAGAAGTTTGATACTTGATGATTGTTTTGAGATATGGAGATGGTGATATCAAAGTTGTGGTAGTTGGGTAGTTGTGAATTTGAGGAATACTTGTGTTGAAGTTTGCAAGTCCCGTAGCATGCACGTATGGTAAACGTTGTGTAACAAATTTGAAGCATGAGGTGTTATTTGATTGTCTTCCTAATGAGTGGCGGTCGGGGACGAGCGATGGTATTTTCCTACCAATCTATCCCCCTAGGAGCATGCGCGTAGTGCTTGGTTTTTGATGACTTGTAGATTTTTGCAATAAGTATGTGAGTTCTTTATGACTAATGTTGAGTCCATAGATTATACGTGCTCTTACCCTTCCATCATTGCTAGCCTCTTCGGTACCGTGCATTGCCCTTTCTCACATTGAGAGTTGGTGCAAACTTCGCCGGTGCATCCAAACCCCGTGATATGATACGCTCTATCACACATAAACCTCCTTATATCTTCCCCAAAACAGCCACCATACCTACCTATTATGGCATTTCCATAGCCATTTCGAGATATATTGCCATGCAACTTTCCATCGTTCCGTTATTATGACACGCATCATCATTGTCATATTGCTTTGCATGATCATGTAGTTGACATATAATACGTCCATTTTGCATCATGCTTTTATATCGATATTGATTGCATTATGGGTTGTTATTACACATTATGTCACAATACTTATGCCTATTCTCTCTTATTTTACAAGGTTTACATAAAGAGGGAGAATGCCAGCAGCAGGGATTCTAGGCTGGAAAAGGAGCAAATATTAGAGACCTATTCTGCACAGCTCCAAAAGTCCTGAAACCTCATGGAAGACGTTTTCAGAATATATAAAAAATACTCAGCGGAAGAAATTCACCAGGGGGGCCACACCCTGCCCACGAGGGTGGGGGGTGCGCCCTACCCCCTGGGCGCGCCCCCTACCTCGTGGGCCCCCTGGTGGCCCTCTGGTGGCCATCTTATGCTATATGAATTCTTTCGATGGAAAAAAAATCATAAGCCATCTTCTCAGACGAAACTCCGCCGCCACGAGGCGGAACCTTGGCGGAACCAATCTAGGGCTCTGGCGGAGCTGTTCTGCAGGGAAACTTCCCTCCCGGAGGGGGAAATCATCGCCATCGTCATCACCAATGCTCCTCTCATCGGGAGAGGGCAATCTCCATCAACATCTTCATCAACACCATCTCCTCTCAAAACCCTAGTTCATCTCTTGTATCCAATTCTTGTCTCCAAGTCCGGGATTGGTGCTAGTAGGTTGCTAGTAGTGTTAATTACTCCTTGTAGTTGATGCTAGTTGGTTTAGTTGGTGGAAGATCATATGTTCAGATCCTATATGCATATTAATACCCCTCTGATTATGAACATGTTTATGCTTTGTGAGTAGTTACTTTTGTTCCTGAGGACATGGGAGAAGTCTTGCTATTAGTAGTCATGTGAATTTGGTATTCGTTCGATATTTTGATGAGATGTATGTTGTCTCTCCTCTAGTGGTGTTATGTGAACATCGACTACATGACACTTCACCATTGTTTGGTCCTAGAGGAAGGCATTGGGAAGTAATAAGTAGATGATGGGTTGCTAGAGTGACAGAAGCTTAAACCCTAGTTTATGCGTTGCTTCGTAAGGGGCTGATTTGGATCCATATGTTTCATGCTATGGTTAGGTTTACCTTAATACTTTTGTTGTAGTTGCGGATGCTTGTAATAGAGGTTAATCATAAGTGGGATGCTTGTTCAAGTAAGAACAACACCCAAGCACCGGTCCACTCACATGTAAAATTATCAAAGTACCGAACGCGAATCATATGAACGTGATGAAAACTAGCTTGACGATATTCCCATGTGTCCTCGGGAGCGCTTTTCCTTATATAAGAGTTTGTCCAGGCTTGTCCTTTGCTACAAAAAGGATTGGGCCACCTTGCTGCACTTTATTTACTTTTGTTACTTGTTGCTCGTTACAAATTATCTTATCACAAAACTATATGTTACTACTTATTTCAGTACTTGCAGAGAATACCTTGCTGAAAACCGCTTATCATTTTCTTCTGCTCCTCGTTGGGTTCGACACTCTTACTTATCGAAAGGACTACGATAGATCCCCTATACTTGTGGGTCATCAAGACTCTTTTCTGGCGCCGTTGTCGGGGAGTGAAGCGCCTTTGGTAGGTGGAATTTGGTAATGAAAAATTTATATAGTGTGCTGAAATGTACTGTCACTTGTTACTATGGAAAGTAATCCTCTGAGGGGCTTGTTCGGGGTATATTCACCCCGACCAGTAGAGCAAAGAGTTGCTCCTCAACCTACTGAACCTACTGAAAATTAAAATGACTGCTTTGAAATTCCTTCGGGTATGATAGTAAAACTGCTAGCTAATCCCTTTTTAGGAGATGGAACAAAACATCCTGATGAGCATCTAATATATGTGGATGAAGTTTGTGGATTATTTAAGCTTGCAGGTGTACCCGGAGATGTTGTTAAGAAGAAGGTCTTCCCTTTATCTTTGAAGGGAGATGCATCGACATGGTATAGGCTATGTGATGATATGGGGTCTTGGAATTACAAACGATTGAAATTGGAATTTCATCAGAAGTTTTATCCTATGCATCTTGTTTTCATCGTGATCGCAATTATATATATAATTTTTGGCCTCGCGAAGGAGAAAGCATCGCTCAAGCTTGGGGGAGGCTTAAATAAATGTTATATTCATGCCCCAATCATGAGCTCTCAAGAGAAATGATTATTCAAAATTTATATGCTCGGCTTTCTGATAGCAATCGCACCATGCTTGATACTTCTTGTGCTGGCTCTTTTATGATGAAGACTATTGAATTCAAATGGGATTTATTGGAAAGAATTAAATGCAACTCTGAAGATTGGGACCTCGACAAAGGTAAGGAGTCAGGTATGACACCTAGTTTTGATTGTGTTAAATCTTTTATGGATATCGATGTTTTCCGTAAATTTAGCACTAAATATGGACTTGACTCTGAGATAGTAGCTTCTTTCTGTGAATCTTTTGCTACTTATATTGATCTCCCCAAGGAGAAGTGGTTTAAATATCATCCTCCCATAGAAGTAAAAGTAGCTGCACCTATTAAAGTTGAAGAAAAGATTGTCACTTATAATGATCCTATTGTTCCTACTGCATATGTTGAGAAACCACCTTTTCCTATTAGGATAAAGGATCATGCTAAAGCTTCAACTGTGGTTTGTAAAAGCAATATTAAAACATATACACCTCCTAAGCAAGTTAAAGTTGAACCTAATATTGCTATCGTTAAAGATCTCTTGTCTGATAATATTGATGGGCATGTTATTTATTTCTGTGATAAAACTGCTAGAATTGCTAAACCCTGTGCTAAAGATAAACCTAGACCTGTGGTAGGCATGCCTGTTATTTCTGTTAAAATAGGAGATGATTGTTATCATGGCTTATGTGATATGGGTGCTAGTGGTAGCGCAATACCTCATTCCTTATATAAAGAAATTATGCATGATATTGCACCTGCTGAGATAGAAGATATTGATGTCACAATTAAACTTGCCAATAGAGATACTATTTCACTAATGAGAATTGTTAGAGATGTTGAAGTCTTGTGTGGGATAACTAAATATCCTGCTGATTTTCTTGTTCTTGGTTCCCCACAAGATAGCTTTTGTCCCATTATATTTGGTAGACCCTTCCTGAACATTGTTAATGCTACCATAGATTGCGAAAGGGATGTTGTTACTATCGGTTTAGATGATATGTCTCATGAATTTAATTTCTCTAAATTTAGTAGACAACACTATGAAGAAGAATTACCTAGTAAGGATGAAATTATTGGTCTTGCTTCTATTGCCGTACCTCCTAGTGATCCCTTAGAACAATATTTGCTAGACCATGAAAATGATATGTTTATGAATGAAAGAAGGGAAATAGATGAAGTATTCTTTAAACATGAACCTATTCTGAAAAACAATTTACCCGTTGAAATCTTAGGGGATCCTCCTCCACCCAAGGGTGATCCCGTGTTTGAGCTTAAACCGTTACCTGATACTCTTAAATATGCTTATCTTGATGAGAAAAAGATATATCCTGTTATTATTAGTGCTAACCTTTCAGAGCATGAGGAAGAGAGATTATTGAAAACTCTGAAGAAGCACCATGCTGCTATTGGGTATACTCTTGATGATCTTAAGGGCATTAGTACCACTCTATGTCAACATAAAATTAATTTGGAAGAAGATGCTAAACCAGTTCATGATCATCAACGCCGGCTGAATCCTAAAATGAAAGAAGTGGTAAGAAAGGAAATACTAAAGCTCCTTGAGGCAGGTATAATCTATCCCGTTGCCGATAGTCAGTGGGTAAGTCCTGTCCATTGTGTCCCTAAGAAGGGAGGTATCACTATCATTCCTAATGATAAAGATGAATTGATTCCTCAAAGAATTATTACAGGTTATAGGATGGCAATTGATTTCCGTAAATTAAATAAGGTAACTAAAAAGGATCATTACCCCTTACCTTTTATCGATCAAATGCTAGAAAGATTATCCAAACATACACATTTTTTCTTTCTAGATGGTTATTCTGGTTTCTCCCAAATACCTGTGTCAGCCAAAGATCAATCAAAGACTACTTTTACATGCCCTTTTGGTACTTTTGCTTATATACGTATGCCTTTTGGTCTATGTAATGCACCTGCTACCTTTCAAAGATGCATGATGGCTATATTCTCTGACTTTTGTGAAAAGATTTGTGAGGTTTTCATGGACGATTTCTCCGTCTATGGATCTTCTTTTGATGATTGCTTGAGCAAACTTGATCGAGTTTTGCAGAGATGTGAAGAAACTAATCTTGTCTTGAATTGGGAAAAGTGCCACTTTATGGTTAATGAAGGTATTGTCTTGGGGCACAAAGTTTCTGAAAGAGGTATTGAGGTTGATAAAGCCAAGGTTGATGCTATTGAGAAGATGCCATGTCCCAAGGACATCAAAGGTATAAGAAGTTTCCTTGGTCACGCCGGATTTTATAGGAGGTTCATTAAGGACTTCTCAAAAATTTCTCGGCCTCTGACTAATTTATTACAAAAAGATATACCATTTGTCTTTGATGATGATTGTGTAGAAGCATTTGAAATACTTAAGAGAGCATTAATCTCTGCACCTATTGTTCAGCCACCTGATTGGAATTTACCCTTTGAAATTATGTGTGATGCTAGTGATTATGCTGTAGGTGTTGTTCTAGGACAAAGAGTTGATAAGAAATTAAATGTTATTCAATATGCTAGTAAAACCCTAGACAACGCTCAAAGAAATTATGCTACCACTGAAAAAGAATTCTTAGCAGTTGTATTTGCTTGTGATAAGTTCAGACCTTATATTGTTGATTCTAAAGTAACTATTCACACTGATCATGCTGCTATTAAATATCTCATGGAAAAGAAAGATGCTAAACCTAGACTTATTAGATGGGTTCTCTTGCTACAAGAATTTGACTTACATATTGTTGATAGAAAGGGAGCTGAGAACCCCGTTGCAGACAACTTGTCTAGGTTAGAAAATGTGCTTGATGACCCACTACCTATTGATGATAGCTTTCCTGATGAGCAATTAAATGTCATAAATGCTTCTGATACTGCTCCATGGTATGATGATTATGCTAATTATATCGTTGCTAAATTCATACCACCTAGTTTCACATACCAGCAAAAGAAAAAGTTCTTCTATGATTTGAGGCATTACTTTTGGGATGACCCACATCTTTATAAAGAAGGGGTAGATGGTGTTATTAGACGTTGTGTACCTGAGCATGAATAGGAACAGATCCTACGCAAGTGTCACTCCGAAGCTTATGGAGGACACCATGCTGGAGATAGAACTGCACATAAGGTATTGCAATCTGGTTTTTATTGGCCTACTCTCTTCAAGGATGCCCGTAAGTTTGTCTTATCTTGTGATGAATGTCAAAGAATTGGTAATATTAGTAGACGTCAAGAAATGCCTATGAACTATTCACTCATAATTGAACCATTTGATGTTTGGGGCTTTGACTATATGGGACCTTTTCCCTCCTTTAATGGATATACACATATTCTAGTTGCTGTTGATTACGTTACTAAGTGGGTAGAAACTATTCCAACTAGTAGTGCTGATCATAACACTTCTATTAAAATGCTTAAAGAAGTTATTTTTTTCCAAGATTTGGAGTCCCTAGATATTTAATGACTGATGGTGGTTCACATTTTATTCATGGTGCTTTCCGTAAAATTCTTGCTAAATATGATGTTAACCATAGAATTGCATCTCCTTATCACCCATAGTCTAGTGGTCAAGTAGAATTGAGTAATAGAGAGCTCAAATTAATTTTGCAAAAGACTGTTAATAGATCTAGAAAAAATTGGTCCAAGAAACTTGATGATGCATTATGGGCCTATAGAACTGCATATAAAAATCCTATGGGTATGTCTCCGTATAAAATGGTTTATGGAAAAGCATGTCACTTACCTCTTGAACTAGAACGCAAGGCATATTGGGCTATTAGAGAACTCAATTATGATTTCAAACTTGCCGGTGAGAAGAGGTTATTTGATATTAGCTCACTTGATGAATGGAGAACCCAAGCCTATGAAAATGCCAAGTTGTTTAAAGAAAAAGTTAAAAGATGGCATGACAAAAGGATACAAAAGCGTGAGTTTAATGTAGGTGATTATGTATTTCTATACAACTCTCGTTTAAGATTTTTTGCAGGAAAACTTCTCTCTAAATGGGAAGGTCCTTACATTATCGAGGAGGTCTACCGTTCCGGTTCCATAAAAATCAATAACTTCGAAGGCACAAATCCGAAGGTGGTGAACGGTCAAAGAATCAAACATTATATCTCAGGTAATCCCATAAATGTTGAAACCAATATTATTGAAACCGTAACCCCGGAGGAATACATAAGGGATACTTTCCGGAACGTTTCAGACTCCGAAAAGGAATAGGTATGTGGTACGGTAAGTAAACCGACTCCAAAACAGTTTTTAAGGCAATATTTCTCCGTTTTGGAATATTTAGAAAAATAGAAAAATAAGTAGCAGTCCGGGAAGGACACGAGGGCTCCACAATGGTGGAGGGTGCGCCCTACCCTACTGGGCACGCCCCCTACCTCGTGGGCACCTCGTGTGCTCTCCGGACTCCGTTTTCGTACACGACACGTATTTTGGTCGGTAAAAATTCGTTATATAATCTCCCGGAGGTTTTGACTCCCGTATCACGCAAAAATCTACTGTTTTTGTTTCGAGTTGTTTTTCTAACAGATCCAGGTCATCATGTCGTCTTCAAGCACCCCCAAGGACCAGTTCTTCGAGAAGGTCATCAACCCCTACCTCATAGAAGTGTTGCAACACCCTCAAACCATTGAGATGCGTGAGGGGTTGTTGCACATCCGCGATGCTGAGGGACCAAGGAAGACCGGAAGCACGGAGGCAAGGCTCGAGGCATTGGAGCAAGAAGTTTTCATGTGTCAGGAGATGGTGGAGCGTGGACTCGATTCCAATCACATCATGATCACGGAGTTCACCAACAACCACAAGCTGGACGTCAAGGACATTGGGGAGGCGATCTTCAAGCTTCATGAGAAAAACGAGCACCTCCAAGCCCAGATCTATGACCTGCAAAATCAAAACTGTGAGTATGAATATAGATTCAAGAGGATGAGTTTGGCTGCAGATTTGAGGTTCCAGGAGACTCGGTCATCCTTCTATGATGGTGAGCCTATGCCTTGGAATAAGGACGACAAGCCTACGCCATCAACAAAATCACCACCGTCTCCACCAACAAAGAAGAATTGAATATCTGGTATGGGCACTCCCTTTGGCAACTACCAAGCATGGGGGAGTGCCCCGGTATCGTATCACCATCACTTTTATCTTTACCGTTTTTCTTAGTTCGATCCTTTTGATAATATCTTGATCTAGTAGAATAAAAGTTCTTAGTATGATCTAGTCGTGAGTTCTGCTTTATAATTCTTCTATGTAATCGAGTCCGTGAGCTATATAATAAAGATTAGTGTTGAGTCAAGGGCTTGATTATTTTGCCATGATCTTAAGTGAATAAAAGAAAAGAGAAAGAAATAAAAAGAAACAAAGAGATCATGTGAGTCTTATGGAGAGTAATGAGCTCACATAGAAAAAGTATGATGAATAAAAGTTGTTGAGGGTTGACAAACATAGTTTTGGTCATCGTTGCAATTAATAGGAAGTAATAAAGAAAGAGAGGTCTTCACATATAGATATACTATCTTGGACATCTTTTATGATTGTGAGCACTCATTAAAATATGACATGCTAAAAGAGTTGACGTTGGACAAGGAAGACAATGTAATGGGTTATGTTTTCTTACATCTGAGATAAATTATATTGTCATGGATCATCCAACATGGTTGAGCTTGCCTTTCCTCCTCGTGCTAGCCAAATTCATCGTACCAAGTAGAGATACTACTTGTGCTTCCAAATACCCTTAAACCAGTTTTGCCATCAGAGTCCACCATACCTACCTATGGATTGAGTAAGATCCTCTAAGTAAGTTGTCATCGGTGCAAGCAATAAAAATTGTTCTCTAAATATGCATGACTTATTAGTGTGGGAGAAAATAAACTTTATACGATCGTGTTATATGGAAGAAATAAAAGTGACAGACTGCATAATAAAGGCCCATATCACAAGTGGCAATATAAAGTGACGTTCTTTCGCATTAATACTTTGTGCATCCAACCATAAAAGCGCATGACAACCTCTGCTTCCCTCTGCGAAGGGCATATCTTTTACTTTTATCTCCTACATTGCATAAGAGTCATGGTGATCTTCACCCTTCCTTTTTACATTTTATCCTTTGGCAAGCAAAGTATGTTGGAAAGATCCTGGTATATATGGCTAATTGGATGTGAGTTTTCATGAAATATTACTGTTGACATTACCCTTGAGGTAAAACGTTGGGAGGCAAAACTATAAGCCCCTATCTTTATCTATGTTCGATTAAAACTCCATACCCATAAGTATTGCGTGAGTGTCAGCAATTGTGAAAAACTATATGATAGTTGAGTATGTGGACTTGCTGAAAAGCTCTTATATATTGACTCTTTCCTATGTTATGATAAATTGCAATTGCTCCAATAACCGAGATTATAGTTTGTTAGTTTTCAATGAAGTTTACCATTCATACTTGAAATTGTGATTGAATTATTACTCTAGCATAAGAAATTATATGACAAGAATTATATAAGTTGTTGTTCTAAGAATGATCATGATGCCCTCATGTCCGTATTTTATTTTTATCGACACCTCTATCTCTAAACATGTGGACATATTTTTCGATTTCGGCTTTCGCTTGAGGACAAGCGAGGTCTAAGCTTGGGGGAGTTGATACGTCCATTTTGCATCATGCTTTTATATCGATATTTATTGCATTATGGGTTGTTATTACACATTATGTCACAATACTTATGCCTATTCTCTCGTATTTTACAAGGTTTACATAAAGAGGGAGAATGCCGGCAGCAGGGATTCTGGGCTGGAAAAGGAGCAAATATTAGATACCTATTCTGCACAGCTCCAAAAGTCCTGAAACTTCACGGAAGACGTTTTCAGAATATATGAAAAATACTCAGCGGAAGAAATTCACCAGGGGGCCACACTCTGCCCACGAGGGTGGGGGGCACGCCCTACCCCCCTGGGCACCCCCTACCTCTTGGGCCCCTGGTGGCCCTCCTGTGGCCATCTTCTGCTATATGAAGTCTTTCGATGGGAAAAAATCATAAGCCATCTTCTCGGACGAAACTCCACCGCCACGAGGCGGAACCTTGGCAGAACCAATCTAGGGCTCTGGTGGAGCTGTTCTGCCGGGGAAACTTCCCTCCCGGAGGGGGAAATCATCGGCATCGTCATCACCAACACTCCTCTCATCGGGAGAGGGCAATCTCCATCAACATCTTCATCAGCACCATCTCCTCTCAAAACCCTAGTTCATCTCTTGTATCCAATTCTTGTCTCCAAGTCCGGGATTGGTGCTAGTAGGTTGCTAGTAGTGTTAAATACTCCTTGTAGTTGATGCTAGTTGGTTTAATTGGAGGAAGATCATATGTTCAGATCCTATATGCATATTAATACCCCTCTGATTATGAACATGTTTATGCTTTGTGAGTAGTTACTTTTGTTCCTGAGGACATGGGAGAAGTCTTGCTATTAGTAGTCATGTGAATTTGGTATTCGTTCGATATTTTGATGAGATGTATGTTGTCTCTCCTCTAGTGGTGTTATGTGAACGTCGACTACATGACACTTCACCATTGTTTGGGCCTAGAGGAAGGCATTGGGAAGTAATAAGTAGATGATGGGTTGCTAGCGTGACAGAAGCTTAAACCCTAGTTTATGCATTGCTTCGTAAGGGGCTGATTTGGATCCATATGTTTCATGCTATGGTTAGGTTTACCTTAATACTTTTGTTGTAGTTGCGGATTCTTGCAATAGAGGTTAATCATAAGTGGGATTCTTGTCCAAGTAAGGGGCAATACCCAAGAACCGGTCCACCCACATACCAAATTATCAAAGTACCGAATGCAAATCATATGAGCGTGATGAAAACTAGCTTGACGATATTCCCATGTGTCCTCGGGAGCGCTTTTCTCTATATAAGAGTTTATCTAGGCTTGTCCTTTGCTACAAAAAGGATTGGGACACCTTGCTGCACTTTATTTACTTCTGTTACTTGTTGCTCATTACAAATTATCCTATCACAAAACTATGTGTTACCACTTATTTCAGTACTTGCAGAGAATACCTTGCTGGAAACCGCTTATCATTTCCTTCTGCTCTTCGTTGGGTTCGACACTCTTACTTATCGAAAGGACTACGATAGATCCCCTATACTTGTGGGTCATCAACATCGTATTTGTGGCAAAGCCACTGTTCATAATTTTTCATACATGTCGCTCTTGATTCATCGCAATCCCGGTACACCGCCGGAGGCATTCATATAGAGTCATATCTTGTTCTAGTATCGAGTTGTAATCTTTGAGTTGTAAATAAATAGAAGTGTGATGATCATCATTAATAGAGCATTGTCCCAAGAAAAAGAAGAGAAAGGCAAAAAAAGGAAAAAAAGAAAGGCCAAATAAAAGAAAGGCCAAATAAAAAAATACAATAGGGACAATGCTACTATCCTTTTTTCCACACTTGTGCTTCAAAGTAGCACCAAGATCTTCATGATAGAGAGTCTCTTATGTTGTCACTTTCATATACTAGTGGGAAATTTTCATTATAGAACTTGGCTTGTATATTCCAACAATGGGCCTCCTCAAGTGCCCTAGGTCTTCGTGAGCAAGCAAGTTGGATGCACACCCACTTAGTTTCTTTTGTTGAGCTTTCATACATTTAGAGCTCTAGTGCATCCGTTGCATGGCAATCCCTACTCCTTGCATTGACATCAATTGATGGGCATCTCCCTAGCCCATTTATTAGCCACGTCGATGTGAGACTTTCTCCTTTTGTCTTCTCCACATAATCCCCTCATTATATTCTATTCCACCCATAGTGCTATATCCATGGCTTACGCTCATGTATTGTGTGAAAGTTGAAAAAAGTTTGAGATTACTAAAGTATGAAACAATTGATTGGCTTGTCATCGAGGTTGTGCATGATGAGAGCATTCTTGTGTGACGAAAATGGAGCATGACCAAACTATATGATTTTGTAGGGATGAACTTTCTTTGGCCATGTTATTTTGAGAAGACATGATTGCTTAGTTAGTATGCTTGAAGTATTATTATTTTTATGTCAATATTAAACTTTTGTCTTGAATCTTATGGATCTGAATATTCTTGCTACAATAAAGAGAAATACATGATGAATATGTTAGGTAGCATTCCACATAAAAAATTCTGTTTTTATCATTTACCTACTCGAGGACGAGCTGGAATTAAGCTTGGGGATGTTGATACGTCTCCAACGTATCTATAATTTTTGATTGTTCCATGCTATTATATTATCTATTTTGGATGTTTATGGGCTTTATTAAACACTTTTATATTATTTTTGGGACTAACCTATTAACCCAGAGCCCAGTGCCAGTTTCTGTTTTTTCCTTGTTTTAGAGTATCACAGAAAAGGAAAATCAAATGGAGTCCAATTGACCTGAAACTTCACGGAACTTATTTTTGGACCACAAGAAGGCCACAGAGTATCGGAGATGGACCAGGAGAGTCCCGGGCTGCCCACAAGGGTGGGGGGCGCGCCCACTGTAACGCCCCATATGTAACCTGCCATATTTGTATTCCAACTCTTGCCATTTCTGGCACTAAGTTATGATATTACTCGTTGTTGGGTTTCGTCTTCGTTTTGCTTTTGTCTTTGTCATGCATATCATATCATGTCATCATGTGCATCGCTTTTGCATACGTGTTCGTCTCCTGCATCCGAGCATTTTCCCCGTTGTCCGTTTTGCATTCCGGTGCTCCTATGTCCTCCGGTGTCACCTTTTGCCTCTTTTCGTGTGCGGGTGTTAAACATTCTCGGATTAGACCGAGACTTGCCAAGCGGCCTTGGTTTACTACCGGTAGACCGCCTGTCAAGTTTTGTACCATTTGGACTTCGTTTGATACTCCAATGGTTAACCGAGGGACCGTAAAGGCCTCGTGTGTGTTGCAGCCCAACACCCCTCTAAAGTGGCCCAAAACCCACCTAAACCCCCTCCATCATCTCGGTCGTTCAATCACGATCGTGTGGCCGAAAACCGTGCTCAATTTGGAGTCTCCTAGCTCCCTCTACCTATAAATATAGATGACCCCCGAAAATCTCGCAGTCAAACCCTAACCTCTCCCTCTCCTTGCGCCGCCGGACGAAAAACCGCCGGCCCGGACGTGTCCGATCCACCTCTCCACCGCCACGTGTCGTCACGCCGTTCGTCGGGGCTCTGCGCCCACATCACCGTCCGACCCGCGCGCCAGCCCGCCGGGGCCCAGGCGGGGCCCTCCCGGCCCGAAGCCGCCGCCGCCCGGCTCGCCCACCTCCTCGCACCCGAGGGTCGCTGCCTCCGCCGCGCCGCTCCTCGCTCACCGGCCGGAGCTTATCGCCGGCAGCTCCCGCACCCCCGCGAGGCGCCTTGCCTCCAGACCCGCGCCGAGGTGGCCGGAGCCGCCGCCCGCCGCGGGATCCGAACGGGGAAGGTCCGGATCCGCCCTCCTCCGGCCTCCCCCTCGCCGGAGCAAGCCTCCCATCGCCGGAGTTGACCTTAGTTCGCGCGCCGATGAAGAACCCTAGATCCGGAGAGGTCTAATTTCACCAAGTCCTCGTCCCTATCCACATTTTTAGCATTTTTCATCGCATCATAACTTTGCATCCGTGGCTCCGTTTTGGGCGTGTAGCATATCAAATTGTTCGCCTCGATGTGTACTTCATTTCATCCCATTGCACCATGTTCATTGGGGCTCATCTTGATGCCCTAAATGCTGCTGCAAGAGTGCTATGTAATGTTAGTTTCAGATTCTTAACAGATATTGGACATTTGTCATTTTTGGCATGTTTAATGTGTGCCTCCTATGAACTTGAGCCCTACATGTGTTTTGTTGTATGCCATGCCATCTTTACAGGGGTGTATGCCATGTATTTTTGTGGTCTTTGTGGTGACTAGCACAAGCATGCAAAGTAGCCCTCATGATGTTTCTGATTTCAGGGACTTAGAATTCTTCTAAGTCATTTCCCTGATGATATTTTTATGCCATGTATTCATGTTGCTACAGAGTGATCCATGCCTCTTTTGAGCATGTTCAGTAAGGATGATTTTGAGATATTGTTATGCTCTATCCATCCATGTCCTTGTTTGCAATTATGGAGCACCCTAGCATGACTCAATCTTGCTCTACTTTTGCTATAAAATGTTCCTGGCAGATTGTTTACGTGTTAAGCAATTTTGCCGAGGTTGTTGTAGTTGATCCATGCATGCTATGAGGTTGTTCTTGCCATGGTTAGCTTATTTATCATGTCTACTTGCTGGGTGTATGCTTAGTTTGTCTTGCAATGCCTTATGGTGAGTGCATCGAGCTCACAAACATGCCTACGTAAATCTTTTTTGCCGTGTTCCAGTTTTCTGCTAAGTCTGAATCTGTTAACGAAACTTGCTATGTTCACATGATTGGCATTTTATTTTCTGATCCCTTTAGGCTTATGGTCAGTAAGGGACTTTTGTTGTATTCTTTGCGTAGCTTCAAGCCATGCCTTGCTTTGCCATGATATGTTCCTGTAGCATGTTGTTAACTTGCTCTAAACATTGCTTCCTGATGTTAAATCCAGCCATGTTGTTATTTTCACTAAGTCTGTGAACCTGATATCTTTTGCACTTTTGCCATGCTTGTTTGAACCTGCTATTGTGTGAATTAGCTGTAGCTCAGTGTTTATCTTTTGTCAAGCATCTTGAGTGGATCACTGCCATGTGATTTGTTGTTATGTTAGAGTGCAGTAGCTTACTTTTCTTGATGCATTTAGATGGCATCGTGCTGTTAATCGCAGCTTTGTGCCATTATTGTTTTGCTTGCCATTTGCAAACCGTGCATCCGATTCCGGTGATCTTTATATCAATTTAGACCGAAATCAACTCATCTTTCCAGCGACACTCTTGGTTTTCCAAGTTGAGGCCTGGTTCAATCTTTCCTTTCCAAAGCATGCATATGCATCGCTTATCGCATCCCGCATATCATGCCATGTTTTGCATCATGTTGCTTACGCATTGCACCGTGGTTGATTGTGTCTCCCTTTGATTGTAGTCTTGCTCTGGGTAGAGCCAGGAGACAAGTACGTGATCAAGGAACCCGTTGAGTACGCTTACGAGGATCAAGCTAACATCAACTCGGAGAACTTTGCAGGCAAGATGACCATAGCCTCGAAATCACTTCTATCTTTGCTTTCTAGATGCTCGCTCTATTGCTATGCCTATGCTACGATACCTACAACATACTTATCATGCCTCCCATATTGCCATGTCAAACCTCTAACCCACCTTGTCCTAGCAAACCGCATAGTGTTGCTAGTTGCAGGTGAAGATTGGAGTTTGTTCCTTGTTGGAACATGTTTATTGTTGGGATATCATTATATATCTTGTTTACTTTAATGCATCTATATACTTGGTAAAGGGTGGAAGGCTCGGCCTTATGCCTGGTGTTTTGTTCCACTCTTGCTGCCCTAGTTTCCATCATACCGGTGTTATGTTCCTTGATTTTGCGTTCCTTACGCGGTTGGGTTATAATGGGAACCCCTTGACAGTTCTCCTTGAATAAAACTCCTCCAACAAGGCCCAACATTGGTTTTAGAATTTGCCACCTAGCCTCTTTTCCCTTGGGTTCCGCGGACTCAAGGGTCATCTTTATTTTAAACCCCCGAGCCAGTGCTCCTCTGAGTGTTGGTCCAACCTGTCAGCTGCCGGTGGCCACCAGGGGCAACTCTGGGCTGGCCTACCAGAACCTTGGACAATCCGGTGTGCCCTGAGAACGAGATATGTGCAACTCTTATCGGGATTTGTTGGCACATTCGGGTGGCTTTGCTGGTTTAGTTTTACCTTTGTCGAGATGTCTTGTAGCCGGGATTCCGAGTCTGATCGGGCTGTCCTGGGAGAAGGAATATCCTTCGTTGACCGTGAGAGCTTGTGATGGGCTAAGTTGGGACACCCCTGCAGGGATTTGAACTTTCGAAAGCTGTGCCCGCGGCTATGGGCAGATGGGAATTTGTTAATGTCCGGTTGTAGAAAACCTGAAATTAACTTAATTAAAATGAATCAACAGCGTGTGTAGCCGTGATGGTCTCTTTTCGGTGGAGTCCAGGAAGAGAACACAGTCTCGGGTTATGCTTGAACATAGGTTGTTCTAGGATCACTTCTTGATCATAGATTCTCGAACGTTGTCGGGGGTTGGGTGCGACATATGCCAATGGATGGCTTATCATGGTGGGGGCGAGTAGAACGTCGCCGGTGCCTGGAAACGGGATGAGGCGTAGACACGAACACCGGCGTACTTTACCCAGGTTCAGGGCTCTCCTAGGAGATAACACCCCTAGTCCTGCTCTGCAGGGTCTCCGCATGATCACTAAGGCAAAAGTGAGTACAAAGGTGCTCCTCGAGCTGTATCTGTGGACAGGAGGAGGCTAGGCTAGCTCTCCCCCTTCTCTAAGGTCTGGTCTAGTTCTAATGAATGAGAAACCCTTTGCATGGGTGCCCTAGCGGGTTTATATAGGCCTACCCCCCAGGGGTACAATGGTAAACCGACTGGGCGCATGGCCCAGCCGTCAGTCTCTTCGCCTGCCGGCCTCTCTACCGACTGCTGGGGCCCGCCGGCAGGTGGGCCCCGCCGACTGGTCTGGTACGGAGCCGACAGGCCGTACCCGCCGCTTGCGGGTCTTGCCGGCTGCTGATTACTATAGCCGTGCTTCTAATGACGCAGGCTTAGTCATGGGGTCATGGCTACAGCCCCTCCACCTGGCGGGCGATTACTGTAGCCACTCCCCGTCTCGTCTGGTTAATGGCGCGTGCGACCCGTGGGAGGGGCAGGCCGACTCCCGGGGGCCGGCTCCCTTCGGGTCCGACTAGTGGCACTCTTGCCGTCTTCTGGACTCTCGCTGACCGGTAGGGCCCATCATCCGTGGACCGTACTAACAGGCCGTCGTGGGTGCAGGACTCTGCCCACTGTTGCTGATGTCAGGGATGGCACGACAACAGTGCCTCGCCGGACGGAGATCTCCATTGGTACGGCGCACTGTGGCCTAGCCATCCCATGGAAAGGGGAGGGAGTGGGCTTTACTGTTGCCACCCCCCGTCCCATCCCCCCTTACGAGGGCATGGGCTTTGTTGGTGTCGTGGGCCGACTCCCCGTGGCCGGCTTCTTTGGAAGCCGCCAGGCGGGAGTCGGCCCGTCTTGACCTCGCCTCTAGGACTCGGCCGCATGCGGGCAGTCGGCTGTTCCTTCAGCCGGCCTCCAGAAGACGGCTCTTCATCCTGGCGTCTTGAGGGGCGCAGTCAGCCCTGATGTCTTGAAAGGTTCTGGGCCTCGGGTTAGCCTACTCGTGGCCCATTACTCCGATAGTAGTCCCCGAAGCTGGTGAGGCACCACGGACGATCAGCCGAGGAGCCTCAACAGTTTCTTTATCCGAATACTTGAGGTGAAACCTTGTTTGACTTCTGCCGGGCCGACTGGTAGGAGTCGGACTCGCCCAATTTGACTTGTCCATGATTTTCGAATGCCTCGGCGGGATCCCAGTGGCGTACTGGCTAAGCTTCCAGGCCGCCGCCCGTTTCGGGCCCGTCACGTGGCAACAAGTGGCCGAGCCAGTCTGCCCACCCACATGCGCGACGGGACATGCCTACAGGCGGGGCCCGCCACTACCGCGCCCCGGCGCGCGAGCGGATCCGCTGCGGCCGGGGTGGACGGTTGAGGTTCCCGCGGAGTTACTGCACGCAGTAACCTTGCGCAATAAATGTGGGGGGCTGCGGTAGTGGGCGCAGTAGATCCCACGACCGCCCCCTCGGCTTCTCAGCCCATGAGTCTATAAGTATGGGGAGGAGGGGGAGCGGCGGAGCACGCGCGTCCCTCCTCCCCATTGCTTCTTCTCTCTCTCTCTCTCTCTCTCTCCACCGCACTTCAAGCTACGTCGAGCGCTGTGGCAATCTGCTCATGATGAGTTCTTCCTCCGCCGTCACGCCCCCTACGGCGCACTTCGGCACCTGAGATGGTTCGGAGGTCCACGATGAGCACGTCGATTTCCTCCGCAAGACGCGCCGGTTGCCCGGCGAGGACCTCGTGCGGGTCCGTCTCGCGCCGAGGGAGGAAATCTCGCCGGCACCGCAGGAGGACGAGCGGGTCGTATTCCGCTCACACTGCCTACGCGGCCTTGGCCTACCGGCGAGCAGTTTCTTGCGCTCTTTTCTTGAATTCTACGGTCTCCAGCCAGACCACCTCACCCCAACACGGTGGTGCTGTTGTCCGCCTTCGTCGCCCTGTGCGAAGGCTTCATCGGCGTTCTCCCCACCATCGAGCTCTGGGGGGAGTTCTTCTACTCCAAGCTCGGCACCCAAGCCGCGGGCGTGCCGACTCAGTGCGGCGCGTTCATCGCCGTGCGGAGGTCGGGGGCTGACAACCTGTTTCCCTCCATCAAGCTGATCAAGTGGGTGAAGATGTGGCAGCGGTTGTACTTCTACGTGAAGAACGTCTCCGTGGAGGGTGATTGGGTCAATCTGCCGGCCTACGTAGCCGGCCCGCCGGCGGGGAGACAGCCCAACTGGTCGCATCGGGCCAGGACGCTGACGCCCGCAGGAGCTGGCGCCGTTGCGCGACTCCGAGTGCTGACGCAGTCGGAGGGCCTTACCGGGCCGGATTTGCTAGCCGCCTTCGTGGCGCACCGAGTGCTCCCTCTTCAAAGTCACCCCCACATGATCTGCCAGATGAGCGGGCACCGGGACCCGAGTCGGATGTGCACCAAGGAGATGCCTCACGAGGAGGTGGCCTATATGGTGAATTATCTGGCGAGCTGCGACCTCAGAGAAGAGTGGCAGTTCGGCAAGGAGCCGTATTCATGTGCTGCCCCTCCGCCTTTGGTGAGTCGTTTTCTTTTTCTCTTTCTTTTTGACTTCTTCGTTGCCGAGTCCGTTTTGTCCGATCTGACCAGCCGGCTTTGGTCAGAACCCCCTCCTCCAGCCAGCAGCCAGCACCATGGGGCCGGACCGCGAGTTCCTCCCCGACCGAGCAGAGAGCGATGTGGACGACCCCGACTTGGGGGCGGCGGCCCTGGAGGATGACGCCGAGGGGGGAGGCGGCGCGTCAGGCGGCCCGAGACTTGGGTCTAGTCTTGATGACTGGCCTGATGATGACGAGGAGGTCGTCCCACGCCACCAGCCAGGAGCCGGCCAGCCGGGCGCGGGCTCGTCAGCCCCGCCAGATGCTCAAGGTGGCGGCAAGAAGCGCAGGGTCGGGACGAGCCTGTTTGGTAGCTGGCCGAAGAAGCCCAAGGGCTCAGCCGCGGCGACCAAGCGGGACGAGGCGGCCGCAAAGGCCAACCGCTTCCGCAAGGTGGTGAAGACGCCGCAGCTTATTTCAGCGTAAGTACCACCTCCCTTCGTACCTTCACATTTCTTTATTGAGTCTATCTGAAATTCCTTTACTTTGTTTCCCGGCTTTAGGGCCCCTCTCTCTCTTGAGAAGTCGGCCGCCGGCTCCGTCGTGAAGTCGGCGGAGACCTCCTCCACCACCCGGCGGATTGATCCCGCCACCGACCTCCGGGAGGTGACGGAGCGGAACGCGCGGGAAGTGCGTGAGGAGCGGGAATCCGCCCGCCTGAAGAAGGCGGAAGCCGACAAGGCGGAGGCCGCCGCTCTGAAGAAGCTGGCGGAAGCTGAGGCCGCCGATGCGGAGAAGAAGCGCACAGAGGAAGCCACACGCCACCAGTCGGCGGTGTTTGTCGTCCCCTTGAACTCTGCACCGCCGCCACCGGAGTTCTCGACACAGACTGGGGAAGCCGGTGACGAGAACCCGGTCATGGAGAGGGACGCCGACGTTACCGCCACGCCGGAAGTCATTGTGCCGCCACCGCCACCCTCCAGAGGCACGCCAGGCGGACAACCGGTGGACCCGCTAGTGCCGCCAACCGGAGGCGCGATGGCGACGGGCTTGGCCCTCGAGGTCAGCACGCTGACGTGCCGCCGTCTTGCGAAGGCAGCCTCAGCGCCGCGTCCTCTGGAGACCGGCGCTGCGAGCTCCTCGATCCCGGACACCGAGGTGTCGAGCGCCGCGCCCACCGGGTGGGTGCGGGGAGGCGGGACGGGCACGTTGAACCGAGCGCTCCTGGACGTCCAAGCTAAGCTCCGGGCTGAGGGCGACGCCCTCAAGGAGTGCACCAAGGCATTCCTGGAGTCACGACCGGCCATCCGGGTACGCATCCTTCCTTTGCTTTGCTTCCTTGTTTTTTCTTTGTGGGGGCGCGCGAGCGCACCCACTGGGTGTAGTCCCCGAGTTTCGGGCCGGCTGCTGAGCTGGCGGCTCGGAACTCTAATCGGCGAGTTCCAAGTACCAACACTTTTTTTTTCTGAAATTTGATGCAGGATTACCACAATCTTCACGTGACCTCCTGCAATGCCAACATCGAGGAGCTGGCCAAGCAGACCGCCGACTTGTCGGACAGCCGGGGTAAGTCTTCTTCTTTCTCTGCAGGGGCGCGCTGGCACACCCGCGGGTTGTAGTCCCCGAGATTCGGGCCGACTGCTGAGCAGTCGGGCCGGATCTCCCCGGCGACCTTTCTTTTTTGCTGACGACTGACATCCCTCCCCCTCCTTTTTCATAGGCCAACGCCGCCCTTCAGCAGCAGCTGAGCAAAGTCAAAACCGCGGTGCGCGTCAGGGAGGAGGAGTGCGGCCGGCTGACGGAGGAGCGCGACCGGCTGGCTACGCAGCTGGCGGAGCAGAAGGAGCTGCTCCAGGGGGCCCAGAAGGAGGCAGAGGACAAGGAGACTGCCCTTCTCGCCGAATTTGCGTCCGAGCGCTCCTCCTGGACTGACAAGGAGGAGACGCTGGTCTCTGGCTTCCACGCGATCGAAGATCTCGTCCACGGTGAGCTTCCCCTCATTTTCCTTTTCTAAGCTGCCGACTTCTAGTTGAGTCGGACTCTAATCTTTAACCTTGTTCTTCATTCTTCTTTCTTGGCAGACTTCTTCCCCAGCCATTCATACGCCGCCAATCACGCCATCGAGGCTGATCGTGAAGGGCAGAGGGCGGACGGCGCGTAGATCGCCGCCAACGCCCCCTGAACTCTTGCCGAGCAGGTCCTGAGCATCGAGGCCCGCCTTCGGCCGGCCCACCGGATGCTGCGCCGGCTTCAACGTGTCGGCGCCCAGGCGATTGCCGCCCTGTGGCCGGACATGCAGGTGCCACGCACTCCCAGTCGGACTGCCGACTGGTTGGAGGTGGCAGCCGGCCGTCTTGAGGCCTGGAAGGGTTCTTCAGCCCGGGCTGGAGCCTGCCGGGCTTTAGAATTCACCAAGGCGTGGTATCCTGGGCTGAGTTTAGCCGAGTTAGCCACGTTCCGGCTGGAAGCTCAGGCGGAGCTGGCAACGGTGGAGGACGATCTTGTCAGGCGCGCCGCATCGATCGCCGAGTACACCGACACCAGCGTCTTTGTCCCAGAGTGGGCTGAGAACGGCGAGGAGGTGTCGCCGGAGTGGTTCGGGCTGAACCCGGACGACGACGAGGACTCGGCGGAGGTGATCGACTCCAGTGGCGAAGAGGAAGGCGAGGAGGAGGAAGGAGATGAGGAGGAGGTGCCAGAGGTTGAGGCAGACGACCAGCCCCAGCCCGACCGTGCCTCTAGCAACGAGCCGCACCCAACTGAGCCAGTTGTCACCAGAGGCGATCAGGCGGAGACCAACTAGCCGGCCGCCCCAGCAACTGGCACCGCGGACCCCTCTCCTCCGAATCTGTCCGCGGCTTCCTAAGCTGCCACTTTATCTTTGTTTTACCTACTTAGTAGGCTCGATGAACTTGTTATTTTGCACAATTCCACCCACTAGGTGTATCTTAAACTCCTATTTGATGATTCGGCCAAGGGCCTTTCTATGTAAATATTTATTGCTTACTGCTCTTTGAGTTTTTCCTTTGCCGCCTTCCCTTAGTTGCCGTTTTGCTACTCGGACAGCCGCTCTGCGGACTGCCGCTAGATCAAAAACTTGGCTTCTTTGGGAAGGCAAGTACTTAGCCTTTTAGAGTTTTTAGCAAGTTATTTTAGGAAACGGCAAGCCGGCTGCTAAAGAGTCGGTTGTAAAGGATTGAAAGTCGTCCTTAAGCTATGAGCGAGCTTTGAGTCCTTAGCCATTTTTCATATGGGCACCCATTCTACCTTACTCCTGTTCGCCGGACAGTCTCTCTGCGATCTGCGGCTTCTAACAGGAGACAGCTTAAGTGCCACACATTACTTTTCCGGCTGCAGGAAATCGTTTCATAGCTCAAGTCGACGAGTCCCCGGGCCGACTAGTCAAACCCGGTGCCAAGTGGCATAACAAAGAATAACATATTCATAGGCGTAACTCTTTATCATATAGATAAAAGAAGGCAGTCCCCGAGTTCTTCTCAAGGGGCCCGAAGTCTTCATACTTTAATACAAAAGGTAGCGTGATACATACTGCATTAACTGTAAAATCTTCGGAGGAGATCTGCATTCCATGGCCGCTCTGTCTCTTTGCCGGAGTCACCTCTTTTGCGTGCTCGGGGCTTCTGAGCGTCGATCAGGTAGTAGGAGTCATTTCCCAACACCTTGATGATGATGAAGGGGCCTTCCCAAGGTGCTAAGAGCTTGTGCTGACCAGCTGTTCGCTGAATCAGCCGAAGCACAAGGTCTCCTTCTTGGAAAGATCGCGACTTGACCTTCCGATTGTAGTATCGGCGTAGGCTCTGCTGGTAGATGCTGGACCGGCTGAGTGCCAACAGCCGGCCCTCTTCTAGCAGATCGACGCCGTCTTGATGTGCTTCCTCTGCTTCCTCCTCGGTGTACATTGTGACTCGAGGGGAGTCGAACTCTATGTCCGTTGGGATGACGGCTTCGGCCCCGTAGACGAGGAAGAAGGGCGTAAAGCCGGTTGACTTGTTTGGAGTCGTGCGCAGGCTCCAAAGGATGGCTGGCAACTCATCAAGCCAGCAGCCTGCCGAGCACTCTAGAGGCTCGACCAGCTGGGCTTGATGCCGGACAGGATTAGGCCATTTGCTCGCTCTACTTGGCCGTTGGACTGCGGATGGGCAACGGACGCTAAGTCTAGTTGGATGCCCTGCGTCGCGCAGAAACGGGCCAAGGCACATTTGGCAAAGTTTGTGCCGTTGTCGGTGATGATGCTGTGCGGTATGCCATACCGAATTGTGATGTCGAAGATGAAGGTTACAGCAGTCGGACCATTTAAACTCTTGATTGGCTTTGCTTCTATCCATTTGGTGAACTTGTCCACTACGACAAGTAAATGAGTCAAACCACCTCGTGCCGTCTTGAATGGTCCGACCATGTCCAGGCCCCAAACAGCAAAGGGCCAGGCAATAGGAATAGTTTTGAGTGCCAAAGCCAGCTGATGAGGCTTAGAGCAGAACTTCTGGCACCCCTTGCATTTTTGGACCAAGGACTTGGCGTCCTCAAGAGCAGTCTGCCAGAAGAAACCATGGCGAAAAGCTTTGGCCACGAGTGCTCTCGAAGCCGCATGGTGGCCACATTCGCCTTGATGGATGTCTTTGAGGATTGCTTCGCCTTGCTCTGGCTCCACACATCGCTGGTGAATACCAGTGACGCTGCGCCTTACGAGCTCTCTATTGATGATGGCGTATGCTGCTGCCCGGTGTTGTACTTGCCGAGCCGAGATCTCATCGGTTGGCAGCTCTTTGTTTACCATGAATTTGAGGATGGGCTGGCCCCATGAAGGTGCTGCGATTTTTGCAACCACCAAGACTGCGACTTGGACGAGGGCGGCTGGGCCGGGGGGTGGCGGGCTGGAGTCGGCAGCCGCTTGTTGTGTCGACGAAGTCCCCGGGCGGATTGGCGCAGTCCCCGGGCCGGGCTCTGAAGTCTCTGGGCCGAGCTCTGAAGTCTCCCCACCACCTGCTGCAGTCCCCGAGCCGGGTGCGACTGCCACGATTCCCGTGCCATCCGCCGGAATACTCGTGCCGTCTGCGGGGGCTCTTGAGTCGGATCCGGCTACTTAAGGAGGAGCCGGTACGAAGATGGAGTCTGACTCCGGTGATGGCTTGACGGACGGCTTGAGGAGGCGCTGGAGGGCGACGCCGGACGGTATCGCCTGACAGGTGGAGCCGATTTGCGCCAGGGCGTCTGCTTGGTCGTTGTTGTTTCTTGGTACATGGAGAAACTCGCACCCCTCAAAATATCCGCTGAGTTGTTGTACGAGGAAGCGGTAGCTTGCCATGTTTGCGTCCTTGGCATCCCAATCGCCTGACGACTACTGGACCACCAAGTCGGAGTCACCATAACACAGGATCTGGCGAATGCCGAGCTCTTTGGCTAGCCGGAGCCCGTGAATGAGTGCCTCGTACTCGGCGACGTTGTTGGAGGCGGCAAAATGGATTTGCAGCACATACTTGAGCTTGTCACCCTTGGGAGAGGTGAGGACGATGCCGGCTCCCAAGCTGGTGCGCATCTTGGAGCCGTCGAAATGCATTCGCCAATGGGTGGAGTCGGGCGCTGGCGGTAGATACTGGGTTTCGGCCCAGTGATGAGGAAATCGGCCAGCGCTTGTGACTTGATGGTAGTGCGAGGTCGGTAGTAGATGGTGTAGGGGGCCAACTCTATGGCCCACTTGGCCACTCGTCCCGAAGCGTCTCGGCTGCCGATGATCTCGGCTAGAGGAGCCGTGTAGACCACAGTGATTGGATGTTCTTGGAAGTAAGGCTTCAATTTCTTGGCGGCAAAATGCACACCATAGCACATCTTCTGGTAGTGGGGGTAGTTTTTCTTGGAGGTCGACAATACTTCACTTAAATAATATACCGGTCTCTGGACTGGTAGCGCTTTGCCTTCCTCCTTGCGCTCTACCACAATGACTGTGCAGACCACTCGGCTGGTGGCAGCGATGTAGAGGAGCATGGGCTCCTTAGGAGTCGGAGCCGCCAGGACAGGTGGAGTAGCCAGCATCTTCTTTAGTTGGACAAATGCTTCGTCCAC
The DNA here is from genome assembly GCF_003073215.2 of Triticum urartu. Taxonomy (NCBI): domain Eukaryota; kingdom Viridiplantae; phylum Streptophyta; class Magnoliopsida; order Poales; family Poaceae; genus Triticum; species Triticum urartu. The sequence goes on from NC_053026.1 coordinate 337,897,294, forward strand.
CTTGTGGTTCCACTCGAAAAAGTGGTCTTCTTCATGCGTTGGTATAGGGGAAGAGCCTTCTCGCCCAGCCGACTGATGAATCGGTTGATGTACGCCAAACAGCCGGTGAACTTCTGTACGTCTAGCAGTCGGCTGGGTACCGCCATCCTCTCAGTTGCCTTGATCTTCATAGGGTTGCATTCTATGCCGTGTTCGGAGACCAGGAAACCAAGGAGCTAGCCGGCTGGTACTCCGAAGACGCACTTCTCCGAGTTGAGCTTGATCTGAAATCGGCGCAAGTTCTCGAAGGTCTCCTTGAGATCTTCCAGCAGTGTTCCACGCTTCTCCGTCTTCACCACCACATCATCCACGTAGACATGAGCATTTCTGCCAAGCTGCTTAAGGAGGCACTTCTGCATGCATCGTTGGAAGGTGGCGCCGGTGTTCCTCAAGACGAACGTCATGGTCAGGTAGCAGAAAGCTCCAAATGGCGTGATGAAGGCAGTCTTCAGCCTGTCTGCTGGGTTCAACTTGATCTGGTGATACCCTGAATATGCATCCAAGAAACTCAACAGCTCGCATCCGGCTGTGGAGTCTATCACTTGGTCGATCCTTGGCAAGGCGAACGGGTCCTTGGGGCATGCTTTGTTGAGGCTAGTGTAGTCAATACACATTCGCCATTACTTGTTCTTCTTCAGTACCTAGACCGGGTAGGCCAGCCATTATGGGAAGAATACTTCCATGATGAAGCCGGCTGCAAGCAGCCGGGTTATCTCTTCTCCATCAACTCTCCTCTTCTCTTCTGACAAGCGGCCCAAAGGCTGTCTGACTGGCTTGGCATCAGATCGGACGTGTAATTTGTGCTCGATGAATTTCGTCGGGACACCGGGCATGTCCTTGGGGGACCATGTGAAGATGTCTCGATTCTCATGGAGGAAATCAATGAGCTCGCCTTCCTATTTGCTGTCGAGGTTGGAACCTACGACAGCGTACCTCTCTGGGTGCTCTGGGTCCAAAGGTATCTTCTTTGTTTCCTTGGCCGGCTTGAACGAGCCCTCAGCTTCCGACTCTCTGGGATCAGGTGACATCTCCGGCTGTTTGCTTGCCATCGCCACAACTCGATCTAGCAGTCGCTTCTCGGCTGCGATCACAAGGGACTCGGCTAGCCGACTGCTCTCTGATGCGCAAGCGGACGACTTCTTGTAGTCGCCATTTATGGTCAGGATTCCCTTGGAACTCGGCATCTTCATCTTGAGGTAGGCATAGTGGGGGACGGCCATGAACTTGGCCAGGGCTGGCCGGCCATGCAACACATGGTATGGGCTTTGTAGGTCCACCACCTCGAACCATATTGACTCTCGGTGGAAATGATCTTTGTCTCCGAAGAGGATATCGATCGAGATCTTGCCGACTGGTGAGTAGGAAAGGCCAGGAACTATGCCGTGGAACACCGTCCGACTGGACTGCAGTTGCCTCTGCCTGATTCCTAACTTTTCCATGGTGTCTTTGTACAAGATGTTGATGCTGCTACCGCCGTCTATCAGGACTCTGGAAAAGCGAGCAGCTCGCTTGTCCGTGCCAAAGGTGGCGTCCAAAACCAAAGCATAGGAGCCGGGTCTAGGCATTACTTCGGGGTGGTCAGCCTGACTCCAGCTGATGGGCTTCTCAGACCAGTGCATGAACTCTGGGGCGTCAGTTGCTACTACATTCACCTCCTGCTGCTGCAGTCGCCTGCTGCGTCGATCGTCGGGCACACTGGTGAACACGACGTATGCTCCCTGCTCTTCTGGGTACTCGTCTTGTACTGCGCCGACTGGTCTGACCGCCGGCTGCTGGGGCGGAGGAGGCGGCTGCCCCGCAGGTGGGGGAGGCAAAAGTCCGTCTCCCTTGGCTATCCTAGTGAACGAGTGGCATTTCGAGTGGTGTGGTTGGACGGCTTCTAGCCACTGTGGAACTTGCAGGGTCCATCCAGAGTTTGCTCATATGAGAAAGCCGGCTGCTAGTTGGACTTGCCGCCCTTCTGGAACTTGGGCGGGGGCTGCCCTTCTGGCTATTGATTTTCGATTATCGCCACCTGCCGGCTGGTGGAAGTCGGCGGTGGGGCCTGGCGCTTATGGTCATTCTGTGGTTGACGCCGACAGGTGTCTCCGGCCGGGGTTCGGGGAGCCTGAGGAGCCACTTTGCCGGTCGCGCTGACTTGAATCTCTGTCTTCATGGAGGAGTCAGCCATGGCGTATTTGTCTGCTATGATCAGCAGCTCGTCGAGGGTTTCCGGCTCGTCACAAAGAAGCCTGTGCTTGAGGAGGGTGCCCTCTCGGCATCCCGCGGTGAAGTACTCGATGGCGTGCACTTCGTGCACGCCTTCGCAGGACTTGCGAAGCTCAGCCCAGCGCGTGAGGTAGTCGCAGGTTGACTCGCTGGGGCCCTGTACACACAAGGAGAGCTGGCGAGGCTTGGGAGGCCGCTTGTACGTGCTGGTGAAGTTGCGGACGAAGGCATCAGTGAAGTCGACCCAACTGCTGATGCTGCGGGGCCTTAAGCTGTTCAGCCAAGTCCGGGCCGTGCCTTGGAGCATAAGCCGAACATACTTCACAGCACTTCCATGATGGTGCTTCCGCCGCTCTTTGCGCGGGGAAGCGGCTCGTCGTAGACCACCACGTTGGTGGGGAACGTGTCAAGCGACACGGTATCGGAGTCGACCAACATCGGATCGGTGGAGCCTACGGACTCCAAGTCCCCAGCTGGCTCGCTGGTGACGTGGAGTTGATCGAGGAGGCCCGTGAGGAGGCTCTCGGGGCCGCCTGTGCCCGCGTCGGATGCGGGCTCGTCGGAGAGGCGGACCTCGCCTACAAGATCGGCGAGGCAACTGGCTGCGACGGCGATTTCAGCGCCATGCAGCGCGTCGGCGCATACTCCGTCTGGCGTGCCGGGCTGGCTGCGCTCGCCAGGGAGGAAAAGGGTTCCCGTCCAGAACAGGTCTCTGGATGACGGTGCACCAGGCCCCACGGTGGGCGCCAAATGTCGGGTGTTGGGTGCGACATATGCCAATGGATGGCTTATCATGGTGGGGGCGATTAGAACGTCGCCGGTGCCTGGAAACGGGATGAGGCGTAGACATGAATGCCGACGTACTTTACCCAGGTTCGGGGCTCTCCTAGGAGATAACACCCCTAGTCCTGCTCTACGGGTCTCCGCATGATCACTAAGGCAAAAGTGAGTACAAAGGTGCTCCTCGAGCTGTATCTGTGGACAGGTGGAGGCTAGGCTAGCTCTCCCCCTTCTCTAAGGTCTGGTCTGGTTCTAATGAATGGGAAACCCTTTGCATGGGTGCCCTGGGGGGTTTATATAGGCCTACCCCCCAGGGGTACAATTTTAAACCAACTGGGCGCAGGGCCTAGCCGTCAGTCTCTTCGTCAGCCGGCCTCTCTATCGACTGCTGGGGCCCGCCGGTAGGTGGGCCCCGCCGACTGGTCTGGTACGGAGCCGACAAGCCGTACCCGCTGCTTGCGGGTCTTGCCGGCTGCTGATTACTGTAGCCGTGCTTCTAATGATGCAGGCTTGGTCATGGGGTCATGGCTACAGCCCCGCCACCTGGCGGGCGATTACTGTAGCCACTCCCCGTCTCGTCTGGTTAATGGCGCGTGGGACCCGTGGGAGGGGGAGGCCGACTCCCGGGGCCGGCTCCCTTCGGGTCCGACTGGTGGCGCTCTTGCCGTCTTCTGGACTCTCGCTGACCGGTAGGGCCCATCATCCATGGACCGTACTGACAGGCCGTCGTGGGTGCAGGACTCCACCCACTGTTGCTGATGTTAGGGATGGCACGACAATAGTGCCTTGCCGAACGGAGATCTCTATTGGTACGGCGCACTGTGGCCTAGCCATCCCATGGAAAGGGGAGGGAGTGGGCTTTACTGTTGCCACCCCCCGTCCCATCCCCCCTTACGAGGGCATGGGCTTTGTTGGTGTCGTGGGCTGACTCCCCGTGGTCGGCTTCTTTGGAAGCCGCCAGGCGGGAGTCGGCCCGTCTTGACCTCGCCTCTAGGACTCGGCCGCATGCGGGCAGTCGGCTGTTCCTTCAGCCGGCCTCCAGAAGGCGGCTCTTCATCCTGGCGTCTTGAGGGGCGCAGTCAGCCCTGATGTCTTGAAAGGTTCTGGGCCTCGGGTTAGCCTACCCGTGGCCCATTACTCCAACAAACGTACTTTGCCTTCTCTTCTCGCTCTCATTTTGCGTATTTTAGCCACCATATATGCTAGTGCTTGTTGCAGCTCCACCTCATACCTTTTGCCTTCCTTTAAGCTTAAATAGTCTTGATCGCGAGGGTGTGAGATTGCCGAGTCCCCGTGACTCACAGATTACTTCAAAACCAGATGCAGGGACCGATGATACCGTTCCAGGAGATGCAACTGAGCTCAAGTGGGAGTTCGATGAGGACTCAGGACGATACTACATTTCCTTTCCAGACGATCAGTAGTGGAGCCCAGTTGGGGCGATCGGGGACATTATGCATTTGGGGTTGTCTTTATTTTGGTTTCGTAGTCGGACCTTGATTGTATCTGGATGATTGTAATGATATATTTATGCTATTGTTTGATGTGGCGATTGTAAGCCAACTATGTACCTCTTTTCTTATTCAGTACATGGGATGTGTAAAGATTACCCCTCTTGCGACATTGCTTACAATGCGGTTATGCCTCTAAGTCGTGCTTTGACACGTGGGAGATATAGCCGCATCTTGGGCGTTACAAGTTGGTATCAGAGCCTTCCCCGACTTAGGAGCCGCCTGCTTGATCGAATCGCTGGCGTTGTTGAGTCTAGAAAAATGTTTTGAGTCATTTAGGATTATATATATCGGAGAGTAGGATTCTTTTTACTCCTCAGTCCCTTTGTCGCTCTGGTGAGGTATCCCGACGTAGAGTTTTGACTCTTCTCTTCTCAAATTTCACTAATTTTTTTTAGGATCACGCGGGTATCTTGGAATCGTTCCGATGGTTTTGTGATGAGAACATTGTTCTTGGTGCCTCCAGACATTTAGGGGTTGTGGCAGTGTCCCAGGGAGTTGAGCTCCAAGGTGTTGTCGTCACAATTTTATCGTTGTAGTTCTGGAATACCTGAGTTTCGCCGACATCGAAAATCTCTTTTTATGCAGTTGTTGGTGAGATAACCTCGACGCCACCCAGTACTGGGCGGGAGTTCGGGAGTATTGCCATAACTCGTATAACGGATGCTTTTCGAAGGTTGAGGTAAATGATTTCCGAAGGTTTCTTGGTTATGTGTTGAAGGATGGATGCAGCTGGATGTAGGAATTGCTAGTTTTGGGTGAGATATTATGCTTCCCGTGTATCCCCAACACCTGATTGCATAACCAGAAAATTTCGGGAGTTTCATAGGTGGGAATTCATGTAGCTCTAGTATTTCTTCCGCGGATTTTTGGTTTGTGATTGGGTAATCCTTACCAAGTATTTGTTCTTGTCCGTACCTTGTTGTTTTATTCTTCTACCTCTATCTAAGTGGCTTCTCAATTTATGGAAGTGTGACCATTTAATTTGGAATTCATTCGTTTATTCTTGTTCGAATGTTAAGGCTATATGTTGCAATTTCGATCCATTTGATTCAGCTTGAATATATGTCTGTCAAGATGCTAACGGATGTCACCCTCTTCAGGATGGCTCCTCCAACGCGTCAGAATCCGGATCCACTGCCACCACCTCCACCTCCGGAGGCATGGCAAGCTGTGATGGCCGCTACCAATGCCAACACGCAGATGCTTATGCAACTCTTGCAAGAGCGCAACCAAGGAAATCAAGGCCATGGCAACAATCAGAATCAGTTTGCTACACTCAACCAGTTCCTCGCAAACCAGCCAAAGACGTTCAGTAACTGTGTCGAGGCCACAGACGCTGATGATTGGCTCGTGGATATCTGCAAACATTTCGAGTGTAGCAACGTCAGGCCTGAGGACTTTGTCAAGTTTGCCTTGTTCCAACTCAAAGACCAAGCTGTAGAGTGGTATCAGCAATACAAAGATTCCAGAGGAGGTCGTGTGAATACCTGGGATGAATTCCGCCAAGACTTCAAAACTCACCACATTCCTCAGAGTGTTGTTGAGAGCAAGCGTGAGGAGTTCCGCAATCTGAAGCAAGGAAGCTTGTCTGTTTACCAGTACAACATCATGTTCCAGAAGCTCGCTCATTTCGCTAAGCAAGACGTTCCTGGCGAGAAGAGCATGATTTATCAGTTCAGAGGTGGCCTCAGAGAAGACCTGCAACTAGCTCTCGTGCTTTTTGAGCCGAAGAAGTATGATGAGTTCTACAATATGGCACTAAAGCAAGAGACTGCTCAGCTCAAGTGCAATGCTTCCAAGAAGCGAGTCAGGGATGCAACTCCTTCTTCTTCTTCAACTCAAGTGGCAACTAAGCAGCAAAATTATTGGTTGCCTCCTCCTCCTCCGTTCTGTCAGCCTTATCAGTAGAAGAGCAAAGGTGGCAATGGATCTTCCCACCCACCCAACCCAGGCTTTTAGAACAAGACTTCGTCTCATGCTCCAAGATCAAGTGCTCCGTATCACCGTCTGCTTTCTGAGGTTACGTGCAACAAGTGTCAGCAGAAGGGTCACTATGCAAACAAATGCTTCAATCAGAGGCATCTTCCTCCTCCTCCTCCTCCTGTGAGATCTGCCAGTACCGCAGTGGTCAAGCATAATCCCAAGTTTGCAAAGGTCAACATGATGAACGCAACTCAGGCAGAGGACTCTTCAGAAGTGATCATGGGTAACCTCCCTGTTAACGATATTCCTGCAAAAGTTCTTTTTAACACCGGTGCATCGCATTGTTTCATCTCAAGACCATTTGCATCTAAGCATGAGTTGGCTTTCCAAGTGTTGCCTAGTCCGTTAGCAGTTGTCTCTCTGGGTAAACGCATGAACGCTAACTCCATGGTTCCAGATGTTACCATCACGATGGGCGACTATAAGTTTCTGTCTTCTCCTAATGTTCTTGGTGACTCGGATATTGATCTTATTCTTGGAATGGACTGGCTTTCTAAGCACAAGGCTCAGCTTGATTGTGCTGCCAGGTAGATTCAATTGACACATTCGTCTGAGGATGTAATTGTCTTTGCCGCTCATGATGATACCATTTTACTATTTTCTCTCAATGAGAAGGGCGAGTTGGATGCCATCTCTCAGATTCCAGTCGTTTGTGAATATCAAGACGTCTTTCCAGAAGAGCTTCCAGGAATGCCTCCTCACCGGCCAGTTGAATTCGTCATTGATCTTGAGCCTGGCACGGAACCTGTTTGCAAACGTCCTTACAAGCTTGGACCTGAAGAGTTGAAGGAGCTGAAGAAACAACTCGATATTCAAGAGCGTATGGGTCTTATCCAACCAAGTTCTTCTCCATGGGGTTGTGGTGTTCTTTTTGTCAAGAAGAAGGATGGAATGGACCGACTTTGTGTCGACTACCGTCCATTGAACAAGAAGACCATAAAGAACAAGTACCCACTTCCCAACATCAATGAGCTTTTTGAACAACTTAAAGGTGCTCAAGTATTCTCCAAGCTTGACCTCAGTATGGGCTATCATCAAATTCGCATTCGTGAAGAAGATATCCCCAAGATAGCATTCAGAACAAGCTATGGTTCATATGAATACACTGTCATGTCTTTCAGTCTTGTCAACGCTCCTCCAACATTCTCTCGCATGATAAACTTCATCTTCAATGCCTACACAAATGACTTCGTCTTGGTCTATCTCGATGACATTTTGGTCTTTTCCAAGAAAAAGGAGGATCATGCCAAGCACTTGAGATTGGTGCTGGATAAACTCAGAGAACATCAGTTCTATGCGAAGTTTTCAAAGTGCGAGTTTTGGCTCGATGAGGTTCTCTACCTTGGACATATTATCTCCGCCAAGCGCATAGCTGTTAATCCTGAGAAGGTGTCTGCAATTGTGAATTGGGAACCACCTCAGAATGTGAAGCAACTCCGCAGCTTCCTTGGGCTCGCAAGCTATTGTCGAAGGTTCGTTGAGAATTTCTCAAAGATCGCGAAGCCTCTTTCCAACCTTCTCCAGAAGCATGTGAATTATGTATGGTCGCCTGAATGTGACATCGCTTTCAACACCCTCAAAGAGAAGTTAGTCACAACTCCAGTTCTAACTCCTCCTGATGAATCCAAACCATTTGAGGTCTTCTGTGATGCTTCCCTTCAAGGTCTCGGTGCTGTGCTAATGCAAGAGAAGAAAGTTGTCGCCTATACCTCTCGCCAGTTGAAGCCCAATGAAAAGAACTACCCCACTCATGACCTCGAGTTGGCGGCAGTTGTCCATGCTCTTTTAACATGGAGACATCTCTTGTTGGGAAGAAAAGTGGACATCTTCACCGATCATAAGAGTCTCAAGTACATCTTCACTCAGCCAAACCTCATCCTCAGGCAGACTCGTTGGGTCGAAATGATTCAAGAGTATAATCCGAGTATTGAATATACTCCAGGCAAGGCCAATGTCATTGCTGACGCATTGAGCAGGAAGGCTTACTACAACAGTTTGATTATCAAGCCCTACCAACCAGAGCTTTGTGAAGCTTTCCGCAAACTCAATCTCCAAGTTGTTCCTCAAGGATTCCTTGCCAACCTCCAAGTCTCTCCTACCTTGGAAGATCAGATTCGCGAGGCTCAACTTCTTGATGCTATGGTGAAGAAGGTGAAGATTGGGATTGCCAAGAGTCAACCCAAGTACAAGTGCTATCGCCTTGATGACAAGGATACTCTATTCTTCAAGGATCGCATTGTTGTTCCTAAGGGTGACTGTCGGTGTCAAAACCGGCGGATCTCGGGTAGGGGGTCCCGAACTGTGCGTCTAAGGCGGATGGTAACAGGAGGCAGGGAACATGATGTTTTACCCAGGTTCGGGCCCTCTTGATGGAGGTAAAACCCTACATCCTTCTTCATTAATATTGATGATATGGGTAGTACAAGAGTAGATCTACCATGAGATCGGAGAGGCTAAACCCTAAAAGCTAGCCTATGGTATGATTGTATGTTGTCCTACGGACTAAAACCCTCCGGTTTATATAGACACCAGAAAGGGCTAGGGTTACACAAGGTCGGTTACAAAGGAGGAGATATACATATCGGTATTGCCTAGCTTGCCTTCCACGCCAAGTAGAGTCCCATCCGGACACGAGACGAAGTCTTCAATCTTGTATCTTCATAGTCCAATAGTCCGGCCAAAGGATATAGTCCGGCTGTCCGGAGACCCCCTAACCCAGGACTCCCTCAGTAGCCCCTGAACTAGGGTTCAATGACGATGAGTCCGGCGCGCAGTATTGTCTTCTGCATTGCAAGGCGGGTTCCTCCTCCGAATACACCACGGAAAAATTTGAATACAAGGATAGTGTCTGACCCTGCAAAATAAGTTCCACATACCACCATAGAGAGAATAATATTTCCACAAATCTAATATGCTGACATGTTTTGGCAATATGACATTATGCCACGGCCCGGTAATTATTCGAACCGTTTCCTTTAACTAGCCCCGCACATAACGCGAGGCAGTTCCTTGACACGTCTTATCAAAGCAGAGATCGTGTTCCCCTTATTACAGGATTCTCATCAATACGGGCGTGGGTAACCCAACCGCTCCATCGATTATGGCGCTCGAGGGATAAGCGAGTTTTACCAGGCTAGTGGGGACGCATAGTTTCGGCCGCCCATATAAAGGGATAAGGATTCACCTTTTCATCCACGCCTTCTTCCTCCTTTGCTAATCCATTTTCGCACATTCGAGCTCCAGCGCCCATGTCCGCATTTCCCACCTCGACCTTCTCCAACCATGTCTGGAGCGGGAGGCAGGTGGATGGTCTCCTCCGTCATGGAGGGACACATCAAGAAGCTGAGGAGAGTCGGATACCTGCCCGACGACATCACGCACCGACTCCCAGATGAGGGGCAGCTCATCCCCACCCCCAGGCCCCATGAGAGGGTAGTGTTCCTTACCCATTTCCTCCGCGGACTGGGATTCCCTCTCCACCCATTCGTCCAAGGGCTCATGTTCTACTACGGCCTGAATTTCCACGATCTGGCCCCGAACTTCATCCTTAACATCTCGGCGTTTATCGTCGTGTGCGAGGCCTTCCTCCGCATCAAGCCCCACTTCGGCTTATGGCTGAAGACCTTCAATGTCAAGCCGAAGGTAGTGAGCGGCCGCCAGGCGGAGTGCGGATGCGCCATGGTGGGCAAGATGCCCAATGCCACATGGCTCGAGGGCTCCTTCATGGAGACCATAAAGAGGTGGCAATCGGGGTGGTTCTACATCACCGAGCCGCGTGACCCTAAGTGGGCAGCGGCCCCCGAGTTCCGATCTGGCATCCCCACGTGGCTCACCTCCTGGCAAGAGAAGGGCCTGTCCTGGGGTAGTTCGGGAGAGCTGACCGGACTCCAAACATGTATCCAAAACATGGTGAGCAAGAAGCTCAAACTGGTCAACGTAGTCCATGTCATGCTCATCTGCCGGATCCTCCCGTGTCAACAACGGGCGTTCAACTTATGGGAGTTCGACCCAGCCCAGCACCAAACTCTGAACAGGCTCTTCGACACAACACACGAGGATGCCTGGAAGGTGCTATTCAAGGGTGCCGAGGTTCCCCCTCCCACTACCGAGGATCACGGATTCAGCGCGAAGCGCCAAGCCAGCGCGGTAAGCTGTTTTACCTCTTACAGGATACTCGTTTTTCATAGTTTGACTCTATGCGGGATCTAAGCTCCCGTACCTTTGATAGGACTGGCAGGAGACGGTCGAACAGATCGACTGTCCGGCTCCTTTGTCCGAAGGCCCAGCAGACGCTCTCCTAACGTAGATGCTGACTCCGGCTCCTTACAAAGTGCCGGAGAAGACCAAGAAGGCCAAGGGAACCCGAAAGAGTTCCCGGCGCCAGGCGGCATCGACTCAATGTCCGATAACTCCGCAACGCACTCCTCCCCCGAAGACGAGGAGGAAAATGAAGATGCTCCCCCTCCAGTCGGGGGAGACAAGAAAAGGAAGGCCGCCCCAAGTAGGGAGGCCGAAGGGTCCAAGAAGGGAAGGACTCTCCTTCCGGACCACTCCACCACCACCGCCGAAGGCGAAGACGAGTGGCTGCTTAGGGATAAGCCCTTGGCGAAGTCGTAAGTATTCGGATGCCAGAGCAACTCATAGCATACCTTTGTCGCACTGCCTCTCCTAACGCCGAATTATGACTATGCAGACCGCCACGAGCCCGTATCGACGTATCGTTGGACGGCTCCCTGGGCTCGTCGGATATGGATAGCAATCCACTTCCGACCGCCACCTCCCCTGGCCCTACGGACAATGCCGAGGTATTGTCTCAAGAGGCATCGGGTCGAGGGGAGACAGTCCCGGAGGCGCCTCAAGGCGACCTTCCGGACTCCGGGAGCAGAGGGAGCAAGGCTCCCGAGGGCTCTGAGTTCGGCCCTCAGCCGAACACCGCGCCGGAACCCCCAGCGGTTCCGGACTTGGGCAGGCGGCCTCCTTCCAAAAGGGGCAAGACGCCTGTGCCGGTGACCTCTGTCCATCCAGAGGCACCGGACAATCTGCTGGGAGCGCTTTGCAGCGCTACCATCAACGAAGAGCACCACACTATTATGAGTGCGGTGGTCCAGAAGGTTCAGTCCGCCAAGAGCGGACTGACTGAAGCCTGTGCCAGCCTTCTAACAGGCTTTGAGGTAAGTGTTTGCAATATAGGAGAAATATTACCGCATAGACAGTAGCCCCTGATGCTCTGTTCGGTGTTCACAAGGAAAAGCCGAACGGAGGATCAAACAATATCGCAGGAGTCTAATATAAGTATGTCAATATGCGTATGCAGGCTTCGTTGCTGGCCTCTGCCGCACTAACTACGGAGGTCGCTGCACTGAAGCAGGACCTTAAAGGGTCCAATTGTAAGTGCATCTAGTGCCACCCCTAGTTGGTTTTGGAGTATTGACGACAAACCTAGTTGAGGGACTAATGTGTTTATGAGAATTGCAGGGTAACACAGGTAGAAGTCCTTCATGATTCGGTTTTACTACCAAAGATGACCCCTAAAAATGTATGAAGACATTGAAGTCAAAGGTGGTATATGAAGATATTCACATTGAAGACTATGACAAGAGAAGACACGATATGAAGCCTATGGAGCTCGAAGACATAGATCTTTCATAGGTCTTTTTCTTTTGTATTGAGTCATAGGAACCACCGTACTGTTAAGTGGGGTCCAAGAGAACCAGTCAGAATGACTGAAGTGATGCCTAAACCAAAAACCTATGTCTTCGAGTGAAGACTATGAGAGCGAATCTTGTCCAGAGTCGGACAAGTCAGCTTTGCTTGTAGCCCAAGTAAAGTTGCCGTGTGAGTTTGAAATCTGACCGTTGGAACACGTGTCAGTTCCTTAGTGACCCAGGGTCATTTCGGACAAATCAGGTCGGGTTGCCAAGTGGCTATAAATAGCCCACCCCCTACAACCATAAATGGTTGGCTGCTCAGATTAATAGTACGGCTTTTGTCGTTTGAGAGCAACCCACCTCGAAGCCTTTGAGAGAGAATTCCTTGCGAGGACAAAAGCCCTAACCACCAGAGCCAGAGAGAATTGGGCATCACTTAAGTCTTCTTGTCTGTGTGATCTGAAGACTTATTACACTTGAGGACTGTGCATCCTCCAGCCGGTTAGGCATCGCGTTCTGAGCATCCAAGAGACATTGTGGATTGCCAGTGAACGAAGTCTGTGAAGGCTTGGGAGTCTACCTTGAAGACTTACCAGAGTGATAGGGCGAGGTCTATGTGACCTTAGCTCAAGGAAAATACGGTAAGGACTGGGTGTCCTGAGCTGCGTGTTCAGGACTGGGTGTCCGGGACCATGTGTCCTAAGGTTTAAATACCTAGCCGCTCCAACCAGACGTACAGTTGTCACAACAATTGGAACCGGTCCAACAAATCATTGTCTTCAACGAGTCACTGGTTTCATCTTCACTTCACTTTACTTACTGTTACTCATTGTGGAGTCATTGTATGTTTGCACTATCATTTGTCTTCACTGAGTGACTGCGTGTTCTGTTTGGCTTCACAATAACTTACTACCTGATCCTTACTACCTAGCTGCTATTAGTCTTTGTGCTTTCACTTCATTGAATACTCGACTATGGTTTGCCTAGTGTAGTCTACCTTCCGCTACATGGTAATAGGTTTAATTCTATCGTTTGTCTTCAAAACTTCTATGTTCTGAAGACTTTCATAAAAATCGCCTATTCACCCCCCCTCTAGTCGATATAACGCACTTTCAATTGGTATCAGAGCAAGGTGCTCCCTTGTTCTGTGTGATTCGGTTTAACCACCTAGAGTTTTAGCTATGTCGACTGCATGGATAATTAAAGTCTCCGCTGTGTGCCCCGTCTTCGATGGAACTGAATATCCCTACTGGAAGAATAAGATGCGCATGCATCTTGAAGCCATTGACGTCGACCTATAGTATGTCGTCGAGAATGGCAGTCCCAAGGCTGGAGAAGGTGTCACTGCTGCTGATGTCAAGAAATTCGTTCAACTAGACTCTACTGCCAAGAACATCATCTGTGGTCATCTGACCAAAGCACAATATGGCCATGTGAGTGCTTTGAAGACATCCAAGCTGGTCTGGGACTGGCTCTCCAAGGTCAATGAAGGCATCTCAACCCAGAGAGATCAAAGAATCAGTGTCCTTCGCAACCTCTTCAACCGCTGCAAGCGAAATGACAATGAGAATGTCCAGCACACATTTGACCGACTCACTGACATCACAAATGAGCTTCAAGCCCTCGGTGCCACTGAGATTACCAAACACGAAGTCGTCAAGACGCTGCTGAGATCACTTGATAGTTCGTTTGACATCCTGGCCCTGATGATTCAAGAACGTCCTGATTTCAAGACACTCGATCCGTCTGACATACTTGAGAGGCTCAACACACATGAGTTTCAGCTTTCAGAGAAAAGAGATATCTACGGTCCAAACTATGGGCGAACTCGTGCCTTGAAGGCAAAAGCTGTCTCCTCATCTGAAGAAGAATCTGATAGCAGTTCTGATGATCCTGAAGAGATTGGAAGGGAACTTGCTATGCTTGTCAAGAAGTTCCAAAAATTCACCAAGAAGAAAGGCTTCAGAAAGTCTTCCCGATCAAGTTCAAGGAATGATGAAGCTCCTGCTCATGACTACAAGAAGAAAACATGTCACAAGTGCAAGAAACTTGCCCACTTCATCTCTGAGTGACCACAGTGGGACAATGAGAACAAAAAGAAGAAGAAGAGCAAGGAATATGACTCTGACGACAAGAAGAAGAAGAAGAAATACTCAAAGTCTTCTTCCAAGTCTTCCTCAAAGTCTTCATCACACAAGAAGAGCTCATCTGGCAAGGCACGTGCGTTTGTTGGCCAGGAAATGGATTCATAGGAGGAGTCTGCTTCTGAGGAGGCGGAGGTGGAGTCTGAGGAGGAATCCGACTCAGGCGTCGCAAGTCTGGCTACAACATACGTTGCCAAGTCCATCTTCAACACTGAAGACAATGACTTCATCACTGACACCGATGCAAATGACAAGGACTACTCCGCTTCTACCTACTGCTTCATGGCACGCGGTGCCAAGGTAAACACACGCACTACTCACTATCAAACATCTAGTGACGATGACTCTGATTGTGGTTCAAAACCTAGCTACAAAACACTTGCTAAAATTGCAACTAAACAACAGAAAGCTACGGAACATATTCAAAAACTGTTAGACAGAAGCGATGATCTGTTAGGTGCTGAAATGACTCGATCTGAATCCTTAATTGAAGACATAAAAAATCTCCATGTTAAGTATCAGGAACTTGAAAGTCATCATGAAACTCTCTCAACAACTCATGAAAAGCTTTCCTATGATTATCTTCAAAGGAAGCAAGATCTTGAGAAATTGAGAGCGGTTCATGAAGATCTTCAAACGGAAAACGAGTCACTTCGCGCCAAACAGATCAGTCCCGCTCAGGAAGGATTTTAACCACCATGTCTTAAATGCATTGAGCGTGACAATGCTACTTCTGTTGCTGAATGTTCTACTGCTACTGCTGTTGCAATATCTTCAACTGTTGATGTGGTAGCTAACCCCTCTGCTGAGGATACCACCGCTATTGCTGATGAGAATGCTAGGTTGAAGACATTGCTTGAAACAGGGATGTACAAAAGTCTTCAAGGGCATCAGACGCTATGTGATGTCCTCAAAAAGCAGATTCTGAACCGAAACCCTAGGAAAGAGGGTGTTGGGTTCGTAAGGAAAATGAATGCAGATGGCTCTTACTGGAAACATGAGCAGTACCCCAAAACCATGTGGGTTGCTGCAAAGGAACCTTCAGCAGATCCATCCAATCTAACTGGCTTCACTTGTGCTAACCCCATTATCATTGATGAATCCTTTGATGCAAACTATATACTGTTTAAGAATCAGAATGGTGAAGTGTTTGCCAGGTACATTGGTACTAACTGCAGGAATGGACCGCCTATGAAGAAGATCTGGGTTCCGGAAAGGTGTCTGGAAAATCTTCCTGTGAATGTCTTCATGACACCTCACTTGAAGAAGAAAAACCTCAGACCAAAGGCATCATACGGTCCAAAGGCTTCATACAAACAGAGAACTCACCTGAGTCGCACTAACGCAAATGTTTTGCAGGGAAACCATACTCAGGCATATGAATATGATAGCGGTTCATCAAACCGCCATGTTCATAAGACCAAGAACTATTCTGCTTATTCTTATGAGTACTATTGTCCGCCTGCAAGACTGTTTGCTAAGGCTTCAAAGCCAAAATTCTCAGATGATGCACTTAGACTTATTGCTTCTAAGCCACCCTTGAAGATGTGGGTGGTTAAGAAGGCTTCACTCTCTTTTGCAGGGAAAGGTCTCCAGAAAAAAACCAAAATCGTCTGACGCTATTGCTGGGGACCTTAAACATCTTGTAGGGCGCAAGATCAAATGCCCAAATGGTCTTACTATGTACTTCGTACCTGAATCGCTTACTACTCTCCCTATTAGTCCTAACCTGGATCTAAGCTTTCATAACCCACTGGTTCGTCAAATGTTTTTGCTTCACAATGCTCTTGGTGAAGCCTATCCCCCTAACTGCACTGTAGGGTACGACACCAGCGTCTTCAAAATGGATTATTGACAGTGGGTGTACAAATCACATGACTGGCAAAAGAAGTCTTCTTATGGACTCAACATTATGTCCATCCGACAAGAGCCACATCACATTTGCTGACACTGGTAAAAGTAAGGTATTGGGTCTAGGTAGAGTTGCAATATCAAGGGATCAACACATGGATAAAGTCATGCTTGTTGAATCCCTTGGCTTCAACTTAATGTCTGTCTCAATGCTTTGCGATTTGAACATGATCGTAATGTTTGGAAAATATCATTGCCTTGTACTAATGGAATCTAACAAGTCTCTAGTGTTTGAAGGGTATCGAAAAGATGATTTGTACGTGGTAGATTTCTCAGTAGGGCCACAGCTTGCAGTATGTCTTCTAGCAAAGGCTTCAGAATGCTGGCTGTGGCATCGGAGGCTTGGACATGCTGGCATGAGGAACCTCCACACCCTTGCAAAGAAGAAGCATGTCACAGGCATCGAGGGCGTCAAGTTCAAGAAAGACCACTTATGCGGTGCCTGTGAAGCAGGGAAGATGACGAGGGCCAAACATCCCTCGAAGACAATCATGACCACTACTCGACCCTTTGAACTGCTTCACATGGATCTTTTCGGTCCCACTCATTACTCAACTCTAACTACTACTGCTTGCCTCTATGGCTTCGTTATTGTTGATGATTATTCTAGATATACTTGGGTGCACATAATCCTTTACAAGACTGAAGTGCAGGATGTCTTCAGACGCTTCGCCAATCGAGCTATGAACAATTTTGGCACCAAGATAAAGCACATCAGAAGTGACAATGGCACTGAATTCAAGAACACTGGCCTTGATACATATCTTGATACCTTGGGCATCACACATGAATTCTCAGCCCCGTACACGCCACAGCAGAATGGCGTCGTCGAACGTAAGAACAGAACACTAATTGAGATGGCCAGAACGATGCTAGATGAATACAAGACCCCAAGAAAATTCTGGCCCGAAGCCATTGATACTGCATGCCATACAATCAATCGTGTTTATCTTCACAAGCTACTGAACAAGACATCTTATGAGCTCCTTACTGGCAAGAAGCCAAATGTCAGTTACTTCAGAGTATTTGGCGCAAGGTGCTGGATCAAGGACCCACATCACACCTCAAAATTTGCACCAAAAGCACATGAGGGTTTTATGCTTGGATATGGAAAGGATTCGCACTCCTACAGAGTCTTCAATCTCTTTCATTACAAAGTGGTTGAAACAGTGGATGCGCGGTTCGATGAGACCAACGGTTCACAAAGAGAGCAGCTGCCAAATGTGCTAGATGAAGTTCCATCCAGTGAATCAATCAAGCTAATGGGAACTGGAGAAATTATACCTTCTGAAGCTCATCCTGAAGAAGAACTTATCATTTCAGCACCTGATCAACATGAAGACAATGCTCAGCCTGAAGATATTCCTTCCAACAACGACAATGAACAGCAAGAGCAAAGTCTTCGCCCTGTACATCCTCGTGTTGCCAATGAAGTGCATATTGAAAGAATAATTGATAGCATCAATGAACCTGGTCCACTCACTCGTTCAAGGGCAACTCAGCTAGCAAATTTCTGTGGGCACTTCGCATTCGTCTCAATAGCAGAACCCAAGAAAGTTGAAGAAGCCTTCATGGAACCTGAATGGATTCAAGCTATGCAAGAAGAGCTTCAACAGTTTGAGCTGAATAATGTATGGGAACTGGTTAAGCGTCCTGATCCACGGAAGCACAATATAATAGGCACCAAATGGATATACCGCAACAAGCAATATGAGCATGGTCAAGTTGTCAGAAAGAAAGCTCGTCTCGTCGCTCAAGGATATACTCAAGTGGAAGGCATTGACTTCGATGAAACATTTGCTCCTGTGGCTAGACTTGAAGCCATACGCATACTGCTGGCCTATGCAAATCATCATAACATACTTCTATATCAAATGGATGTGAAGAGTGCCTTTCTCAATGGCAAGATTGAAGAAGAAGTGTATGTTGCACAACCACCTGGCTTTGAAAATCCAAAACATCCTGACATGGTATACAAGCTCAACAAGGCACTGTATGGCCTCAAACAAGCCCCTCGGGCTGGTATGACACACTCAAATACTTCCTGAAGAGCAAAGGCTTCATACCTCGTTCCCTAGATCCCACTCTTTTCACGAAGACATATGATGGTGAACTGTTTGTGTGCCAAATATATGTGGATGACATTATCTTCGGCTGGACCAATCAGAAGTACAATGAAGAGTTTGGATATATGATGCAAGAGCAATATCAGATGTCCATGATGGGGGAGCTGAAGTTCTTCCTTAGTCTTCAAATACGACAACAACGCAATGGCATCTTCATATCTCAAGAGAAGTATCTCAAAGATTGCCTGAAGAAGTTCGGTATGCAAGACTGCAAAGGCTTCACAACACCAATGCCAGCCAAACATCATCTGGGTCCTGACGACAATGGTAAAGAGTTCGATCAAAAGGTATACCGCTCCATGATTGGTTCTTTACTTTATCTATGTGCATCTAGGCCAGATATTATGCTTAGTGTTTGCATGTGTGCTCGATTTGAAGCGGCACCAAAGGAGTCGCATCACTTAGCTGTGAAGCGAATTCTTCGATATTTGGCTCACACCCCAACTCTAGGATTATGGTATCCAAAGGGCTCAGAGTTTGATCTGGTTGGATTCTCGGATGCTGATTATGCTGGTGACAAAGTTGATCGCAAGTCTACATCAGGCACATGCCACATTCTGGGACAATCACTTGTATGCTGGTCTTCAAAGAAGCAGAACTGTGTATCTCTCTCCACTGCTGAATCTGAATACATTGCTGCTGGATCTTGCTGCGCTCAGCTTCTGTGGATGAAGCAAACACTCAAGTACTATGGCATTCATCTGAAGCAAGTGCCACTTTACTGCGACAAAGAAAGCGCCATCAAGATTGCTAACAACCCAGTTCAGCACTCGAAGACAAAGCACATTGAAATTCGTCATCACTTTCTCAGAGATCATGTTGTGAAGGAAGACATTGATAGCATACACGTCAACACTGAAGAGCAATTGGCAGATATCTTCACCAAGCCCTTGGATGAGAAGAGGTTTTGCAAGTTACGGTGTGAGCTAAATATCCTGGAATCCTCAAATGTCCTGTGATCAGGCACACATCCTAACCCTTATGCATATTGATGACTTAGATGTGCAACACACGAAGTGAAGTATATCTTCAGTCAATGAAGACATACATTCTAAGTGTGAATACATTAATGTGGAATTTGACTTCGGAGTGCCACGATAATTGTGCGCCGTGTCTGGGTCTAATACTTCCTATACGGTGGGAAACGCCACCACAAAACGTTCTATTTTGAAGTGTTTCACTCATGGCGTTACCTTGCAATGTCTTCACATTTGGTTTGGCTTCGATCTCAACATATTTTCGTGATTATCTTCAATATGTTGATTATATATATATATATATATATGCTAGTGTACTGTCCTATACAACATTCACTTATAGCTATGTCTTCATGTTGAATCTTTTGAACTAAGTGAATGTGATCGGACCCTAACCTCTCTATGCTTTCTTTCTCAAACTCTATCTCTCCAAGTCATATGCATTCTATTGAAACTGTCGAATGTCTTCTCTGCGTCCTTGTCAGCAGAAGATACAGAGACAACCATTAAGTCCATTTTCAATGCTCATTCCTCCACATGAATTCCGGAGAAGTAGGAACGACCACCCGACAATCCAGGCATGCGTGGGACGTGGAACAAACCCCAAAATTCGGCATAATGGCCACGTGTTCCTCAAATGCAAATCGCCAGGGGCACCTGTGTAATAGCACAGTGCCACCCCTGTGCCTATAAATACGCACTCACAGCAGTCATTATCTCTTCTTCCACCCTCGCACGAACCCTAGCGCCGCCGCTAGCTCTCGACGACGCCGGCGACGAAGCGCTTCGCTGCCGCAACCTCCCCGACGCCGTCTTCACGCCGACCGTGGACATCGTCCTCTCCGCCGTCGCCGTAGGTGTCCTCCGTCACTAAGTTAGGGCACGGAGGATCGAATTGCTCTGCCTCATCTCCCACTTCGCCTAACAGTTCTCAGTGTGGTAAATAAAACTCCCTTTTTTACAGCATCGTTGATCCTATTGATCTGTCACTTTCTACCACAAGCAGTTTCTGTTCACACAAGCTAGATCTCTCTCATACTGCATCTCATAACATGCCTAGTATATTCACTTGTGCTTCACAAAGTAGTTAGATTCCTCACTTGTACTGATCTGTGGATTCGTACAAATCTGAAACCAACTTCTTATCTATGAGTGAATGTCTTCGCACGATGAGGTCAATGTCTTCTAAACTGATTTATCTTCAAAATCTTCTGAGAATGCATATGACCTCTTCCCCTTCCCTCGCACCTTAATGCTGTCACAGGTACATGTCCGTGGGAGAATCCTTTGGTTCTCATAGTCTGCATTCATTTGCAGAATTCTTATAGCATCACATAAATTCTGCCGAAGCCAGTTCCTGTTGGTCCAACAAACGAAAACCTTTGAAGCCTTTGAACGTCTTGAAGCCTTTCAAGTTAAAGTTTATGGCTTCAGAGAAAGCAGCAAGGAAGGGTGGCAGAAAGCGTCGTGGTGAGACCTCCAGAGATCTGCCAGATGAACTCTCAAAAATGTACAAAACAGATCCTGAAGAGGATTACAGTCAGCGCAAGACCCGAATCCAATGGATTCGAAGATATTGGGCAGAACAATGGTTCAAATACAGATTTGTGACCCAGGAGTATGCTGAGAAAAACGCCATCAAGAGAGCATGGGGAGACATCCCATTCAAGAATCTTCTACCCAGGTCCAGAGATGAAGCCATTGCTCAAGGCTTCTATCCATGCATGGTCCTTGGACCACAGCCTGCTGATGCACACTCGTCGTCACTGCTATGGTGTCGTGACGACAATCTGTTCAAGCGCAACTTCCAGTTTGCTCAGAACTCAGCGAAGCAGAACAAGAAGACTTTTGGGATAGACTTCAACCCTGGTCCCTCATCTCCAAGGGCAGATGACACACGACATGCAGAACCCAATGTCATCGGTCCTTTCGCCAACCTTGAAGGCCTCATCACCTACATCTTGGTTCAAGGGACTGTAGTGAATGAGCCTGCTGCTGACACTGAGTCTGATGACGCGCCTGCAGTGCCGAAGCCAAAGCAGTTGAAGAAGCCAAAAGCTTCAAAGCCGGCCCCTTTACCAAAAATCTCAAGGGCGAAGCCATTGGCAACTGCACCTCCTGAAGACAGTGTGCAGTCCGAAGACTTATCACGCGTCTCAAGGCCCCAGAAGGCCAAGATGCCTCTGTTTCACACTGGCAAAGAGCTAACAGCTGCTGCCATTCTGCACAACGACAACATTGATCTGTCAAGTGATGAAGATCTTGCAGATGATGCTCTTGAGCAACTCATTAAGAGCAAAGAAGAAGCTGAAATCTTCAATGATCTGCCTCTCTTTGATGTCACCATCATCCACAACTTCATTGACGAGTGGTTTGACACGCCAAACATCAGCTTTGAAGATCTGCAGCTACCCATTGGCCTCAGTGTCGCCTTCCAAGGCGCCATTGCTTCAGAACTTGCTATTGCCAGCGCATTGTTGAGCTAAAGCTGAAGATTGTTATGAAAAGGCTCAGTTCAAGAAGCATATGGCCAAGCTCAGCGTGCAAGAAGTGAAGAACTTCAAGACAATGATGCACGAGCTCAAGGAAGCCTTTGTGAAGAAGCGTGCAGAAGCTCAGGGTTCGCGTGAGCGCATGAAGACTCTGGCTGACAGATGTGTGCAAGCCTATAATGAGGCTGAGAAGCGCAAGGCACTTGGGCGTCCTGGCATCGACCCCAGGATGGCCGCAAAGAAGAAGAAGCCTGCTACGGCTGAATCTGATGCACCAAGGCAAGAAGCAGTTCCGATTGTCTTCCCAACAAGAATGACTGGCTCGAAGCCAAAGAGCCGGTCAACAGCTTCAGAGCTCAAGAAGACAAGAACTGCTGAGGCTAAAGCCAGGAAGAGGAAACACTCTGAAGACTCTCCTACTGCCCCCACCAAGAAAAAGAGAAAGACCAAGAAAGCTCGGGCTGCTCCCACAGAGCCCTTGATAGTTGAACCCATTTCTATGGTTCATCCTGACGCAGAACGTCAACTGACAGTTCATGAGCCTGCTTCCACAAAGGCTCCTGAAGCTGAAGACATTCCAGCAGCCGATCCCATTGCTGCTGAAGACATTGGTCATCATGATAATGTAGAAGATGATGTAGTCCTTCCTTAGTTAGAAAACAGCGAACTCATCAGCATTGGTCGTCCACTGACGCCAATTGCACAGGATGCTTCATGGGCGGATCGCCCACAAGAGGAACAAGACTATGAGGCCCAGCCCACTCCAACTCCACAGGCGTCGTTTGCATTCCGCAGGCTTCGCAAAGGTCCAAGGCCTCAAGTCTCTACTGAAGACATTCCGGCTGCATCAGCCGCAGAAGAAGAAGTACCACAAGATCCCACTCCCCTGCTCCACCAAGAAGCAGTTCTCCAGGAGAACGTGCCTGTGACCGACCCTCCAGCTAGTCAAGTGGAGGATGAAAATCTTGAGGCTGCCACAACCAACAACGAAGCTAATGTGGAGCCCTCCCCAGCAAAAGCTTCAGAAGACAGCGAAGCCACTGATCCCGCCACTTCTGTTCCTGAGTCTGCTGCCGGTCCCCAATTCAACTATCATGTTGAGCACAGGCCTCAGGTCCAGAAGCCAATCCCAAGACTGCCAAGGTTTCCAGGTCCTGCATCAGCACCTGGCTCCTTCAACATCAATGGCTTCAGGGCAGACAACATGTTCTTCAATAGCTCCAGGAACCCCTACTCAAGGGAACGGATATCATCTGATCGGTTCTGGAGCTATCCTCAGCGAAGCTATTACTCTTGCATTCTTTACAACCAAGGTCGCATCTTCCCACACAAGCGACTTGACGTTGAAGCTATAGCTGGTCTGCCCTGTCTAGAAGAAGCGTTGGATTGCTTCAAGCAAGTGGGTTTGCTGCAATTTGTTACTGCTGAAGAGCATTGGAATGAAGAGCTGCTGCTACAATTCTATGCCACACTTCACATCAAAGGATACAACAGAGATCCGAAGACTTGGGTCCTGGAGTGGATGACTGGCAACGTTCATCATGAAGCCAATGCATTTGACATCATTGAGCTCACTGGCTTGCCCACTCCTGGCGATCTCTTCGAGCAAGGCTGTCAGCTTCATGCTGAAGCTATTGAGAGCATCTTTCAGCGGCCAGAACCTGATATGAGTCAAATGCTCAGCATGATGAAGCCATTGCCCCAAGATGCTGCGTATCCCACAGAGTTCTTCGTTGAAGATCTTGAGTACCTGCCCAGAACCATCTATCACATCATCAGGCGAACTCTCTGGCCTATCAAAGGGCACTCTCCAAATGCCAAGCTTCAGGGTGCAATGAAGACTTTGGTCTTCTATATACTTCATGGCAAATGCTTCAATGCACAGGACTTCTTCATACGCCAACTTGCTACATCAGGCATTGATCTGTTTGGTTTGAAGTTCTACGCCCCTTGGGTCATGCGGCTGATCAAGCTACACTCCGCCATCTCTTATCAGCCCTCAGCCCGCAACCATCGGATCTTCTTGCCTGACGTAGACATGTCTACTGAAGCCATATATTCTGAGCCTTTCAAGCAACCTCTAAGTCTTCAGAATGCAGAACATCAGAGTTTTACACAGAATGTTGAAGGCGTTGAAGCAGTTTCTCGGGTGCATCCTTTGGCTGGCACTACACGTGCACCACACCCTGCTTCCACTGAAGCCACTAACAGTGCCACTGCTCCAAGACCCAAGAAGCGCACTCGTGTTCTCAACGACCGAGAGCTTCTTGTGGCTCTACATCAGAAACAGGATAGACATCATGACTGGCTAAAGCGTCAGATGAAAAGCCTCTGGGTGGATGTTAATCGCACTTGAAATCTTGCCACCAAGAATGCTTTCGTGGCCCATGAAACCTGTCGCCGCACATGGAAAGGGCTCACGATGATGTGTTATGAAGCTGATCTTCAAGAGGATGGCTTCTCTGAGAGATTCAAGTCTGACTCCACACCTCCTCGAAGGGCTGTGCTGCTAGGAACTCCATCCCTTGAAGACTCTGAGTTCTCTTCCTCTGCTGCCATAGTCACTGCCAGAATTATTGAGGAAGAAGACGATGCTACTTCACCGCCACCTCCTTCAGCACCTCCAAGCTCTTCTGCACCGCCAAACAACACCAACAACCCTGCTACTTCACCTACTCCTCATGGGAACGAGTAGAGGCTCTATGTCTTCAAACCTTTTTGGTCATTACTGACAAAAGGGGGAGAAGCATATGAGATTGATAGTCTTCAAGCGGGTCCATATGGGCGGGTGCTTTATATTTTGCTTCGTGCTTACAACTCTCGTTTTTGCTACCATTTGGTTCTTATGGGTTGTAACACTTAAACCAGATGGTCGTCTGCTACTTGTTTGCCACCTTGTGTTGCGAAGATAAATTCCGCATGTGTGACGATAAATTCCGCACTTAGCTCATTCTGCAGATGTCCATTTTCCATTATGCATGTCATTATCTTCATATACTTTCACATGCATAGTGGATTGTCATCATAAGTTGAAGTGGATCTCCACAAGTACCACCTGCCATGTGCATTTGCATTCCAAAAGCAAATTAACTTATATGCACATCTTCAGGGGGAGCCCTTGCAACTTATGAAGACAATTCCTTATCCTTTACAATTTCACAGATTATATTTCCCGTTGAAAACTTCAACTAGTTTGTCATCAATCACCAAAAAGGGGGAGATTGTAAGTGCATCTAGTGCCACCCCTAGTTGGTTTTGGAGTATTGACGACAAACCTAGTTGAGGGGCTAATGTGTTTGTGAGAATTGCAGGATAACACAGGTATAAGTCCTTCATGATTCGGTTTTACTACCAAAGATGACCCCTAAAAATGTATGAAGACATTGAAGTCAAAGGTGGTATATGAAGATATTCACATTGAAGACTATGACAAGAGAAGACACGATATGAAGCCTATGGAGGTCAAAGACTTAGATCTTTCGTAGGTCTTTTTCTTTTGTGTTGAGTCATAGGAACCACCGTACTGTTAAGTGGGGTCCAAGAGAACCAGTCAGAATGACTGAAGTGATGCCTAAACCAAAAACCTATGTCTTCGAGTGAAGACTATGAGAGCGAATCTTGTCCAGAGTTGGACAAGTCAGCTTTGCTTGTAGCCCAAGTAAAGTTGCTGTGTGAGTTTGAAATCTGACCGTTGGAACACGTGTCAGTTCCTTAGTGACCCAGGGTCATTTCGGACAAATCAGGTCGGGTTGCCAAGTGGCTATAAATAGCCCACCCCCTACAACCATAAACGGTTGGCTGCTCAGATTAATAGTACGGCTTTTGTCGTTTGAGAGCAACCCACCTCGAAGCCTTTGAGAGAGAATTCCTTGCGAGGATAAAAGCCCTAACCACCAGAGCCAGAGAGAATTGGGCATCACTTAAGTCTTCTTGTCTGTGTGATCTGAAGACTTATTACACTTGAGGACTGTGCATCCTCCAGCCGGTTAGGCGTCGCGTTCTGAACATCCAAGAGACATTGTGGATTGCCAGTGAACGGAGTCTGTGAAGGCTTGGGAGTCTACCTTGAAGACTTACCAGAGTGATAGGGCGAGGTCTATGTGACCTTAGCTCAAGGAGAATACGGTGAGGACTGGGTGTCCTGAGCTGCGTGTTCAGGACTGGGTGTCCGGGACTGTGTGTCCTAAGGTTTAAATACCTAGCCGCTCCAACCAGACGTACAGTTGTCACAGCAACTGGAACTGGTCCAACAAATCATTGTCTTCAATGAGTCACTGGTTTCATCTTCACTTCACTTTACTTACTGTTACTCATTGTGGAGTCATTGTATGTTTGCACTATCATTTGTCTTCACTGAGTGACTGCGTGTTCTGTTTGGCTTCACAATAACTTCCTACCTGATCCTTACTACCTAGCTGATATTAGTCTTTGTGCTTTCACTTCATTGAATACTCGACTATGGTTTGCCTAGTGTAGTCTACCTTCCGATGCATGGTAATAGGTTTAATTCTATCGTTTGTCTTAAAAACTTCTATAGGTTCTGAAGACTTTCATAAAAATCGCCTATTCACCCCCCTCTAGTCGATATAATGCACTTTCACCAAGGATGAGCTCGGCCTTGCCAAGAGGCAGCTCGAGGAGAACAAAGGTAAGTAGTACCTAGTCTATGGATATGTATAAAGAGAATGCGATTGCAAAATGACAAGATCATCGTAAATTTGCCAGGGGCCACGACCGAGGTGGCGACCCTGAAGCAAGCGCTATCCGAGGCCGAAGGCAAAGCGGCCAAGGAGCGCACTGAGCGGGAAAGGCATGAGGCACGGGTGGGCGAGGTGCAGCAAGAGCTCCAAGCTCTCGTGACGAAGCATGAGGCGTTGGAGCTTGACTCGAAGACGCGAGAGTCCGAGCTTGCCGCGGCCCTTGAGAGCGCAAAAAATGCCAAGGCCGAAGCCCAAAAGGCCCTCTAGGAGATTGATGCGATGAAGAAGATAGTGACGGGTAAGGCATTCTATATGCAACGTAAGCATGTGAAAGTAAATTACTTGTTACTTACCCGAATCCGGAGCTCTCTAGGAGCATTCGCAGATTTGCCCCACAGCATGTCGGATGCCGCAAAATTTTACTAGGCCGAGGAGGGAAGCTCGACGGAGAAGTTGTTCTGGGCCCAGTATACTGGGACCGAACACCCAGTACCTATGAGCGACCAGCTGAAGCAGCTGGTCGAGCTACACAAGGCGGCCGAACAGGCCATGAAGGGCTTGATAGTCCGAATGTGGCCTGGCGACGCCCTTCCCAACAGCTACTTTGGCTTGGTGAGGCGGCTTGTGGATGCCTGCCCACGACTGGAAGTTATCAAGCGATCCGTTTACATCGTAGGTGCACGCGGGGCTTTCGCCCGTGTGAAGGTACAATGGGCCAAGCTGGACGCCGTGAAGCTGATCAAGGAAGGGCCGCCGGAGGGCAAGGAGCATCGCCACCCCGAGATGTACTATGAGGGTGTCCTGAAGGGTGCTCATCTTGTAGCGGACGAGTGTTCGAAAGATATAATATTCGAGTAAATTCGCTCATGTAATCCTGTATTTATGAAAACTTGTTCATATGCGCTATGCAACGCTTGTTTGAATTTAAAATATTACCTTTTGTGCGGCTGTTTATCAAATCTGAGAGATGGCTAGTCGTTGGCTTCTGCCCCCATGCCACGAGTGCTGGGGTGTTCGGGATAAACCTGAGCACTCTTGTTCCCATTTTTGGGTCCTTCGAGGGAGGTGCTCAGCACAACGAACAAGGCAATCAGACTGTAATGGTTATCACTCTCACTTAGCCATAGAATTCTATAATTTTAAATTTCGGCGAAGCCCCTAGTATTCGGAAGGCCGAATCTAGGGCGCGATACACGCCTTAAGCCGGACAGGGCCGACTCCTCGCTCTAAGCGGCATAAGTCTTTAAGGACTCGAAAACCTCTCGAACAGCGACCGGTCTCTTGCCTTATCATGACAGTTAGTTTTAGCTTTCTCTACTGAGGTGCTTAGCCCAGCAGAACAGAGGCACAATCGCAGTAGTTCTCCCAGTGCTACCTTAGCCGATATAGTGGAACGTAAGGTACCAAAACATGGGAGCCGGGCAAACCAAACTATTGACCAAAGACATGATTCGGAGCTGATGCATATAATGCTATAAGTTTGGGGTGCCGCACTTGTGAAAGTGTTCGGACTTCTCACACCATATTGTGGGGTACTTAAGCCCCTGCTGTATTGGCCGTACCAAAGTGTACGGTTGCAAGGTGTCATTAATGAACACACATATATATATATATAAGAAGAATGCAATAAAAGCCTTAATGCAATGCATTGTTTTATTCAAAAAGGTGCGTTAAAGCAGAATGATGCAGGTAGTGCGATAAGCAAAAAGTAGGACTATGTCCCCTCCAAGGGCAAGTTGAGGAATAATATTAAAGCAAGTATTTCACTCGTTATCGTAATCCACCTGGGAGTGCCGTGGTGTGACGTAGCTTTCTGCCTCCTTGGTTGCTGCATCATGTGTTCGGCAATCACGCTGCTGGACAGGGTTTCCAGAGATTGAAGTCCTGAAAGAGAAAAATAACAAAGTGGGAAGCCCCTGGTGTGGTTTAAGCCGTGTCTTGGAGCATGCCGCAGTCCTGCCCCCCTCCCCACCTGTGCCCATGGTATTTTTAATGCGTAATTATGTACACATGGCATGGATTTCACCGTTTGGCTGGGACCGGGGTGGGGGCTGCATTGCTATGCGAGCTCAGGACGTGCAAGGCGGTCCTGTTGCCGATTACTCCGGGCGCGCTTGAAGGTGTCCGGGTCCTTAAACGCCGAACTAGTGGATTGCCTTAAGAGGCTGTTTTGCGATTCCGCTGCGAGGGCCACAATGTGCTCCTCTGTTCGGAGAGAGCGCTCTGTGTTTCCATTAAATGTAATGACCCCCCGAGGTCCTGGCATCTTGAGCTTGAGGTATGCATAATGCGGTACCGCATTGAATCTCGCAAACGCGGTTCGCCCGAGCAGTGCATGATAACCACTATGGAACGGGACTATATCGAAGATTAACTCTTCGCTTCGGAAGTTATCCGGGGATCCGAAGACCACTTCTAGTGTGACTGAGCCTGTGCAATGGGCCTCTACACCTGGTATGACGCCTTTAAAGGTCGTTTTTGTGGGTTTGATCCTTGAGGGGTCTATACCCATTTTGCGCACTGTGTCCTGATAAAGCAGGTTCAGGCTGCTGCCGCCATCCATAAGGACTCGAGTGAGGTGAAATCCGTCAATGATTGGGTCTAGGACCAGTGCGGCGAATCCGCCATGACGGATACTAGTGGGGTGGTTCCTGCGATCGAAGGTGATCGGACAGGAGGACCATGGGTTGAACTTTGGGGCGACTAGCTCCAACGCATATACGTCCCTGAGCGCACGCTTCCGCTCCCTCTTGGGGATGTGGGTTGCGTATATCATGTTCATCGTCCGCACTTGTGGGGGGAACCTCTTTTGTCCTCCAGTATTTGGTTGCCGGGGCTCCTCCTTGTCATCGCTATGTGGCCCCTTATTTTTGTTTTCGGCAAATAACTTGCCGACCTGCTTGAACACCCAACAATCCCTGTTGGTGTGGTTGGATGGCTTGTCGGGGGTGCCGTGTATTTGACACGAGCGATCGAGTATACGGTCCAAACTGGACGGGCCCGGAGTGCTTTCTTTGAATGCCTTTTTTCGCTGACCGGGTTTAGAGCCTTTGAATCCGGCATTGACTTCCGTATCCTCGATATTATCGCTGCTAATGCGGCACTTATGTTTGTTGCGACGTGACCTACTATTGCCGTCCTTGGTATCCAAAGTACCATGGTTCTTTGATATGTTATTACTGCGAGCCAGCCAGCTGTCTTCTCTCGCACAGAAGCGGGTCATGAGTGTCGTGAG
This sequence comes from Triticum urartu, assembly GCF_003073215.2. NCBI lineage: Eukaryota > Viridiplantae > Streptophyta > Magnoliopsida > Poales > Poaceae > Triticum > Triticum urartu. Next base: position 337,927,051 of record NC_053026.1, read on the forward strand.
GGCTGCCATAGATTTCGGCTTTTCCCGACCAAGGTGCCGGGCTAGCCACTCGTCGCGGATGTTGTGCTTGAAATCTGCTAGGGCCTCTGCATCCGGACAGTCGACGATTTGATTTTTCTTTGTTAGGAACTGTGTCCAGAATTGTCTGGCCGATTCTTCTGGTTGCTGAATTATGTGGCTCAAGTCATCGACATCTGGTGGTCGCACATAAGTGCCCTGAAAGTTGTCGAGGAATGCGGCTTCCAGATCTTCCCAACAGCCAATGGACTCTGTTGGCAAGCTATTGAGCCAATGCCGAGCTGGTCCTTTGAGTTTGAGTGGGAGGTATTTAATGGCGTGTAGATCATCACCGCGTGCCATGTGGATACGCAGGAGGAAATCCTCGATCCATACCGTAGGATCTGTTGTGTCGTCGTATGATTCTATATTTACGGGTTTGAAACCCTCTGGGATTTGATGATCCATTACTTCGTCTGTGAAGCATAAGAGGTGTGCGGCGCCTCTGTACTGGGCTATATCGCGACGCAGCTCCAATGAGTCTTGCCCGCTGTACTCGGCCCGGCCGGATTTACTTTTACTGTATCCGGCGTGACAATTATCGTCTCGCGTAGTGGCGCGCCCTCGTGATCCGTAGATCGATCTTGCATGTTTTTCTTTGTCCTCCAATACGTCTCGCAGGTCTGGCGTATTTCCCCATGCCTTTTTATTTGAATGGTGTCGGGGTGCAGGCTGAACTTTTGGCTGGAATGCCTCTCTGTCGCGGCCACGGGGTGGATGATCAGCCGCATCGTACGCTTCTTCCTCCAGTCGGGGTAGCGACCTGCATTTTGGGTAACTCTTGGAGGGGCGTTCGAGTTTATTTTCCTCGGCCGCCAGGACTTCAGTCCATCTGTCAGCTAGCAGATCTTGATCAGCCTGAAGCTACTGCTGCTTTTTCTTAAGGTTATTTGCCGTGGCTATAAGCCGGCGCTTGAAGCGCTCTTGTTCGACGGGATCCTCTGGCACAATGAATTCGTCATCGTCGAGGCTTGCCTTGTCCTCGAAGGGAGGCACGTGATTATCATCCTCCTCATCTGCCGCTCTCTCAGGAGGGCTGGCCTCTCCATCCTCCTGCCCTAAATCGTGCTGGAGAGGATTATTGCCATCTTCGGCACTATCCGGAGTGCTATTATCTCCTGTGCCGGTATCACCACTTTTGCTTTGGCGGGACTTAGAGCGGCACCGCTGACGTCGGCGCTTGTGTTGCTTCTTGGAGGGGTCATCCTCCGTTGTCTCGTCGCCATTGCCTTCTTTGGGTGTGTCCACCATGTATATATCGTATGATGAGGTGGCTGTCCAGTGCCCTGTGGGCAGTGGTTCCTCTTCGTCTCCCACATCATCGTCCATACCGTCGATGTCTTCAGAGTCGAATCAAGCATGTCGGTTAAGTCGTCAATAGTGGCTACTAAGTGGGTGGTGGGTGGGCGTCGAATTTTTTCGTCGTCCGCGTCCCAATCCTGCCGAACATAGTCCGGCTAGGATCCTCCTGACAAGGAGAGAGACCTTAATGAGTTCAGTATGTCGCCAAAGGGCGAGTGCTAAAAAATATCCGCGGAGGTAAACTCCATGATCGGCGCCCAATCAGATTCGCTAGGAACGGGCGCAGGTGGTTCGGAGTCCGTGGCCGGAGAAGGATCTGGCAGTTTGACAATACGACTCTCATGCAGGGTAAGGTTGATGTTCGGCTCGATCGCCGCTGAGGATAAGGCTTCCGTGGCGGGGTCCATCCACCTATCCATGGATGGCGCAACTGGCTCCGAATTGAGGGTCGGAGCAGCTGCCGGTGCGATCTCCTGAACACTGTCCGATGGTAGAGCTAAATCATAGTCATCGTGACCGTGTGCGCACAAGGTAGGGGCTCGAATACGTCGAAGATCAAGTCTCCGCAAATATCGGCCGTGTATTTTAAGCTTCCAAACCTGACCTGGTAGCCAGGGGCGTAACTTTCGATCTGCTCCAGGTGGCCAAGCGAGTTGGCCCGCAGTGCGAAGCCGCCGAACACAAAGATCTGTCTGGGGTAAAAAGTCTCACCCTGGACTGCATTGCTATCGATGATCGTAGGAGCCATCAAGCCTAACGGTGACGACACAGAGGAACTCTCAATGAAAGCACCAATGTCGGTGTCAAAACCGGCGGATCTCGGGTAGGGGGTCCCGAACTGTGCGTCTAAGGCGGATGGTAATAGGAGGCAGGGGACACGATGTTTTACCCAAGTTCGGGCCATCTTGATGGAGGTAAAACCCTACGTCCTGCTTGATTAATATTGATGATATGGGTAGTACAAGAGTAGATCCGCCACGAGATCGGAGAGGCTAAACCCTAAAAGCTAGCCTATGGTATGATTGTATGTTGTCCTATGGACTAAAACCCTCCGGTTTATATAGACACCGGAAAGGGCTAGGGTTACACAAGGTCGGTTACAAAGCAGGAGATATACATATCCGTATTGCCTAGCTTGCCTTCCACGCCAAGTAGAGTCCCATCCGGACACGAGACGAAGTCTTCAATCTTGTATCTTCATAGTCCAACAGTCCGGCCAAAGGATATAGTCCGGCTGTCCAGAGACCCCCTAACCCAGGACTCCCTTAGTGACCTTCGTAAAGTCATTATGAACGAGGCTCACAATTCACTTCTCTCTATTCACCCTAGAAGTACAAAGATGTACCATGACCTCAAGCAGTCATATTGGTGGACTCGAATGAAGCGCGAGATTGCTCAGTTCGTGAATGAATGTGATGTCTGTAGAAGAGTGAAAGCAGAACACCAATGGCCAGCTGGTCTCCTCCAACCTCTTGCCATTCCAGAATGGAAGTTTGACCATATTGAGATGGACTTCGTGACTGGATTTCCTAAGTCCAAGCGTGGCAATGATGCTATCTTCGTTGTCATCGACAAGCTTACCAAAGTGGCTCATTTTCTTCCTATCAAAGAAACTATCACAGCAGCCCAGTTGGCACAGCTATATACCTCCAGGATTGTCTCTTTGCACGGCATTTCGCAGTTGATATCTTCAGATCGTGGGAGCATCTTCACCTCTAAGTTCTGGGATTCTTTTCAGAAGGCCATGGGCACCAACATTCGCTTCAGCACAGCCTTTCATCCTCAAACCAGTGGCCAAGTCGAGCGAGTCAATCAAATTCTTGAAGATATGCTCAGGGCTTGTGTCATTTCTTTCGGTATGAAGTGGGAAGATTGTCTTCCATATGCCGAGTTCTCCTACAACAACAGCTTCCAAGCGAGTTCGAGCAAGGCCCCATTCGAGATTCTCTATGGCAGGAAGTGCCATACTCCTCTTAATTGGTCAGAGACTGGTGAACGTCAACTTCTTGGCAATGACTTGATCACAGAGGCTGAAGAAATGTGCAAAGTCATTCGTGAAAATCTCAAAGCCGCGCAATCATGCCAGAAGAGTTACTATGATAGCAAGCATCATGACTTGGCTTTCGAGATCGGAGACCATGTCTACCTCCGCGTCTCTCCAATGAAAGGTACTCGACGCTTCGGTATCAAAGGGAAGCTTGCCCCTAGATAGGTGGGTCCTTTCAAGATCATTGGAAAAACAGGCGATCTCGCCTATCAACTTGAGCTTCCATCCAACTTTGCAAACATGCATGACGTGTTTCACGTGTCTCAGCTTCGCAAGTGTTTCAAGACTCCTGACCGCACCGTCAACTTCGAAGAGATTGATCTCCAAGAAGACCTGTCTTATCATGAGCACCCCGTTGCTATTCTTGAAGAAACTGAGCGCAAGACTCGCAACAAGTCTATCAAATTCCTGAAAGTGAAGTGGTCGCATCATTCCGACCGTGAAGCCACCTGGGAATGCTAGGACCACCTCTGTTCCGAATATCCGGAGTTTTTCCAGTCCTAGATCACGAGACGAGATCCTTTCATAGTGGTGGAGTGTTGTAACGCCCCATATGTACCCTGCCATATTTGTATTCCAACTCTTGCCATTTCCGGCACTAAGTTATGATATTCCTCGTTGTTGGGTTTCGTCTTTGTTTTGCTTTTGTCTTTGTCATGCATCTCATATCATGTCATCATGTGCATCGCTTTTTCATACGTGTTCGTCTCATGCATCCGAGCATTTTCCCCGTTGTCCGTTTTGCATTCCGGCGCTCCTATGTCCTCCGGTGTCCCTTTTTGCCTCTTTTCGTGTGCGGGTGTTAAACATTCTCAGATTGGACCGAGACTTGCCAAGCGGCCTTGGTTTACAACCGGTAGACCACCTATCAAGTTTCGTACCATTTGGACTTCGTTTGATACTCCAACGGTTAACCGAGGGACCGTAAAGGCCTCGTGTGTGTTGCAGCCCAACACCCCTCCAAAGTGGACCAAAACCCCCTCCATCATCTCGGTCGTTTGATCACGATTGCGTGGCCGAAAACCGTGCTCAATTTGGAGTCTCCTAGCTCCCTCTACCTATAAATATAGACCACCCTCGAAAATCTCGCAGTCAAACCCTAACCTCTCCCTCTCCTCGCGCCGCCGGACGAAAAACCGCCGGCCCGGACATGTCCGATCCACCTATCCACCGCCACGTGTCGTCGCACCGTTCGTCGGGGCACCGCGCCCACATCGCCGTCCGACCCGCGCGCCGACCCACGTGCCAGCCCGCCGGGGCCCAGGCGGGGCCCTCCCGGCCCGAAGCCGCCGCCGCCCGGCTCGCCCGCGTCCTCGCGCCTGAGGGTCGCTGCCTCCGCCGCCCAGATCGCCGTCTCCGCCACCCCGCTCCCCGCTCGCCGGCCGGAGCTCGTCGCCGGCAGCTCCCGTGCCCCCGCGAGGTGCCTTGCCTCCAGATCCGCGCCGAGGTGGCCGGAGCCGCCGCCCGCCGGATCCGAACAGGGAAGGTACAGATCCGCCCTCCTCCGGCCTCCCCCTCGCCTTCCTCCCTCGCCGGAGCAAGGCTCCCCATCGCCGGAGTTGACCTCGGTTCGCGCGCCAACGAAGAAATCTAGATCCAGAGAGGTCTAATTTCACTAAGTCCTCGTCCCTATTCATATTTTTAGCATTGTTCATCGCATCATATCTTTGCATCCGTGGCTCCGTTTTGGGCATGTAGCATATAAAATTGTTCGTATCGATGTGTACTTCATTTCATCCCATTGCACCATGTTCATTGGATCTCATCTTGATGCCCTAAATGCTGTTGCAAGAGTGCTATGTAAAGTAGCTCTCGTGATGTTGCTAATTTCAGGGACTTAGAATTCTTCTAAGTCATTTCCCTGATGATATTTTTATGCCATGTATTCATGTTGCTACAGAGTGATCCATGCCTCTTTTGAGCATGTTCAGTAAGGATGATTTTGAGATATTGTTATGCTCTATCCATCCATGTCCTTGTTGGCAATTATGGAGCACCCTAGCATGACTCAATCTTGCTCTACTTTTGCTATAAAATGTTCCTGGCAGATTGTTTACGTGTTAAGAAATTTTGCCGAGGTTGTTGTAGTTGATCCATGCATGCTATGAGGTTGTTCTTGCCATGGTTAGCTTATTTATCATGTCTACTTGCTGAGTGTATGCTTAGTTTGTCTTGCAATGCCTTGTGGTGAGTGCATCGAGCTCACAAACATGCCTACATAAATCTGTTTTGCCATGTTCTAGTTTTCTGCTAAGTCTGAATCTGTTAACGAAACTTGCTATGTTCACATGATTGCCATTGTATTTTATGATCCCTTTAGGCTTATGGTCAGTAAGGGACTTTTGTTGTATGCTTTGCGTAGCTTCATTCCATGCCTTCCTTTGCCATGATATGTTCCTATAGCATGTTGTTATCTTGCTCTAAACATTTCTTCCTGATGTTAAATCCTGCCATGTTGTTATTTTCACTAAGTCTGTGAACCTGATATCTTTTGCACTTTTGCCATGCTTGTTTGAACCTGATATTGTGTGAATTAGCTATAGCTCAGTGTTCATATTTTGTCAAGCATCTTGAGTGTATCACTGCCATGTGATTTTTTTGTTATGTTAGAGTGCAGTAGCTTACTTTTCTTGATGCATTTAGATGGCATCGTGCTGTTAATCGCAGCTTTGTGACATTATTGTTTTACTTGCCATTTGCAAACCGTGCATCCGATTCTGGTGATCTTTATATCGATTTCGATCGAAATCAACTCATCTTTCCAGTGGCACTCTTGGTTTTCCAAGTTGAGACTTGGTTCAATCTTTCCTTTCCGAAGCATGCATATGCATCGCTTATCGCATCCCGCATATCATGCCATGTTTTGCATCATGTTGCTTGCGCATTGCACCGTGGTTCATTGCGTCTCCCTTTGCTTGTGTTCTTGCTTTGGGTAGAGCCAGGAGACAAGTACATGATCAAGGATCCCGTTGAGTACGCTTACGAGGATCAAGCTAACGTCAACTCGGAGAACTTTGTAGGCATGATGACCATACCCTTGAAATCACTTCCATCTTTGCTTTCTAGATGCTCGCTCTATTGCTATGCTTATGCTACGATACCTACAACATGCTTATCATGCCTCCCATATTGCCATGTCAAACCTCTAACCCACCTTGTCCTAGCAAACCGTTGTTTGGCTATGTTACCGCTTTGCTTAGCCCCTCTTATAGCGTTGCTAGTTGCAGGTGAAGATTGGAGTTTGTTCCTTGTTGGAACATGTTTATTGTTGGGATATCATTATATATCTTGTTTACTTTAATGCATCTATATACTTGGTAAAGGGTGGAAGGCTCAGCCTTATGTCTGGTGTTTTGTTCCACTCTTGCCGCCCTAGTTTCCGTCATACCGGTGTTATGTTCCTTGATTTTACGTTCCTTACGCGGTTGGGTTATAATGGGAAACCCTTGACAGTTCACCTTGAATAAAACTCCTCTAGCAAGGCCCAACATTGGTTTTACCATTTGCCACCTAGCCTCTTTTCCCTTGGGTTTCGCAGACTCAAGGGTCATCTTTATTTTAAACCCCCGGGCCAGTGCTCCTCTGAGTGTTGGTCCAACCTGTCAGCTGCAGGTGACCACCAGGGGCAACTCTGGGCTGGCCTACCGGAACCTTGGACAATTCGGTGTGCCCTGAGAACGAGATATGTCAGCTCCTATCGGGATTTGTCGGCACATTCGGGTGGCTTTGCTGGTTTAGTTTTACCTTTGTCTAGATGTCTTGTAACCGGGATTCCGAGTCTGACCGGGTTTTCCTGGAGAAGGAATATCCTTCGTTGACCGTGAGAGCTTGTGATGGGCTAAGTTGGGACACCCCTACAGGGATTTGAACTTTCAAAAGCCGTGCCCGCGGTTATGGGCAGATGGGAATTTGTTAATGTCCGGTTGTAGAAAACCTGAAACTTAACTTAATTAAAATGAATCAACAGCGTGTGTAGCCGTGATGGTCTCTTTTCGGTGGAGTCCGGGAAGAGAACACGGTCTCGGGTTATGCTTGAACGTAGGTTGTTCTAGGATCACTTCTTGATCATAGATTCTCGAACGTGCTTTGCCTTCTCTTCTCGCCCTCATTTTGCGTATGTTAGCCACCATATATGCTAGTGCTTGCTGCAGCTCCACCTCATACCTTTTGCCTTCCTTTAAGCTTAAATAGTCTTGATCGCGAGGGTGTGAGATTGCTGAGTCCCTGTGACTCACAGATTACTTCAAAACCAGATGCAAGGACCGATGATACCGTTCCAGGAGATGCGACTAAGCTCAAATGGGAGTTCGATGAGGACTCAGGACGATACTACGTTTCCTTTCCAGACGATCAGTAGTGGAGCCCAGTTGGGGCGATCGGGGACATTATGCATTTGGGGTTTCTTTATTTTGGTTCCGTAGTCGGACCTTGATTGTATCTGGATGATTGTAATGATATATTTATGCTATTGTGTGACGTGGCGATTGTAAGCCAACTATGTACCTCTTTTCTTATTTAGTACATGGGATGTGTAAAGATTACCCCTCTTGCGACATTGCTTACAATGTGGTTATGCCTCTAAGTCGTGCTTCGACACGTGGGAGATATAGCCGCATCGTGGGCATTACACCCACCCCCCTGGGCGCGCCCCTGCCTCGTGGACAGCCCGGAGGTCCACCGACGTACTTATTCCTCCCATATATACCCATATACCCTAAAAACTTCAGGGAGCACAATAGATCAGGAGTTCCACTGTCAGAAGCCTCCGTAGCCACCAAAAACCAATCTAGACCCGTTCCGGCACCCTGTCAGAGGGGGAATCCCTCTCCGGTGGCCATCTTCATCATCCCGGCGCTCTCCATGACGAGGAGGGAGTAGTTCTCCCTCGGGGCTGAGGGTATGTACCAGTAGCTATGTGTTTGATCTCTCTCTCTCTCTCGTGTTCTTAAGGTGGTACGATCTTGATGTATCACGAGCTTTGCTATTATAGTTGGATCTTATGATGTTTCTCCCCCTCTACTCTCTTGTAATGGATTGAGTTTTCCCTTTGAAATTATCTTATCGGATTGAGTCTTTAAGGATTTGAGAACACTTGATGTATGTCTTGCGTGGGATACCTGTGGTGACAATGGGGTATTCTATGATCCACTTGATGTATGTTTTGGTGATCAACTTGTGGGTTCCGTGACCTCAAGAATCTATGCATAGGGGTTGGCACACGTTTTCGTCTTGACTCTCCGGTAGAAACTTTGGGGCACTCTTTGAGGTTCTATGTGTTGGTTGAATAGATGAATCTGAGATTGTGTGATGCATATCGTATAATCATACCCACGGATACTTGAGGTGACATTAGGGTTTTGGTTCATTTGTGTCTTAAGGTGTTATTCTAGTACAAACTCTAGGGCTGTTTGTGACACTTATAGGAATAGCCCAACGGATTGATTGGAAAGAATAACTTTGAGGTGGTTTTGTACCCTACCATAATCTCTTCGTTTGTTCTCCGCTATTAGTGACTTTGGAGTGACTCTTTGTTGCCTGTTGAGGGATAGTTATATGATCCAATTATGTTATTATTGTTGAGAGAACTTGCACTAGTGAATGAACCCTAGGCCTTGTTTCAACGCATTGCAATACCGTTTGTGCTCACTTTTATCATTAGTTACCTTGCTGTTTTTATATTTTCAGATTACAAAAACCATTTTCTATTATCCATATTGCACTTGTATCACCATCTCTTTGCCGAATTAGTGCACCTATACAATTTACTATTGTATTGGGTGTGTTGGGGACACAAGAGACTCTTTGTTATTTGGTTGCAGGGTTGCTTGAGAGAGACCATCTTCATCCTACGCCTCCCACAGATTGATAAACCTTAGGTCATCCACTTGAGGGAAATTTGCTACTGTCCTACAAACCTCTGCACTTGGAGGCCCAACAACGTCTACAAGAAGAAGGTTGTGTAGTAGACATCAGGCCCTTATTACTCCCGGCCCATGGTAAAACTGGCCCGTAATGAACAGTGTATCACTTTATACCCATTAACGGCACGTGGTGAAACTGGCCCGTAATGAATAGTGTATCACTTTATACCCATTAACGGCCCATTATTCCGTTGGACTGTTTCTAGCCCATGTTATCTTTCGGCCTTCTCAGGGCCCATTTATTCTTGGGCTCATTTCCAGCATTCGTTTACTTACAACCCATTACTGTCATTTTCTGCTTGTGGGCCAAATTCAGCCCGTGGTTACAGTCGGCCCGTTTGTGGCCCGTTAATACGTTGGGCCATTTTCATAGCGTCATCAAATACGGCCGATTAACGACAGCCCGTTATGGTCGGCCCATGAACGGATGATTTCAACTCTAGCCCATTTACGGCCATAATGTGGTTTGTTATTGGCCCATGTTTGGCCAACCTATCATACAGCCCGTAGAAGGCCCATTGATGACACGGCCCAAAGAAGGCCCATTGTGTCTACGCCACGTAGAAGGCCCATTGTTTCTACAGCCCTTAGAAGGCCCATTGTTTCTACGGCCCGTAGGAGGCCCATGTTAACTACAGCCGGTGGGCATCAAAGTTCGCCACCAGTGCAAATATAGGGAACACCCTACACTATACAAAAATTGCTTGCTGTTTTCTTCAGCCAGTGGCTGCATGTTAAGAACAAATTTTGTATCGCACCAAAACAAATTACAACTATAAAACAAAAGGAAGGTTGGCATAAAAGTTAACAGTCTAGCAGATAAATGCACCAACAGAAGTTCAGAAGCTCGGTTCATTTGACCTGACTGTTACGTTTTCAGCTGTATTGTCCGATGGAGCACCGTAGCCTTTGCCTTCAATTCTCCTAGGCTCCCAAAGAACATAGCAAATGTCTGATAGTATGGTTTCAAAACCATCCATATCTTGACAACATCGAACAATGTCTCTCCTTGTTTCACAAAGGGTCTCTGTTAGGAAATGGACTTGTGTCTGGAGCGCAGATACAACATTGTTTTGAGCTTGCATTTCTTGATCATGAGGCAGTTTGGACGAGATTGCCTTAACAACCAACCCAGTATTACGCAGGAGCGTGCTTTTGGCACTGTTAGTGGACAGGTACTGACCCACTGTAGCAAGAGCTGACATTGCGGTTATAGTTGCCTCGCCACCTTCAGAAGGTGGCGGTTCCACCATTTTTTCCATAGCTCATTGAAAAGTTGAGGTTTTACATTAGTAGTACCAAAACAGAAGATATTAAGGAGGCAGCAAAACCAAACAAAATATCTTTGGTCTATATACAGAACTTATTCTGGTGAACCCATGTAAAATATTAGTTGTATTTTATTGCAAAGTACATAATAAAACCAGGTTCCAAACATATGACCATGTACCATCGCTAATGTATTATCTATTTCTTCACATTGTATTGAGGGCTAAGGATAAAGGGACGAAATTTATAATACGGTAAGCATAGTATGACATCATTCATATCACAAAACAACTGAGAACAGACAAACATGCAATTGTAACGTTGTGTGGGCAACTCCAGCACAGAACTAGATTACAGGTCAAGATCAAAGGAACATCACTCCTCTCTTTTAAACCTTGTAAGGTGCAATGATACGCTAAGACAATTGTGTATAAAATTGAAAAGAGTAATAGACATTGGCTGCAAACCATGCAGTTCAAGGCACAAGTCAAAGTAAGTAGTAGTTAAAAGGCATGAGGATTAAGGACTTACAACAACGGCTTTGACTGGTGTAGTCATGCCCTTCTTCTTGCTGGTGTGACAGTCCTTGAAGATTTCCATAGCATTTGGTTCAGGTACTTTTTGGTCCTTGCAGGCTTTCCTCTACATTTTGAACAAGTCAATATAGATCTGATAATATGGTATAGCGAAAAGAGTGAAACGATAGCTAATTACAAGAGCCTCGCAGTGTTCAATATAGCTACGAGATCCCGTCGTCTGTTGGAATTTCACTTTCGTACGGTTGGCCTTGTTCTTTGAACAGTTCACCTACAAGAAGATAGATTTGTGTGGCACATGTGTAAATAGGAGTTCAACATGTGATCTGATCACATATATATATATATACAATGTACCTGATACTTCGGATCAGACCAGTGTTTAACGAGGCCCCTCCAGTCTTCATTCGATATATTTTCCACTGGAGATGTTTGGGAAAGTTCACTATTACCCTTGCCTTCAAAGTGAGTTTTCCTCAAGTTATACCGATACTATCGCAGAGCAAACTTGAAAACATGGGTGCAAGCTTGTCTGGTTGCATCATCTTGGCTATCCAACTTGAACCTCATCTGTTGAAAATTATGGGAGTCTCATTATCAGCAACCTAGAAAGTATGGGACAGAGCAAGACGATATTACTAGTTTCCATACATAACCATACTTATAGATAAATGGTCGAGGAAGGTGTTGAACTGGGTTTCGTCTTTGTCATTCCTATACTGAATCCATGTTGGGAGGATATGTACATGACACCTAACGGCAACCGCTACCTCTGATACTGACTTGGCTGACTCTGTAGCATCACATGGCCTTTTTAAACCTGCCTCAAAACGGATCTCCATTCTTCCTCCTCTAGATTTAGTTAACCTATCGAGCATTATCCCTGATGTTTGTTTCCTCTTGCGCCTAGGTTCTAGTCCAACAACGAACATAGGAAGTGTTAGTGTACATCAAACTATGAGACTACATATAAAGAAGAATGCAACTGTAACTTGACTCCAGCAACTACCTTCTTGTTGTTGAAGCTCACAAGGTTCATCTGATCTTGCCAACTCGTCTTGTGTCAAGAGTGCTTGGGAAGTAGTGTCAGGTGGCAAGGGAGCTTGGGAATGTGCTGCTAGCTCAGTTGACACACGAGTAACTATAAGTGCATCTAGTGCCACCCCTAGTTGGTTTTGGAGTATTGACGACAAACCTAGTTGAGGGACTAATGTGTTTGTGAGAATTGCAGGATAACACAGGTAGAAGTCCCTCATTGATTCGGTTTTTCCTACCAGAGATGACCCCTAAAAAAGTATGAAGACATTGAAGTCAAAGGTGGTATGTGAAGACATTCACATTGAAGACTATAACAAGAGAAGACATCGCATGAAGACTATGGAGCGCGAAGATTTAGCAGTTTCGTCGTTTTGTGTTTTTCTTTGTTGAGTCATAGGAACCACCGCACTGTTAAGTGGGGTCCAAGTGAACCAGTCAGAATGACTGAAGTGATGCTTAACCAAAATCCTATGTCTTCGAGTGAAGACTATAAGAGCAAATCTTGTCCAGAGTTGGATAAGTCAGCTTTGCTTGTAGCCCAAGTAAAGTTGCCGTGTGTGTTTGAAATCTGACTGTTGGAACACGTGTCAGTTCCTTAGTGACCGAGGGTCATTTCGGACAAATCAGGTTGGGTTGCCTAGTGGCTATAAATAGCCCACCCCATACAACCACAAACGGTTGGCTGCTCAGAGTTAGTGTACAGCTTTTGTCGTTTGAGAGCAACCCACCTCGAAGCCTTTGAGAGAGAATTCCTTGCGAGGATAAAGCCCTAACCACCCAGAGCCAAAGAGAGTTAGGCATCACTGAAGTCTTCCTGTCTGTGTGATCTGAAGACTTATTACGCTTGAGGACTGTGAATCCTCCAGCCGGTTAGGCGTCGCGTTCTGAGCATCCAAGAGTCATTGTGGATCGCCGGTGAACGAAGTCTGTGAAGGTTTGGAAGTCTACCTTGAAGACTTACCAGAGTGATTGGACAAGGACTGGGTGTCCTTAGCTCAAGGGGAATAAGGTGAAGACGAGGTCTTCTGAGTTGAATCTCAGCCTCCCTAACCAGATGTATAGTTGTCACAACAATTGGAACTGGTCCAACAAATCATTGTCTTCAACGAGTCACTGGTTTCATCCTTCCCATTCCTTTACTTACTGTTGGCCCTGGTGAAGTCATTGCATGATTGCATTATATTTTGTCTTCATTGAGTGACTGCTTGTTCTGATTGGCTTCACAATATCTTCCTACCTGATCTTTACTGCATAGGTGCTATTAGTCATTGTGCTTTCACTTCATTGAATACTTGAGTATGGTTTTCCTAGTGTAGTCTACCTTCCGCTGCATGGTAATAGGTTTATTTCTATCATTTGTCTTCGAAACTCCATGTTTTGAAGACTTCCATAAAAATAGCCTATTCACCCCCCTCTAGTCGATCACTAGCACTTTCAATTGGTATCAGAGCAAGGTACTCCCTTGTTCTGTGTGATTCGGCTTAACCACCTAGAGTTTTAGCTATGTCGACTGCAGGGATAATCAAAGTCTCCGCTGCGTGCCCAGTCTTCGATGGAACTGAATATCCCTACTGGAAGAATAAGATGCGCATGCATCTTGAAGCCATTGATGTCGACCTATGGTATGTCATCAAGAATGGCATTCCCAAGGCTGGTGAAGGTGTCACCGCTGCTGATGTCAAGAAGTTCGTTCAACTGGACTCCACTGCCAAGAACATCATCTTTGGTCATCTGACCAAAGGACAGTATGGCTGTGTGAGTGCTTTGGAAACATCTAAGCTAGTCTGGGACAGGCTCTCCAAGGTCAACGAAGACGTCTCAACCCAGAGAGATCAGAGAATCAGTGTCCTTCGCAACCTCTTCAACCGCTTCAAGAGAAATGACAATGAGAATGTTTAGTTCACGTTTGATCGACTCACTGACATCACAAATGAGCTTCAAGCCCTCGGCGCCACTGAGATCACCAAGCATGAAGTTGTCAAGACACTCCTGAGATCACTTGACAGCTCGTTTGACACCCTAGCCCTGATGATTCAAGAACGTCCTGACTTCAAAACACTCGATCCATCTGACATACTTGAGAGGCTCAACACACACGAGTTTTAGCTTTCTGAGAAAAGAGACATCTACGGTCCCAACTATGGGCGAACTTGTGCCTTGAAGGCAAAAGTTGTCTCCTCATCTGAAGAAGAATCTGACAACAGTTCTGATGATCCTGAAGATATTGGAAAGGAGCTTGCTATGCTTGTGAAGAAGTTCCAAAAATTCACCAAGAAGAAAGGCTTCAGAAAGTCCTCACGATCAAGGAATGATGAAGCTTCTGCTCATGACTACAAGAAGAGAACATGCCACAAGTGCAAGAAACCTGGCCACTACATCTCCGAGTGTCCGCAGTGGGACAATGAGAACAAGAAGAAAAAGAAGAGCAAGGAGTATGATTCTGACGACAAGAAGAAGAAGAAATACTCAAAGTCTTCTTCCAAGTCCTTCTCAAAGTCTTCATCACACAAGAAGAGCTCATCTAGCAAGGCACGTGCGTTTGTTGGCAAGGAAATGGATTCAGAGGAGGAGCCCGCTTCTGAGGAGGCGGAGGTGGAGTCTGAGGAGGAGTCCGATTCGGGCGTTGCGAGTCTGGCTACAACATATGTTGCCAAGTCCATGTTCAACACTGAAGACAATGACTCCATCACCGACACTGATGCAAATGACAAGGACTACTCCGCTCCAACCTACTGCTTCATGGCACGCGGTGCCAAGGTAAACACACGCACTACTCACTATCGAACTTCCAGTGAAGATGACTCTGATTGTGGTTCCAAACCCAGCTACAAAACACTTGCTAAAATTGCAACTGAGCAACTGAAAGCTATGGAACATATTCAAAAACTGTTAGACAAAAGCGATGACCTGTTAGACGCTGAAATGACTCGATCTCAGTCCTTAATTGAAGACATAAAAAATCTTCACGTTAAGTATGAGGAACTTGAAAGTCGTCATGAAACGCTCTCAACAACTCATGAAAAGCTTTCCTATGATTATCTTCAAAGGAAGCAAGATCTTGAGAAATTGAGAGCATGAAGATCTTCAAAAGGAAAATGAGTCACTTCGCTCCAAACAGATCAGTACCGCTCAGGAAGGATTTGAACCACCATGTCTTAAATGTATTGAGCGTGACAACGCTACTTCTGTTGCTGGTTGTTCTACTGCTGCTACTATTGCAATATCTTCAACTGCTGATGTGCCAACTAACCCCTCTGCTGAGGATGCCACTGCTATTGCTAATGAGAATGCTAGGTTGAAGACATTGCTTGAAACAGGAATGTTCAAAAGTCTCAAAGGGCATCAGACACTGTGTGATGTCCTCAAAAGGCAGATCCTGAACCAAAACCCTAGGAAAGAGGGTGTTGGGTTCGAAAGGAAAATGAATGCTGATGGCTCTTACTGGAAACCTGAGCAGTACCCCAAAACCACATGGGTTGCTGCAAAGGGACCTTCAGTGGACCCATCCACCCTATCTGGCTTCACTTGTGCTAATCCCATTGTTATTGATGAATCCTTTGATGCAAACTATAAACTGTTTAAGAATCAGAAGGGTGAAGTGTTTGCCAGGTATATTGGTACTAACTGCAGGAATGGACCGCCTATGAAGAAGGTCTGGGTGCCAAAAAGGTGTTTGGAGAATCTTCCTGTGAATGTCGTCATGACACCACAAGTAAAGAAGACAAACCCCAGACCACATGCTTCATACGGTCCAATGGCTTCATATAGACAGAGGACTCACCTGAGTTGCACTAACACAAATGTTTTGCAAGGAAGTCATACTCAGGCCTATGAATATGAGCGCGTTTCATCAACCTACCATGTTCATAAGACCAAGAACTATTCTGCTTATTCTTATGAGTACTATTGTCCACCTGCAAGATTTTTTGCTAGGGCTCCAAAGCCAAAGTTCTCAGATGCTGCACTTAGACTCATTGCTTCAAAGCCACCCTTGAAGATGTGGGTGGCTAAGAAAGCTTAACTCTCTTTTGTAGGGAAAGGTCTCCAGCCGAAAACCAAAATCGTCTGAAGCTATTGCTGGGGACCTTAAACAACTTGTAGGGTGGAAGATCAAATGCCCAAATGGTCTTATTATGTATTTTGTTCCTGAGTCGCTTGCTACTTGCCCTATCAGTCCTAACCTCGATCTAAGCTTTCATTATCCACTTGCTCATCAAATGTTTTTGCTTCACAATTCTCTTCATGAAGCCTATCCCCCTAACTGCACTGTAGGGTACAACACCAGCTGCTTCAGAATGGATTATTGATAGTGGGTGTACTAATCACATGACTGGCAAGCGAAGCCTTCTTATGGACTCAACCTTACGTCCATCTGACAAAAGTCACATCACATTTGCTGACACTGGTAAAAGTAAGGTATTGGGTCTAGGTAGAGTTGCAATCTCAAAGGATCAACACATGGATAAAGTCATGCTTGTTGAATCCCTTGGTTTCGACTTAATGTCTGTCTCAATGCTTTGCGATTTAAACATGATTGTGATGTTTGGAAAATATCGTTGCCTTGTTCTAATGGAAGCTGACAAGTCTCTAGTGTTTGAAGGGTAACGAAAAGATGATTTGTACGTGGTAGATTTCTCAGCAGGACCACAACTTGCCGTATGTCTTCTAGCAAAAGCTTCAGAATGCTGGCTCTGGCATCGGAGGCTAGGGCGTGCTGGCATGAGGAACTTGCACACTCTTGCAAGAAAGAAGCATGTCATAGGCATCGAGGGCATCAAGTTCAAGAAGGATCACTTGTGCGGTGCCTGTGAAGCAGGAAAGATGACGAGGGCCAAGCATCCCTCGAAGACAATCATGACAACGACTCAACCCTTCGAACTGCTCCACATGGACCTTTTCGGTCCCACTCATTACTCAACTCTTACTACTACTGCTTGCCTCTATGGCTTTGTCATTGTTGATGATTATTCAAGATATACTTGGGTGCATATAATCCTCTACAAGACTGAAGTGCAGGATGTCTTCAGACGCTTCGCCAATTGAGCCATGAACAACTATGGCGTCAAGATAAAGCACATCAGAAGTGACAATGGCACTGAATTCAAGAATACTGGGCTAGATACATATCTTGATACTTTGGGCATCACACATGAATTCTCAGCTCCGTACACGCCATAGCAGAATGGCATCGTCAAACGCAAGAATAGAACACTTATTGAGATGGCTCGGACGATGCTTGATGAATACAAGACTCCAAGAAAATTCTGGCCTGAAGCCATTGATACTGCATGCCATATCATCAACCATGTTTATCTTCACAAGCTTCTGAACAAGACATCCTATGAGCTCCTTACTGGCAAGAAGCCAAATGTCAGTTACTTCAGAGTATTTGGTGCCAGGTGCTGGATCAAGGATCCACATCACACTTCAAAATTTGCACCAAAAGCACATGAAGGTTTTATGCTTGGATATGGAAAGGATTTGCACTCCTATAGAGTCTTCAACCTCTTTCACTATAAAGTGGTTGAAACTGTGGATGTGCGGTTCAATGAGACTAATGGCTCGCAAAGAGAGCACCTGCCAAATGTGCTAGATGAAGTTCCATCCAGTGAATCAATCAAACTTATGGGAACTGGAGAAATCATACCATCTGAAGCTCAGCCTAAAGAGGAACTTATCATCTCCGCACCTGATCAACCTGAAGACAATGCTCAGCCTGAAGACAATCCTTCTAACGATGAAAATGATCAGCAAGAGCAAAATCTTCGTCCTGTACATCCTCGTGTTGCAAATGAAGTGCAGATTGAGAGAATAATTCATAGCATCAATGCACTAGGTCCACTCACTCGTTCAAGGGCAACACAGCTAGCAAATTTCTGTGGACACTTCGCATTCGTCTCAATATCTGAACCCAAGAAAGTTGATGAAGCCTTCATGGAACCTGAATGGATTCAAGCTATGCAAGAAGAGCTTCAATAGTTTGAGCTGAATAATGTATGGGAACTGGTTAAGCGTCCTGATCCTCGCAAGCACAATATAATAGGCACCAAATGGATATACCGCAACAAGCAAGATGAGCATGGTCAAGTTGTCAGAAACAAGGCTCGTCTCGTTGCTCAAGGATACACTCAAGTTGAAGGGATTGACTTCGATGAGACATTTGCTCCTGTGGCTAGACTTGAAGCCATACGCATACTGCTGGCCTATGCAAATCATCATAACATTCTTCTGCATCAAATGGATGTGAAGAGCGCTTTTCTCAATGGCAAGATTGATGAAGAAGTGTATGTTGCACAACCGCCTGGCTTTGAAGATCCAAAAAATCCTGACATGGTGTACAAGCTCAACAAGGCACTGTATGGCCTCAAACAAGCCCCTAGGGCTAGGTATGACACACTCAAAGACTTCCTGAAGAGCAAAGGCTTCAAACCTGGTTCCCTCGACCCCACTCTCTTCACGAAGACATATGATGGTGAACTGTTTGTGTGCCAAATATATGTGGATGTCATTATGTTCGGCTGCACCAATCAGAAATACACTGACGAGTTTGGATATATGATGCAAGAGCAATATCAGATGTCCATGATGGGTGAGCTGAAGTTCTTCCTTGGTCTTCAAATACGTCAGCAATGCAACGGCATCTTTATTTCTCAAGAGAAATACCTCAAAGATTTCCTGAAGAAATTTGGAATGCAAGATTGCAAAGGCTTCACGACGCCAATGCCAGCCAAACATCATCTGGGTCCTGACGACAATGGTAAAGAGTTCGATCAAAAGGTATATCGCTCCATGATTGGTTCCTTGCTTTATTTATGTGCATCTAGGCCAGATATCATGCTTAGTGTTTGCATGTGTGCCCGTTTCCAAGCGGCACCAAAGGAATCGCATCACTTAGCTGTGAAGCGAATTCTCAGATATTTGGCTCACACCCCAACACTAGGATTATGGTATCCAAAGGGCTCAAAGTTTGATCTAGTTGGATTCTCGGATGCTGATTATGCTGGTGACAAGGTGGATCGCAAGTCTACATCGGGCACATGTCATTTTCTGGGACGATCACTTGTATGTTGGTCTTCAAAGAAGCAGAATTGTGTATCTCTCTCCACTTCTGAATCTGAATACATTGCTGCTGGATCTTGCTGCGCTCAGCTTCTATGGATGAAGCAAACACTCAAAGACTACGGCATTCATCTGAAGCAAGTGCCACTCTACTGCGACAATGAAAGCGCCATCAAGATTACCAACAACCCAGTTCAGCACTCAAAGACAAAGCACATTGAAATTCGTCATCACTTTCTCAGAGATCATGTTGTGAAGGAAGATATTGATATCATACACGTCAACACTGAAGAGCAATTGGCAGATATCTTCACCAAGCCCTTGGATGAGAAGAGGTTTTGCAAGTTACGGTGTGAGCTAAATATCTTGGAATCCTCAAATGTCCTGTGATCAGGCACACATCCTAACACTTATGCATGTTGATGACTTAGATGTGCAACACACGAAGTAAAGTATATATTCAATCAATGAAGACTTACATTCTGAGTGTGAATACATTAACGTGGAATTTGACTTTGGAGCGCCATGATAATTGTGCGCCGTGTCTGGGTCTAATACTTCCTATACGGTGGGTAATGCCACCACCAAATTCTTATGTTTGAAGTGTTTTACCCATGGCGTTACATTTTCTATGTCTTCACATTTGGTTTGTCTTCATTTTAAACTTGTCTTAATGATCATCTTCACTATGTTGATATGATTGTCTTCTGGTATATACTGATTTGGTTTGGTTTCTGTCATCTACATCATTCACTTATAGCTATGGCTTCTTGATGATTCTTTTGAACTAAGTGAATGTGATCGGACCCTAACCCCTCTATGCTTCTTTCCTAAGTCTATCTATCCAAATCATATGCATTCTATTGACACTATCAAATGTCTTCTCTGCCTCCGTGTCAGCAGAAGACACAGAGACAAACATTAATCCGTTTTCAATGCTAAATCCTTTCACCTGAAACCCGGAGAAGTGGGAACGACCACCCGACAATCCAGGCATGCGTGGGAACGTGGAACAACCTCTGATGTGTTGCACGATAGCCACGTGTCCCTCAGATGTGAATCGCCAGGGGCACTTGTGTAATAACTCTATGCCGTCCCTATCCCTATGAATACACGCCTCACCATAGTCATTATCCTTTCTTCCACTCTCGCACAAACCCTAGCACCACCGCTAGCCCTCGACGACGCCGGCGACGAAGCGCTTAGCTGTCGCGACCTCACCGATGCCGTCTTCATGTCGGCCGCGGACATCGTCTTCTCCGCCGTCGCCGTAGGTGTCCTCCATCGCCAAGTTAGGGCACGGACGATCAAACTGCTCGGCCTCCTCTCCCACTCCTTCTAGCAGTTCTTCGTGTGGTAAATAAAACTTCCTTTTTACGACCCCCTTTGATCCTATAGATTCATCACTTTCTACCAAAAGAAGTTTCTGTTCACACAAGTTGGATCTATTTCATACTGCATCTCATAATATGCCTAGTATGTTCACTTATGCTTCACAAAGAAGTTAGATTCCTCACTTGTACTTATTCGTGGATTCGTACAAATCTAGAACCAACTCTTTATCTATGAGTGAATGTCTTCGCACTATGAGGTCAATGTCTTCTAAACTGATTTATCTTCAAAATCTTCTAAGAATGCATATGACCTCTTCCCCTTCCCTCGCACCTTAATGCTGTCACAGGTACATGTCCGTGGGAGAATCCCTTGGTTCTCATAGTCTGCATTCGTTTGCAGAATTCTTACAGCATCACATTAACTCTCCCGAAGCCAGTTCCTGTTTGACCAGAAAGCGGAAGCCTTTGAAGCCTTTAAACGTGTTGAAGCCCTTCAGTTTAAGCTTCATGGCACCAGAGAAACCTACAAGAAAGGGTGGCAGACAGCATCATGGCAACACCTCAAGAGATTTTCCTCTTGACCTCTATGAGCTGTACAAGACAGATCCAGAGGAGGACTACAATCAGCAAAAAACTCGAATCCAATGGATTCGAAGATATTGGGCAGAACAGTGGTTCAAGTACAGGTTCATGACCCAGGAGTATGCTGAGAAGAATGCCACCAAACGACCATGGGGAGACATTCTATACAGAAATCTTCAACCCAGGTCCAGAGCTGAAGCCATTGAACAAGGCTTCTATCCTTGCATGGTCCGTGGACCACAGCCTGCGGATGCAGACCCATCTTCATTACTGTGGTGCCACGATGATAATCTGTTCAAGCGCAACCTTCAGTTTGCCAAGAACTCGGCCAAAGAGAACAAGAAGTCACGAGGCATAGACTTCAATCCAGGCCCCTCTGCTCCTCGTGCTGATGGCACACGCGAAGCTGAACCCAATCTTGTTGGTCCCTTCTACAACCTGGAAGGTCTCATCACTCATATCATGGTTCAAGGGACAGGCGTGGATGAGCCTACAGACGACGCTGAATCTGATGAAGCGCCTGCAACATCGAAGCCAAAGAAACTGAAAAATCCTAAAGCTTCAAAGCCTTCTCCTGCACCAAAGGTCTTACAGGCGAAGCCTCTGGCCACTGCACCTCCTGAACACAGTGTGCAGTCTGAAGATTTGTCACGCATCTCCAAGCCCTTGAGAGTGAAGATGCCCTTGCAACCCACCAACCATGAACTGACTGCTGCTGCTATTCTGCGCAATGACGCCATTGATCTGTCCAGCGATGAAGATCTTGCAGATGATGCTCTTGAGCAACTGATTAAGTGCAAAGAAGAAGCAGAAATCTTCAATGGTTTGCCTCTCTTTGACGTGGCAATCCTCCACAACTTCATTGATGAGTGGTTTGAAACCCCCAATCTCAGCTTTGATGATCTGCAACTTCCAATTGGCCTCAGCGTCGCTTTCACTGGCGCCATTGCTTCTGAGCTAGCTCTAGCTCAACGCGTCGTTGAACTGAAGCAAAAGATCGACTATGAGAAAGCTCAGTTCAAGAAGCACATGGCAAAGCTCAGCGTTCAAGATGTGAAAAACTTCAAGATTATGCTGCACGAGCTCAAGGAAGCCTTTCTCAAGAAACGTGAAGAAGCTAAAGGGTCTCGTGAGCGCATGAAGAGTCTGGCTGACAAGTGCATGCAAGCCTACAATGAAGGTGAGAAGCGCAAGGCTCTTGGGCGTCCTGGCATCGACCCAGAATGGCGGCCAAGCTGAAGAATAAGAAGCCAGCTCTGGCTGAACCCGAAGCAACAAGGCAGGAAGTACATCCCATTGTCTTCCCTGCCAGTATGACAGGCTCGAAGCCTAAGGTCCCCACAGTGGCTTCAGAACTAAAGAAGACAAGGGCTGCCGAGGCTGAAGCCAGAAAGAGGAAAAATCCTGAAGCTTCTGATGCCGCTCCCTCCAAGAAGAAGCGCAAAACCAAGAAAGATCGGGCTGCTCCCACAGAGCCCCTTGTTGTCGAGCCCATCTCGGTTGCTCGTCCTAAATCTTCGCATCAAGAATGACGGATGATAGTTCATGAGCCTGCTTCCACAGAGGCTCCTGAAGCTGAAGACATTCCAGCAGTTGACCCCACCGCTGCTGAAGACATTGGTCACCATGACAATGTTGAAGATGATGAAGTCCTTCCTCAGATTGAGCACCAATTGGTATCATCGCCTGTGCTCACGCACAGCGAACTCATCAGCATTGCTTGTCCTCTGACGCCAACTGCTCAGGATGCATCGTGGGCTCATCACCCACAGAGACAAGACACTCCAAGCTCTCCCCAACTGCAAGCTACCCCACCAGTGCAAGATGATGATGACTTTGTGGCCCAGCACACTCCATCTCCACAAGCGTCGCCCGCATTACGCAGGCTTCACAAAGGACCAAGGCCCCAAGTCACTCCCACAATGCACGTGTCTGAATCCGAAGCCAAAATGGCTGAAGATGTTCTGGCTGCATCAGCCGATGAAGAAGAAGATGAATAAGAAGCTCCAAGAGTTTCAAGAGTTGCTACACCCTCGTCTCACCAAGATGTTGTTCTCGAGGAGAACGTGACCGACCCTCCAGCTTCTGAAGTGGAGGTTAACAACCCTGAAGTAGCCACCAACATCACTGCTGACGCCAATGATGTTGTCATGGTTGACGCCAATACGGCGCCGAAAGCCAATGAGGCGCCAGAAGCCAATGAGGCACTAGAAGTCAATGCTGCAGCACCTGAGGTCCAAGTACCTGAAGCACATGTGGCCCCTGAAGCCCATGAAGACAATGCCAATGCCCCTGTTCCCCCTCCAAGACCTCACACAATGGAGCTGGCATTTGATCGTGGTCAGCCAGTTATGGTTCGATGGCCCATTCTGACTCCTCCACCTGCTGCTGGTCCACAATTTGAGTACCACGTCGAGCACAGGCCTCAAGTTCAAAAGCCCAAGCCAAGACTTCCACGATTCCCAGGCACTGCCACTTCACATGGGGTCTTCAATGCAAATGGCTTCATGGAACATAATACCTTCTTCAACAGCTCCAAGAACCCCTATACAAGACCGCGCATTTCCTCAGATCGGTTCTGGAGCTATCAGCAGCGCAACTACTATTCCTATGTCCTATACAATCAAGGGCGCATATTTCCACATATGCGCCTCGACTCTGAAGCTATAGCTGGTCTGCCCTGCCTCAAAGAAGCATTGGACTATTTCAGAGATGTTGGTCTGTTGCAGTTCGTCACTGACAAGGAGCACTGGAACGAAGAATTGCTGCTTCAATTCTATGTCACTCTTCATATTCGAGGCTACAACAGGGATCCGAAGACTTGGGTCCTTGAGTGGATGACAGGCAATGTCCATTATGAAGCTAAAGGTCTTGATATCATTGAGCTCACAGGCCTGCCCACTCCTGGTGAATACTGTGAACCAGGTTGTCAACAACATCAAAATGCCTTGGAAAGCATCTTTCAGAAGCCAGAACCCAACATGAGTTAAATGCTAAGCATGATGAAGCCTCTGCCTCATGACGCTGAATACCCATCTGAGTTCTTTGTTGAAGACCTAGAGTACTTGCCTCGCACCATTTACCACATCATCAGGAAGACTCTATGGCCTGTCAAAGGACACTCATCTGCAGCGAAGCTTGAAGGAGCAATGAAGACTTTGGTTTTCTATATCTTCAATGGCATCAGCTTCAATGCTTAAGACTTCTTCATCAGGCAGTTGGCTGCGTCTGGCTCTGACATCTTTGGGTTGAAATTCTATGCTCCATGGGTCATGCGTCTGATAAAGCGTCACTCCGCCTTCAACTATCAGCCGTCTGCGCGCAATCATCTTATATTCTTTCCCGAGGTTGATCTGTCAGTTGAAGCCATCTACCCAGAACCTGCTAAAGATCCCATTTATCTTCACAATGCTGATCACCAAAGCTTCACCCAGCCCATTGAAGGGATTCCAGCAGTTTCTCGTGTTTATCCCCTGGCTGGAAACACACATGTCCCTCGTGCTCGAACTGATGTAACTGGTAGCACCATTGTGCAAAGGCCTCAAAGACGATCTCGTGTCCTCAATGACCGAGAGCTTCTCGTCGCGCTGCATCAGAAACAGGACAAACATCACGACTGGCTTAAGCATCAGATGCAAAGCCTCTTGGTGGATGTCAACCGCATTTGCAATATTGCCACCAAGAATGCCTTTGTCACTCATGAAACCTGTCGGAGGTTGTGGAAGAGTTTGACCCTACTGAGTGCTGAAGCTGATCTGCACGACGATGGCTTCACCGAACGCTTCAAGTTTGACTCAACTCCTCCCAGTAATGCTCACTTGCGTCGGACTCCCTCACTTGAAGACTCTGAATACTCGTCCTCAGCTGCGACCGTAAATGCCAGTGTCATCGCTGACCAAGATGATGCAACTTCACCTCCTCCACCTTTAGCGCGAATCAACACTGCACCAAGTTCGTCTGCACCGCCAACCAACACCGACGACCCTGCTGCTTCACCAACTCCTCAAGAGAACGAGTAGGTGCTCTATGTCTTCAAACCTTTTTGGTCCTTACTGACAAAAGGGGGAGAAGCATATGAGTTTGATAGTCTTCAAGCAGGTCCATATGGGCGGCGGTTTTATATTTTGCCTAGTGTTTACAACTCTCGCTTTCTGATACATTTGGTTCTTTGAGTTGTAAAACTTAAACTAGATGGTCGTCTGCTACTTATTTGCTATTCTGTGGTGCGATGATAACTTCCGCACTTAGGTCATTCTGCAGACGTCCATTTTTCATTATGCATGTCATTATCTTCACATACTTTTCATGCATGATGAATTGTCATTATAAGTTGAAGAGGATCTCCACAAGTACAACCTGCCATGTGCATTTGCATACCAAAAGCAAATTACTTATATGCACATCTTCAGGGGGAGCCTTTGCCACTTATGAAGACAATCCCCTATCCTTTACAATTTCACATATTTTATTCCCCGTTGAAAACTTCAACTAGTTTGTCATCAATCACCAAAAAGGGGGAGATTGTAAGTGCATCTAGTGCCACCCCTAGTTGGTTTTGGAGTATTGACGACAAACCTAGTTGAGGGACTAATGTGTTTGTGAGAATTGCAGGATAACACAGGTAGAAGTCCCTCATTGATTCGGTTTTTCCTACCAGAGATGACCCCTACAAAAATGTATGAAGACATTGAAGTCAAAGGTGGTATGTGAAGACATTCACATTGAAGACTATGACAAGAGAAGACATCGCGTGAAGACTATGGAGCGCAAAGATTTAGCAGTTTCGTCGTTCTGTGTTTTTCTTTGTTGAGTCACAGGAACCACCGCACTGTTAAGTGGGGTCCAAGTGAACCAGTCAGAATGACTGAAGTTATGCTTACCCAAAATCCTATGTCTTCGAGTGAAGACTATAAGAGTAAATCTTGTCCAGAGTTGGATAAGTCAGCTTTGCTTGTAGCCTAAGTAAAGTTGCCGTGTGTGTTTGAAATCTGACCATTGGAACACGTGTCAGTTCCTTAGTGACCGAGGGTCATTTCGGACAAATCAGGCCAGGTTTCCTAGTGGCTATAAATAGCCCACCCCCTACAACCACAAACGGTTGGCTGCTCAGAGTTAGTGTACGGCTTTTGTCATTTGAGAGCAACCCACCTCGAAGCCTTTGAGAGAGAATTCATTGCGAGGATAAAGCCCTAACCACCCAGAGCCAAAGAGAGTTAGGCATCACTGAAGTCTTCCTGTCTGTGTGATCTGAAGACTTATTACACTTGAGGACTGTGAATCCTCCAGCCGGTTAGGCGTCGCGTTCTGAGCATCCAATAGTCATTGTGGATCGCCGGTGAACGAAGTCTGTGAAGGTTTGGAAGTCTACCTTGAAGACTTACCAGAGTGATTGGGCAAGGACTGGGTGTCCTTAGCTCAAGGGGAATAAGGTGAAGACGCGGTCTTCTGAGTTGAATCTCAGCCTCCCTAACCAGACGTACAGTTGTCATAGCAACTGGAACTGGTCCAACAAATCATTGTCTTCAACGAGTCACTGGTTTCATCCTTCCCATTCATTTACTTACTGTTCGCCCTGGTGAAGTCATTGCATGATTGCATTATCTTTTGTCTTCATTGAGTGACTGCTTGTTCTGATTGGCTTCACAATATCTTCCTACCTGATCTTTACTGCCTAGCTGCTATTAGTCATTGTGCTTTCACTCCATTGAATAATTGACAATGGCTTGCCTAGTGTAGTCTACCTTCCGCTGCATGGTAATAGGTTTATTTCTATCGTTTGTCTTCGAAACTTCCATGTTTTGAAGACTTTCATAAAAATTGCCTATTCACCCCCCCTCTAGTCGATCACTAGCACTTTCAGTAACTCGTGCAGCTGGTAGTACTGTGGAAGGTGTTGTAAGAACTAGGGCTATCTCTGCTTGTTTGGTGGCAGCTATTTGTTTCTGTTTGGCTTTTTCTGCAGCTCGTGTAGCATGGGATACCCTGTTTGTAGAATTTTCCGCTGGACTTTGACCTTCTATTGCACCATCAATACCAGCAGAATATGCAAGATTCTTCCGGCTCCCGTTCCCTGCCATTCTGTGTTTCTTCCTCTTTCTCTGTGCCATGTTAAGTCAAGCCGACAAGAAAAACGAATAACAATTTAGTTCTTCAGAACAAATTGATGCGTGATACAGACGAAATGAACTTTGATGTTAGACAACCACATGATAGGAGGATGTAATATGTACGAAAAACAGGACAAAAGAGATAACCAGAACTATGATGTGTAAACTAAGCAGAAGACATTTCACTAAATTAGAAGCAATGCAATGGAAGATAGACAGCATATGAAAGATGCTACAAATATCGCTCTGCCAAGTTAACAGTGTCTCATCATAAATGGTGTTTAAACAAATGTGAAGCAGTACAAGAAATAAATCATATGCAAGATGCAAACAACATCACACTACCAAGTTAGAGGTCTCTCGTCATTAGTGCCATTGCATATTCACAGCTTATGATGTGTAAACTAAGGAGAAGGCATTTCAACAAATTAGAAGCAATGAAAGCTAGACACCATATGAAAGATGCAACGAATATCACTCTACCAAGTTAAAACTATCTCACCATAAGTGTCATTTCAACAAATTAGTAGTACAAGCTAGAAAAGAATGCGAGATGTAACCTATATCACACTCCAAAGTCAAACGTGTCTTATGATAAGTGATTGTTGTAGGTTACACAACAGTAGTAATTTGATGTAAGAACATGGTGTGATAGACATATATTGTATGTTCTAGAAACATGAACATGTGTCTTATTCAAGTATAATGTGTAAAGTAAGCAAATGGAATTCAACAAAATTAGAAGCAATACAAGCTAGACATCACACATAACATGCAACCACATATAACAGTGCCAAGTTAGAGGGAGCACCGGTGATGGTGCACTAGGGGAGACGTGCTCATCATAAACATAGCTACGTTGAGTGTCTATGCATGTGTTGTCTTGGAAATCATCTTGGGGGGTGGAGGAGTAGAAACTGTAGAGGCCCTCTGTTTGGTAGGAGCACCTTTATCCGCTGCCTTGCTAACTTCCTTCCACTTTATTGATTTTGAATTGTCAAGTAAAACCGATAAGAAAAAGTAATAAAATTCTCTCTTCAGAACTCATTCATGCATGATACTGACAATCACTACTTTGATGTAAGGCAAACACATGATACCAGGATGGAATATGTACGAAAAACATGATGACATGGCATGTTCACAACTGTTTGTGTAAACTAAGCAGAAACCATTCCAATAAATAAGAAGCAATGCAAGCTAGACACCACATGAAAGATGCAACCAATATGACTCTGCCAAGTTAAAAGCGTCCCATCATAAATGGAATTTCAACAAATTAGAAGCAGCACATGCTATAAATCATATGAAAGATGCAACTAATATGGCATTGCATATACTGAAGGTGTCTCGTCATATTGATTGACGCGGGATACAAAAAACAATAGTTTTATGTAAGGACATGCTTAATAGACAGATGCACTATGTACTAAATACAGGAAGGCATGTCACATTAACATGTATAATGTATAAGCTAAGCAGAATAGCACATGCAGTTTAACTAGATTGGAAGAATTACGATCTAGACACCATATGCAACATGCAACCACATATCACGCTGCCAAGTTAGAGCAAGCACCTACGATGCTAGTGTTTGGGAAATGCGGTAATCAACTACAGAGCTACGTTCACTATCTTCATCTAGCCTTGTTGTTTCTTGAGAACCATGTTGGGAGGCTGACGCTGCATTCTTTAAATGAGGATTAGTCCACTTGCCTGACTGCCTCATCATAAGTGATTGATGAGGGATACACAAGAACATTAGTTTGATGTAAGAACATGGTTAATACAAAGATGTACTAGTATGTACCAAAAACATAAAGGCATGTCATATTCAAAGGTATAATGTGTAAGCTAAGCAGATGCAATTTAACCAAAGTGGAAGCAATAAAAGCTAGACATCCGGCTGGAGTGGTGAGCATGATCATCTAGGACCCGAGAGCCTGGCGGGAGGCGGGCTGCTTTGCCACCATCGCGGCTTTTTAGTTGGCTTCCAGGTGATGACTGTCTTTGCTGGGCTTGTCACTGGCTCGGCCAGTGCCCTGACTAGCTATTTGTCTTCTAGTGCTCACGGGATGATGGTTCATGTAAAAAATATATTTCCTTATCTTAATAAAGACCGACTATGGCCTTTCAAATACAAGCTAGACACCATATGGAACATGCAACCACATATGAATCCGCAAAGTTAAAGCAGGCACCTGGGATGGTGGTTCATTGCGAGCGAGGTCATCAACTCCAGAGCTATGTTTACCGTCTCCATCTGCTGACACTGCACCCTTTATAGCGTTGTAACTGCCGTGCTTACCCGCGTAGAAAGCTGGAGCAACTTCTCTCTTTTATTTTTTTCTTCTCTCGAGGCAGACTCTGAAATAACCTTGCATAAAAACACAATAGTGAGAGTAGCTCTACAACATTGCATGGCAAACAAAATTAGATTCTACTCCGTATGATTTTGTAATATATGAGCACAGGAAATGCAGGTACTCCTCCAGCACACCACCACATGTGGTCATATAAAGATAACAGTCGACTGAAAATAAATAGGCCAGTCAATTTTTTTAATGAAGCGTCCGATCTATAAGCAACGGGCAGATGACCTTCATCTACCTCCCGCCAATCACTGTTGACGATATTTCTCGAACCGCCAGCGACCACCGGCCCAAACCCCTGCCTCAGCCGCCCCACCCTCCCCTCGACCACACACCAGCGCCGTGCTTGGCAGTTCCCCCAGGCCATCCATTTAATCTCGACCGACCTCCAGATCGGGCGCCAGTAGCTCTATGCCCCACACGCCCCTAAGATAAACACCGAGGTGCTGTTTCCCCGGCGTAATAGGCAGACTAGAGCCTGTTACGCCGGGGAATGCTTCCGTTAATTGGGAATCAACTGACTAGGAATTGAAATTCAGGGGGGCGACGGACCTCTAGCTAAGGTGAAATAGTATATGAGGAGAAACCTTGTGCATCGCGAGTTACTAGGAACATATAGTATCAAGAAGAAGCGGTCAACTAGTGTCTTATGTGGGATGAATACCGTACAAGCAGACACGTAAGATTTGCACGAATAAGAGAAGACGAGTACCCTTATCGGTTGCCAGTGTGGTCTCCTCCATATGTCACGGCGATCTTCTTTTTTCTCCCGGGGGAACCGATGTTTTGGAGAACCGTGGATCCTTGGACAAACCCATGGCCAAATTGTTGACTGTGTTGCCGTGGCCATATATCAGCGGAGGAGAAGCAGATCCGAGGCGGCGAAGGACGACGTAGCAGGAACATCTCCGGTGCGGTGGAGGGTGGCAAAGTTGGAGCGGCAGCGGTGAGGCGTAGGACGGCGTGGTTGAACTAGCTCGGGTACGGACGGCTCGGCCTTGGCTTCAACTACTAGCCGTGGAGGGCGTTGCGGATGAGGTTGCGGTGGACGACGACATCGGGGTATCGGCTCTGGCATGATGGAGGAGGGCGGCGGTTGATGGGTGGGATGGGGTGGCGGACGGAGGACGCCGGGGTTTCGCTGCTGGTGGAGAGGTAGTTTTTGCGCCCACGGATTATGAATGGGAATCGTACGGGTGGGCGGGGGGAGGGGGAGAACCATGTTTCGGTCTGGGACGCGCTTATTTTTGGCTTTTTTGAACAGAAGATAGGCCGCGCTTGTTTGAAATTTGGGGAAAGTACAAACTTTGCTCCCCTCTTAAATTTTGGACCTACCGCGGGTCGGGGGTAGGATGGTAATCCCAGGTGTCCCAAATAGTGGGCAGGAGCGATTTCTGCCGCGCTCATGTGCTCTTAGGCGGCCATTGTGTATGAATGTTTTTCAGAGGCGGTTGTGTGGCTTCTAGATGAAGCTACAAACCTACCCCGATTTAGACCTTTGGACGTCGGGCCGGTAGGTTTCAGGGGTCGGAGTTATTAGAAAAGTAATTTCCTTGTACTACCAAACATTGGTCTCACGCGGTTTCGGGTGAGTAGATGCTCTTTTGGTGCTTCGTTCGAAATTTTGAAACACAAGCATTCACGTTTAGAGTACTCTTGAACTTTGAGGATTGGCCTAAATAGACAACGTTAAATTTGACCTTGTATGTTTGAAAACCTCATTAAATTATCCGCTTCTTTTTGAAATTTTGACACTTGAAAATCCTATAACTACAATTATTTTGGAATGGAGGAGCTAAATTTGAATCTATTTTGTACACGACTACATATGCTATATGTACAAAATCAGAGCAAAGATTGGTGCCCCCATAATTTAGGTATGATTTACAAATGCCATGATAACAAATTCAAATAATTGAATGTACTTTATGTTGAATTTGATTTTTTTTTAAACCACCTTAAGTTGAATTCAAATGTATTCTAGTTCATAGGTAGCTATTTATAATGTTCATTGTGTAACTTTCATATGTATAATGTGCTTTACACACACAACATGAACTATACTCGCGTTTATATTCGATTGCTAAAGCGATGCATTGTCTGGAGTTCAAAATACTAACTATGTGGATGAATTGTGTCCAATAATAACATAGACATGCTCAAATTCGACAGAATCTAGATGTCTCATGGGTCAATGACCGTTCCATACGCGAACTGCAAATATCATGATCCCATCCTAATATTTGGATACAATTTATAACTTTAATCAATGTGTACAGTAGTCTTTTATGTGTAGTTTCACTCTCCATCGGTGGTCTCTCAGACATGCTCACACACTCTCTCCCGAGGTGTCTTTCTCGCACACATGCTCTCGATATAACCCTCTCTCCCTCTCGTAACCATTTACGACTGTTTTCACTAACCTTTATCACAAGCACTCTTCCTCTCGCAAGCATACACACAAACAATCCCCATCAACCCTTTCTATATACATAGACCTGCATACGTGTCTCCTATACGCACATTATCTTTAGGTCTGTCTCTCGCGCATTGTCTCACACCTCTCTTCCTAATCAATGAGTATGATTCTAGCAGAGCATTCTGTAGGATGCCCCTTAAAGTTAGGTTGGATGAATTGTAATATCAGAGATAAAGGGGTTACCTTAGTCCGAGAACCTAGGGTTACAAATCCTAGTCGGCTTTGTCAGTGGACACAGAGTCCTTCACAATTATGCTATCTTTGCCTTGTATGACTAGTCATCCATGGGTCTCCCTAAATGTGTCACGGGCCGACCAATGTGGCGCAGGACGGAACCGAACGAAGGGCCTTACCTCGACCCACCGGACCTCACGCGGTGACACACCTCTGCCCCCACGTCTCGTCATCTTCTCACACCCACACATACCAACACAGGCACCACACACAAAAATATATTCTCCTGGTGCCTCTATCCACTCCCCCCTTGCATATACACACTCAAGGGAATCTCTCGCCGTGACGTCATATTTGTCTCTCTCTCTCTAGACCACTCTCATTTCTCGTGCTATCTCTCCCCCGCCCCCCCGCCGGCCCCTCTATCCATGCCTCTCTCGGATATGTAATACACACACATACCTCGCTAGGCCCTGCCAAATGCATCAACTACACATTCACACATGTTACATCACGTACCCCATTGATCTAAAAAGCCCTCTCTTCATGTTTACTTCGCATACAACATTCCTTTTGAATAAAGTGTGGCCAAAAAATTATTTTAGAATTTCTACATATATACAACATTACAAAGTTAAATGGAGGAGTATGAACGCTAATTTGCATTGCATGGTGCCCACAATGATATTTATTCCGCACTATGAATTGTATATTTTTATACTATATATAAAGTTAGTCATAATAAATAGAAAAAAAGAGCATCTCTCTCTCCATAGCATACCCCCCTCTATGCCCCTTTCACGTACGCACACAAACTATCTCCAGGTCCTCTAAAAGTAAGCCCCCATCACATTCACACATGTTTCATCTTTCTCTCACGATATATACAGTGACGATCATTGTATTTGAAGCAAAAGCATGATACATACATTGGACTTCAGAATCCACTCATTACGGTCACCATTTATATTTTGTGGTTATTACACTATCACGAGCTCACCATACAACTCTGTATTTGCTCTAGACACGACTAGTTGACCAGTTAAACGCTCCATGTGGCACCTCTAGTGTTGCATCACATTATCTCACTACCATCGGGCCCACCTGTCGGCTTGTATCTACTCTACATCTACACTCTTATAAAAAATAGAGTTGGTGATGATGGTGTGCCTACCATCCTGCAATATAGGCCATCCGATTTATATCTGATGGATAGGAAAGAAATTATGGCAATTTTGAAAAAAGGTACCCACACACCTCTCCACATTTGCAAATAAACCCTTCCCTCATTCATCCTTTTCTCTCACAAGATAAACTAGTCATACAAATGCATCTTGATGTTACGTCCAACGCATGGGCATCTTGCTAGTAAAAATGAAAACAAACGACAAAAAATATTGGACGGTGGTTCGAAGTCATGACCGCAGGCACAGCGAACAAGGTGGCCTTGTATTGGTATGCTGGGGAATCTGTTTTAACACACAGGAGCTGGTGTGGTGATTATACACACACGCACGCATGCACACGAATTGCATGCACGCAACACTCACACGAACACATGCACCCACCCACGCACGCACACAACACTCGCACGTACACACGTAGCCACGCACGCACGCACGCAACACTCACACGCACACATGCACACATGCATGCACACACCAGTACACCACACGACCAACACACACTCTCACGCTCAAGTGCTCAACCTACACGTGCATGCGCACACATCAGGCCCTGACAGACACATACACAACCAGGTGATTCCCGCACACGGGTTGGAGTCTTGTCGTGCCTGCATAAATTTGTGTTTATCTGACATTTTCCCTATGCGAACTGACAGGTGGGACCCACAAGGAACGTGGTCAATTTAACTAGTCAACACGGTGCCATGCAAACTATTTGGCCGGTCAACAGAGTGCAATCCCATGCTGAACCGTGAGAAAGTGATCGTATACTCACTGCAAAACGTATATAGTGACCGTAATCAGCTTATTCTGAAGTTTGGTGAACATATTATGCTTTTCTCTCTGTAGGCCCTCCAAAACTACATCTCTACACGTTCTCGCATGTTACATCTAACAAATATGCAATACAGCACTACTACTACACTCTAACACAATAAATCATATGTATTTTTAGTTTTACTAGGTATCATATTGTTACTTAATTATTCAGTTTGCATACATCAAAATTGCCTTTGAAATGTATGGCCAGTATCATATACCGTGCGGGAAAAATCCCGCTCTTTCCTGTTTAATCGGGTTTGTATCGATGGATCGTGCGAAACAGCAAAACTATAGTACTATACAGTACAAGTGACAGTTCACTGGGCCGTCGTGTCATGTGCTCCTCCGTCGTAAGAGTGGAGCACTCGCTTTCATAAATCTTCTAGTCCATTTCGCCGACATGTGGGACATCAAGCTACCGGGTCCACGTGCCATACTGGAATACAGTGCAGAGCAACCAGGGTGAAGCACCCAGTCATGGTGTCGGTGTAGTAATGAGCAATGAGGCATCAAATCAAAAAGCTGCACCTTTCCCGCGGTTAAGTTGGAGGGACGAAGTAATAATGCTAAAAAAAGAAGTTGGAGGTATGAAGCAACCATCATTTCACTCGTTGCTGAATCCGCTTCTCCCTCGTCTTCTTCAAGTTAACCATGTGTTGCTTCTGCCATTGTTCTGCCTCACGTGGGACGCAGATCGGCTTGGTAAAGCACTGAAATGTGGGACCGCATGTTAGAAAACCGCCATGACAACACCCTCTAAAAATAAGAAACCTCCCCCGCTATCCGCGCGGCAAAATCACCTCCTTTTTACTAATCTTGATTCTATAATTTTTTAGATCAATATAATTGAGATTTGTATAGATAACACACAGGAGCAAAACCAAGTGGTACGGTTAAGGGCATCCACAATGTGTAGCCAAATGTGAAAATATCTTTTGGCATTGTGGGAACCATTGTGGACGGTGTTGCCAAATCCAAAAGGATGGAACCGAAGCTCCCTGATTGATTGATTGAAGGAATAGAAAAATGCAACGTCTCTCCTCTTTCTCCCGTGCTTGGACACATGTATAGTATAGAGCACAGAGTCTACTCCCTTGTCCCTTCTATCACAAATAACAAAGCAGTGAGGCATCAAATCACAAAGCACGAACGAAGCAACAATCATTTCACTCTTTGCTGACTCTGCTTCTCCATCGTCTTCTTCGAGAAACCATCTCACCGCACTAAGCTGGACGGACGATGCTATTGTGTACTAGTAGTACTACTAAATTTATGCGTCCTTTGGTTCAACGGACTTCCTGGATGCAAATAAGGCGGTTGTCTCGGCTTGCAGGCGACACTTGCGAACGACTTACCGTGGTCTCCCTCAATGGTGTTCTCCGTCGAACGCACTTCGCCAAACCACAACGTTCGAGATATCATCGACGTCACCGCAATGGGGAAGGAAGTTAAATATAATAGTTACTACCTCCATTTTTTGTACACAAGGCCAGTATATAAAAATTACAATTTGCAAAGGGCCACTAACACTAATCGAGGCAAAATTGATGGGGTTCTTTTTACCCTTGCTTTATAGCTATGCATGCAGCCCGGGAGTGATGACATACCAAACACATGCATGCAGCATGCATATAAGAGGCAGGGGAAGCACGCTTGTGGAGAATCCGAGAAGACTCAAGCAAGAATCATGGAAAAGGAGCCAATGACTCCATGCGTATTAAGAGCCATACATTTCTCTAGGTCCTTGCATGCAGGGGTAAAATTGTCTAAAATAATGCACGGGGTGATCAGCTTGGTATGCGTGCGCCGAGTTATACGCAAACTAAAAAAGAACAGAGGGAGTATACTAGCAACCGAGGACATTAATATCCCCTGCATGCTTGCGGAAGTGAGAAGGTTGGTTTGCATGGCGCTGCATTAATCAAGCGATGAGGAGTGAGATGGTTAACTCTTTGGGCTTTGGAGAAAAAATACACATTAATTGACACGTGAAACGAGGATTTGTATCGATTAGTCCCGCGAAGGAAAACCCCTCCTTTCTTTTTTAACACTAGTACTCCTAGTATGTACTTATCATGTTTGGGTCTAGGCCTTGCATTGCCATACTTCGCCACACATTTTTCCAAGCTTGCCTAAAGTTTTCAAAATGAAAAGGAGGTACACTCGCGCACGGCTGTCGCGGTCGGAACGCACCCTCACACGGTCGCTCCTGGACGCCGCGGTCACACTGCACCCTCACACAGTCACTCCTGCACGCCGCAAACCCAACCAAGGGAACGCACCCTCACTAACACGTGTTGTCGCATGTGAACAAACCAAACTCAGCCATCCTACCGCTGACACATAATTTTCATTCATAGAGTATGTTTATCCAACCGCATTTTGGGGAGTATCAGTACGGCCTGTGCGGTGGTCTGTTGGGGAAGAAGAAGAGGTGAGGAAGAAGGGTTAGGAGACGTAGGATATTCATCCAACCGCCTGAAATGGTAGACTGACCGAAGTCAGGCGACTTGCATAACAATATATGTTTTTACACAATAAAAGATCCATAAAAACAACAACATAAAGAAAAACTATCACTGCTAGCGGAACGAGACGACCTCATCGTCTTTGGCTGCCGGCGGGAACCAGCCGTAGCTGCGGATGTGTGTCTCCGCACCATGGTTATCCTCGGCCTCCAGCTACTCGTTCACGCGGAGCGTGCGGGTGCTCTGCAAGGACGAGAGCACTGCCCGGTTCAAGTCGAGGACGTCCGGTTCCGCCTGTAGGAGGGCCTCGATGGCAGCGGCATCCACGCACTCCGTGTCGAGTCGAGCCTCCGCCGCCCGGTTCAATTCCAGGATGTCCGGTTCCGCATGCAGGAGGGCCTCAATGAGAGCAGCATCTGCGCGCTCCGCGTCGAGTGGAGCCTCTGCCGCCTGGTTCAAGTCCAGGACGTTCGGTTCCGCCTGCAGGAGGGCCTCGATGGCAGCGGCATTCGCGCGCTCCGCCCCAAGTTGAGCCTCCGCCGCCCGGTTCACATCCACGGCATCCGGTTTCGCTTGCAGGAGAGCCTCGATGGCAGCGGCATGCGCGCGCTCCACGTTGAGTTGAGCCTCTGCCTCCCGGTCCTGCTATAGTATTGCCAGGTTGAACCGCTGGTCCACCTGCACCATGGGGGACTCGGACGCCATCACGAAGTCGACGTCCATCGTCTCATACCCATCGGGGGCCTTCTGCGCTGCGACCTCCGCCATGAACATTGGATCGGCTTCCTCCTCCTCGTAGCTTGGCTCTAGAGAACTCGGGGATTGGCTCGCCGCAAAGCGAGCTTGGGAATAGAGGTCTGTGGCGTGGACCGCTGCCGTGATTTCTGCACGATGCTCCGGTGTCAGCATCTTGTAGTACGTGATCTTGCGGTGCACCATGGCTTTCCGGTGAACTAGGGGACGCTTGACGCGGGCTAGGGGATCGAAAGGTGGGGGAAGGGGCTGGAGATTAGGTGTGGTTTTAGGGCGGTGGCTGGCGTAGGCCGAGCAGCGAAGGTTCTGGTGTGAATAGTGGTTCCGGTCATGACCGGTCAATCGGTTTTGACTGTACATCGCTCTTGTCGTGTTCGCATTGCAGCCCGGCAAGCTGGACCCTCCATGTCGCTCACCAAATGGAACACGCTTTGAAAACCCACAAGTATAGGGGATCGCAACAGTTTTCGAGGGTAGAGTATTCAACCCAAATTTATTGATTCAACACAAGGGGAGCCAAAGAATATTATCAAGTATTAGTAGCTGAGTTGTCAATTCAACCACACCTGAAAACTTAATATCTGCAGCAAAGTATTTAGTAGCAAAGTAATATGATAGTAGTGGTAACGATAGCAAAATTAATATTTTTGGGTTTTGTAGTGATTTAACAGTAGCAACGGAAAAGTAAATAAGCGAAGAATAATATATGAAAAGCTCGTAGGCAATGGATCGGTGATGGAGAATTATGCCGGATGCGATTATTCATGCAACAATTATAACATAGGGTGACACAGAACTAGCTCCAATTCATCAATATAATGTAGGCATGTATTCTGAATATAGTTGTACGTGCTTATGGAAAAGAACTTGCATGACATCTTTTGTCCTACCCTCCCGTGGCAATAGGGTCCTATTGGAAACTAAGGGATATTAAGGCCTCCTTTTAATAGAGTACTGGACCAAAGCATTAACACATAGTGAATACATGAACTCCTCAAACTACGGTCATCACCGGGAGTGGTCCCGATTATTGTCACTTCGGGGTTGCTGGATCATAACACATAGTAGGTGACTGTCGGTGTTCTGGGAATGGGGGTCCCCAGACTTGCCTGCCTGCGGCCCATGGCGTGGCTAAGCCAGCAGGCCGTACGACCCACCTTCACCAACAAGGCACCCAAGACCCTCGTGAGGGTCCAAGCCTCGCGAGGCGGATGACGTCAAGGCCTCCTCAGGAGTGGCCTGGTCAGGTAGGCTCGTGAGGAGCGGAGATATCAAGGCGAAGCGAACCTCACGAGGCTCCCGTGACGTAAGCCATGACGATCGACACCAGGCGGGCGCCAGGCGGGCTCCAACGCGCGCAGTGCCCTTGTTTCCTCTTTGCTGCAAGGGAGGCAAGCGCAGCCGTGGAGTACTGAGGCCTCAAGCAAAGGTTGCCATTTCGGTGCAACAAGACCAAGACCATGGACTGCAAGACAGAGGTCATCGTGGAGCCCAAGACGGCGTCACCCCAGAGCCTTTCACAAGCGTAGACTACCTTTTGTCAGGATAGCTTGTACTAGCTGTCCCCCTTCAAATTAGCCCGCCATTGTTGGCTCCCTTCCCGCTCGATATTTGGGAAGAGGACCAGGGCCTCTATAAATAGGACTAGCCACCATAGGAGAGAAAGAGGGGAGGCCGGAGAGACACACAAGTTCATACGCACAAGAACACCTCAACCTCAGGAGGCATGTCTTCCCTTGTACTGTTCATCATCAGCCCAAGAGGCAATCCACCACCACCACACTGGAGTAGGGTATTGATACGTCTCCGTCATATCTATAATTTTTGATTGTTCCATGCCAATATTCTACAACTTTCATATACTTTTGGCAACTTTTTATACTATTTTTGGGACTAACATATTGATCCAGTGCGCAGTGCGAGTTCCTGTTTGTTGCATGTTTTTTGTTTCGCAGAATATCCATATCAAACGAAGTCCAAATGGGACAAAAACTGACGAAGATTTTTTTTTGGAATATATATGATTTTTGGGAAGAAAAATCCACGCGATACGGTGCCCGAGGTGGCCACGAGGCAGGGGCGCGCGCTTGCCCCCCTGGGCGCGCCTCTGACCCTCGTGGGCCACCCGTAAGGTGGTTGGTGCCCTTCTTTCGCCGCAAGAAAGATAATTTACGGATAGAGATCGTGTCAAAATTTCAGCCCAATTGGAGTTACGGATCTCCGGGAATATAAGAAACAGTGAAAGGGAGGAATCTGGGAATGCAGAAACAGAGAGAGATAGAGAGACAGATCCAGTCTCGGAGGGGCTCTCGCCCCTCCCGTGCCATGGAGGCCATGGACCAGAGGGGACACCCTTCTCCCATCTAGGGAGGAGGTCAAGGAAGAAGAATAAGAAGGGGGGCTCTCTCCCCCTCGCTTCCGGTGGCACTCCGGTGCCACCGGGGGCCATCACCATCACCGCGATCTACACCAACACCTCCGCCATCTTCACCAACATCTCCGTCACCTTCCCCCCTCTATCTAAAGCGGTCCACTCTCCCGCAACCCTCTGTACCCTCTACTTGAACATGGTGCTTTATGGTTCATATTATTATCCAATGATGTGTTGCCATCCTATGATGTCTGAGTAGATTTTCGTTGTCCTATCGGTGGTTGATGAATTGCTATGATTGATTTAATTTGCTTGTGATTATGTTGCTATCCTTTGGTACCCATCATATGATTGCGCGCGTGGATCACACCCTAGGGTTAGTTGTATGTTGATAGGACTATGTATTGGAGGGCAAGAGTGACAGAAGCTTCAACCTAGCATAGAAATTGTTGCGTATGGGATAAAGGGGACTTGATGCTTTAATGCTATGGTTGGGTTTTACCTTAATGAATCTTTAGTAGTTGCGATGCTTGCTAGAGTTCCAATCATAAGTGCATATGATCCAAGTAGAGAAAGTATGCTAGCTTATGCCTCTCCCTCAAATAAAATTGTAATAATGATTACCGGTCTAGTTATCGATTGCCTAGGGACAAATAATTTTCTCGTAACAACAAACTCTCTACTAAACCTAACTTAGTTGTGTATTTATCTAAACAGCCCCTACTTTTTATTTACTTGCTATTTATTATCTTGCAAACCTATCCAACAACACCTACAAAGTACTTCTAGTTTCATACTTGTTCTAGGTAAAGCGAACGTCAAGTGTGCGTAGAGTTGTATCGGTGGTCGATAGAACTTGAGGGAATATTTGTTCTACCTTTAGCTCCTCGTTGGGTTTGACACTCTTGTTGGAAATATGCCCTAGAGGCAATAATAAAATGGATATTATTGTATTTCCTTGTTCATGATAATTGTCTATTGTTCATGATATAATTGTATTAACCGGAAACCATAATACATGTGTCAATACATAGACCACAACATGTCCCTAGTAAGCCTCTAGTTGACTAGCTCATTGATCAATAGATGGTCATGGTTTCCTGACCATGGACATTGGATGTCATTGATAACGGGGTCACATCATTAGGAGAATGATGTGAGGGAAACGACCCAATCTTAAGCATAGCACAAGATCGTGTAGTTCGTTTGCTAAAGCTTTTCTAATGTCAAGTATCATTTCCTTAGACCAAGAGATTGTGCAACTCCCGGATACCGTAGGAATGCTTTGGGTGCACCAAACGTCACAACGTAACTGGGTGGCTATAAAGGTGCACTACAGGTATCTCCTAAAGTGTCTGTTGGGTTGGCACGAATCGAGATTGGGATTTGTCACTCCGTATGACGGAGAGGTATCTCTGGGCCCACTCGGTAATGCATCATCATGATGAGCTCATTGTGACTAAGTAGTTGGTCATGGGATCATGCATTACGGAACGAGTAAAGTGACTTGCTGGTGACGAGATTGAACGAGGTATTAGGATACCGACGATCGAATCTCGGGCAAGTAATGTACCGATTGACAAAGGGAATTGTATACGGGATTGCTTGAATCCTCGACATCATGGTTCATCCGATTAGATCATCATGGAACATGTGGGAGACAACATGGGTATCCAGATCCCGCTGTTGGTTATTGGCCGGAGAGTTGTCTCGGTCATGTCTGCTTGATTCCCGAACCCGTAGGGTCTACACACTTAAGGTCCGATGATGCTAAGGTTATAGGGAAAGTTTGTACGTGGTTACCGAATGTTGTTCGGAGTCCCGGATGAGATCCCGAACATCACGAGGAGTTCTGGAATGGTTTGGAGGTAAAGAATAATATATATGAAGTGAGGTTTTGACCACCGGAAGTGTTTCGGGCGTCACCGGTAATGTACCGGGACCACAGGAGGGTTCCGGGGGTCCACAGGGACGGGCCACCAGCCCCGGAGGCTTGCATGGGCCAAGAGTGGGAAGGGACCAGCCCCTGAGTGGGCTGGTGCACCTCCCACCAAGGCCCAAGGCGCAGCTAGGAGGAGAAGGGGGGAAACCCTAGGCGTAGATGGGCCTAAGGCCCACCCTAGGGCACGCGCCCTCTCCCCCCCTTGGCCGCCCCCTCCATCCCATCTAGGGCTGCCGCCCCCCTAGGGGTGGGAACCCTAGAGGGGGTGCACCCTCCTCCCCTCCTCCTATAAATAGTGGGGGTTTTGGGGCTGCCCAACACACGAGTCTCTCTCCCTCTTGGCGCAGCCCTACCCCTCTCCCTCCTTGTCTCTTGCAGTGCTTGGCGAAGCCCTGCTGGCGTGCCATGCTCCTCCACCATCATCACGTCGTCGTGCTACTGCTGGACGGAGTGTCCCCCAACCTCTCCCTCTCTCCTTGCTGGATCATGGCGCGGGAGACGTCATTGGGCTGCACGTGTGTTGAACGCGGAGGCATCGTTGTTCGGTGCTTAGATCGGATTCGATAGCGATCTGAATTGCTATGTGTACGACTCCTCCAACCGCGTTCTTGCAACGCTTCCGCTTAGCGATCTTCAAGGGTATGA
This sequence comes from Triticum urartu, assembly GCF_003073215.2. NCBI lineage: Eukaryota > Viridiplantae > Streptophyta > Magnoliopsida > Poales > Poaceae > Triticum > Triticum urartu. The sequence continues at coordinate 337,969,516 of NC_053026.1, forward strand.
AGATGCACTCCCTCTCTCTCGTTGCTAGTATCTCCTAGATTGATCTTGGTGACACGTAGGAAAATTTTGAATTATTGCTACGTTACCCAACAGTGGCATCATGAGATAGGTCTATGCGTAGATTCTATGCACGAGTAGAACACAAAGTAGTTGTGGGTGATGATTTGTTAAATTTGCTTGCCGTTACTAGTCTTATCTTGATTCGGCGGCATTGTGGGATGAAGCGGCCTGGACCGACCTTACACATACACTTACATGAGACAGGTTCCACCGACTGACATGCACTTGATGCATAAGGTGGCTAGTGGGTGTCTGTCTCTCCCACTTTAGTCGGATCGGATTCGATGAAGAGGGTCCTTATGAAGGGTAAATAGCAATTGGCATATCACCGTTGTGGTTTTGCATAGGTAAGAAACGTTCTTGCTAGAAACCCATAGCAGCCACGTAAAACATGCAACAACAATTAGAGAACGTCTAACTTGTTTTTGCGGGGTGTGTTATGTGATGTGATATAGCCAAAAGGATGTGATGAATTATATATATATATGTGACATATGAGATTGATCATGTTCTTGTAATAGGAATCACGACTTGCATGTCGATGAGTATGACAACCGACAGGAGCCATAGGAGTTGTCTTAATTTATTGTATGACCCGCGTGTCAATGAAAAACGCCATGTAATTACTTTACTTTATTGCTAACCGTTAGCCATAGTAGTAGAAGTAATAGTTGGCGAGACAACTTCATGAAGACACGATGATGGAGATCATGGTGTCATGCCGGTGACGAAGGTGATCATGCCGCGCCTCGAAGATGGAGATCAAAAGGCGCAAGATGATATTGGCCATATCATGTCATTTTATGATTTGCATGTGATGTTTGTCATGTTTACATCTTATTTGCTTAGAACGACGGTAGCATAAATAAGATGATCCCTCACTAAAATTTCAAGAGATGTGTTCCCCCTAACTGTGCATCGTTGCGAAGGTTCGTTGTTTCGAAGCACCACGTGATGATCGGGTGTGATAGATTCTAACGTTCGCATACAACGGGTGTAAGCCAGATTTACACATGCGAAACACTTAGGTTGACTTGACGAGCCTAGCATGTACAGACATGGCCTCGGAACACAAGAGACCGAAAGGTCGAACATGAGTCGTATAGTAGATACGATCAACATGAAGATGTTCACCGATGATGACTAGTCCGTCTCACGTGATGATCGGACACGGCCTAGTTGACTCGAATCATGTATCACTTAGATGACTAGAGGGATGTCTATCTAAGTGGTAGTTCACTAAATAATCAGATGAACTTAATTATCATGAACATAGTCAAAAGGTCTTAGCAAATTATGTCGTAACTTACGCTTTAGTTCTACTGTTTAAGATATGTTCCTAGAGAAAATTTAGTTGAAAGTTGATAGTAGAAATTATGCGGACTGGGTCCGTAAACTGAGGATTATCCTCATTGCTGCACAGAAGGGTTATGTCCTTAATGCACCACTCAGTGTGTTGAACCTCGAGCATCGTCTGTAGATATTGGGAAACATCTTACATACACGTTTTGATGATTACGTGATAGTTCAGTGCGTAATACTAACGATTTAGAATTGTGGCACCAAAGACGTTTTTGAAACGTCGTAGAACATATGAGATGTTCCAAAGACTGAAATTGGAATTTTATACTAGTGCCCACGTCAAGAGGTATGAGACCCCTGACAAGTTTCTTAAGCCTGCAAACTAAGGGAGAAAAGCTCAATCGTTGAGCATGTGCTCAGATTGCCTGAGTACTACAATCGCTTGAATCGAGTGGGAGTTAGTCTTCTAGATGAGATAGTGATGGTTCTCCATAGTCACTGCCACCAAGCTATTGGAGCTTCGTGATGAACTATAACATATCAGGGATAGACATGATGATCCTTGAGCAACTCGCGATGTTTGACACCGCGAAAGTAGAAATCAAGTAGGAGCATCAATTGTTGATGGTTAAACCACTAGTTTCAAGAAGGGCAAGGGTAAGAAGGGATACTTCATGAAACGGCAAATCAGTTGCTGCTCTAGTGAAGAAACCCAAGGTTGAACCAAACCCGAGACTAAGTGCTTCTATAATGAGGGGAACGGTCACTGAAGCAAAACTACCCTAGATACTTGGTAGATGAGAAGGCTGGCAAGGTCGACAGAAGTATTTTGGATATACGTTATATTATTGTGTACTTTACTAGTACTCCTAGTAGTACCAGGGTAATAAATACCGGTTCGGTTTCTAAGTGTTAGTAACTCGAAATAAAAGGCTGCGGAGACTAGCTAAAGGCGATATGACGATATGTGTTGGAAGTGTTTCCAAGGTTGATGTGATCAAACATCGCACGCTCCCTCTACCATCGGGATTGGTGTTAAACCGAAATAATTGCTATTTGGTGTTTGCGTTGAGCATAGACATGATTGGATTATGTTTATCGCCATACAGTTATTCATTTAAGGAGAATAATGGTTACTCTGTTTATTTGAATAATACCTTCAATGGTCTTGCACCTAAAATGAATGGTTTATTGAATCTCGATCGTAGTGATACACATGTTCATGCCAAAAGATATAAGATAGTAATGATAGTACCACATACTTGTGGCGCTGCCATTTGAGTCATGTTGGTATAAAACGCATGAAGAAGCTCCATGTTGATGGATCTTTGGACTCACTCGTTTTGAAAAGATTGAGACATGCGAACCATGTCTATTGGTAGATATGCATGAAGAAACTCCATACAGATGGATCTTTGGACTCACTTGTTTTTGAATCACTTGAGACATGCAAATCATACCACATGGGCAAGATGACTGAAAGACCTCATTTTTAGTAAGATGGAACAAGAAAGCAACTTGTTGGAAGTAATACATTTTGATGTGTGCAGTCCAATGAGTGCTGAGGCACGCAGTGGATATCGTTATGTTCTTACTTCACAGATGATTTGAGTAGATGTTGAGTATATTTACTTGATGAAACACAAGTCTGAATGATTGAAGGGTTTAAGTAATTTCAGAGTGAAGTTGAAAATCGTCGTGACAAGAGGATAAAATGTCTATGATATGATCACAGAGATGAATATCTGAGTTACGAGTTTGGTACACAATTAAGACATTGTGGAAATTGTTTCACAACTAATACTGCCTGGAACACCATAGTGTGATGGTGTGTCCGAACATCATAACTGCACCCTATTGGATATGGTGCATACCATGATGTCTCTTATCGAATTACCACTATCGTTTATGGGTTTAGGCATTAGAGACAACCGCATTCACTTTAAATAGGCTACCACACAATTCCATTGAGACGACATCGTATGAACTATGGTTTAGAAAAACCTAAGCTGTCGTTTCTTAAAAGTTTGGGGCTGTGACGCTTATGTGAAAAAGTTTCAGGCTAATAAGCTCGAACCCAAAGTGGATAAATGCATCTTCATAGAATACCCAAAACAGTTGGGTATACCTCCTATTTCAGATCCGGAAGCAAAAGTGATTGTTTCTAGAAACAGATCCTTTCTCGAGGAAAAGTTTCTCTCGAAAGAATTGAGTGGGAGGATGATGGAGACTTGATGAGGTTATTGAACCATCACTTCAACTAGTATGTAGCAGGGCACAGGAAGTTGTTCCTGTGGCACCTACACCAATTGAAGTGGAAGCTTATGATAGTGATCATGAAACTTTAGGTCAAGTCACTACCAAACCTCATAGGTCGACAAGGATGCGTACTACTTCAGAGTGGTATGTAATCATGTCTTGGAAGTCATGTTGCTAGACAACAATGAACCTACGAGCTATGGAGAAGCGATGGTGGGCCCGGATTCCGATGAATGGCTCGAGGCCATAAAATCCGAGAGAGGATCCATGTATAAAAACAAAGTATAGACTTCGGAAGAACTACTTGATGGTCGTAAGGCTGTTGGGTGCAGATGGATTTTAAAAGGAAGACAGACAATGATGGTAAGTGTCACCATTAAGAAAGCTCGACTTGTCGTTAAGATGTTTTCCGACAAGTTCAAGGAGTTGACTACAATGAGACTTTCTCACTCGTAGCGATGCTAAGAGTCTGTTGGAATTATGTTAGCAGTTACTGTATTATTTATGAAATCTTGCAGATAGGATGTCAAAACATTGTTTCCTCGACAATTTTCTTGAGGAAAGGTTGTATGTGATACAACCAGAAGGTTTTGTCAATCCTAAAAGATGCTAACAAGTATGCAAAGCTCCAGCAATCCTGCTAAGGACTGGAGTAAGCATCTCGGAGTTGGAATGTACACTTTGATGAGATGATCAAATATTTTGGGTTTATACAAAGTTTATGAGAAACTTGTATTTCCAAAGAAGTGAGTGGGAGCACTATAGAATTTTTGATGAGTATATGTTGTTAACATATTGTTGATCAGAAATGATGTAGAATTTCTGTAAAGCATACATGGTTATTTGAAAAGTGTTTTTCAATGGAAAACCTGGATTAAGCTACTTGAACATTGAGCATCAAGATCTATAAGGATAGATCAAAAACGCTTAATAGTACTTTTAAATGAATACATACCGTGACAAGATTTTGAAGGAGTTCAAAATAGATCAGCAAAGTTCTTGGTTGTGTTACAAGGTGTGAGCATTGAGTAAGACTCAAGACCTGACCACGGCAGAAGAGAGAGAAAGGACGAAGGTCGTCCCCTATGCTTTAGACATAAGCTCTACAGTATGCTACGCTGTGTGCCGCACCTGAAGTGTGCCTTGCCATGAGTCAGTCAAGGGGTATAAGAGTGATCCAGGAATGGATCACATGACAGTGGTCGAACTTATCCTTAGTAACTAGTGGACTAAGGAATTTTCTCGATTATGGAAGTGGTAAAAGAGTTCGTCATAAAGGGTTACGTCGATGCAATCTTTGACACTAATCTGGATGACTCTGAGTAGTAAACCGGATTCGTATAGTAGAGCAGTTATTTGGAATAGCTCCAACTAGCGTGTGGTAGCTACATCTACAAGATGACATAGAGATTTGTAAAGCACACTTGGATCTGAAAGGTTCAGAACCATTGACCGATAAACCTCTCTCACAAGCAATATATGAACATACCCCATGGGTGTTGGATTCATTACAATCACATAGTGATGTGAACTAGATTATTGACTCTAGTGCAAGTGGGAGACTGTTGGAAATATGCCCTAGAGGCAATAATAAAATGGTTATTATTGTATTCCCTTGTTCATGATAATTGTCTATTGTTCATGATATAATTGTATTAACCGGAAACCATAATACATGTGTCAATACATAGACCACAACATGTCCCTAGTAAGCATCTAGTTGACTAGCTCGTTGATCAATAGATGGTCATGGTTTCCTGACCATGGACATTGGATGTCATTGATAACGGGGTCACATCATTAGGAGAATGATGTGATGGACAAGACCCAATCTTAAGCGTAGCACAAGATCATGTAGTTCGTTTGCTAAAGCTTTTCTAATGTCAAGTATCATTTCCTTAGACCATGAGATTGTGCAACTCCCGGATACCGTAGGAATGCTTTGGGTGCACCAAACATCACAACGTAACTGGGTGGCTATAAAGGTGCACTACAGGTATCTCCGAAAGTGTCTGTTGGGTTGGCACGAATCGAGACTGGGATTTGTCACTCCGTATGATGGAGAGGTATCTCTGGGCCCACTCGGTAATGCATCATCATAATGAGCTCATTGTGACTAAGTAGTTGGTCACGAGATCATGCATTATGGAACGAGTAAAGTGACTTGCTGGTGATGAGATTGAACGAGATATTGGGATACCGACGATCGAATCTCGGGCAAGTAACATACCGATTGACAAAGGGAATTGTATACGGGATTGCTTGAATCCTCGACATTCGTGTTCATCCGATGAGATCATCATGGAACATGTGGGAGCCAACATGGGTATCCAGATCCCGCTCTTGGTTATTGGCCGGAGAGTTGTCTCGGTCATGTCTGCTTGATTCCCGAACCCGTAGGGTCTACACACTTAAGGTCCGATGACGCTAGGGTTATAGGGAAAGTTTGTACGTGGTTACCGAATGTTGTTCGGAGTCCCGGATGAGATCCCTGACATCATGAGGAGTTTAGGAATGGTTCGGAGGTAAAGAATAATATATAGGAAGTGAGGTTTTGACCACAGGAAGTGTTTCGGGTGTCACCGGTAATGTACCGGGACCACAGGAGGGTTCCGGGGTCCACCGGGAGGGGCCACCAGCCCCGGAGGCTTGCATGGGCCAAGAGTGGGAAGGGACCAGCCTGTGAGTGGGCTGGTGCGCCTCCCACCAGGGCCCAAGGTGCAGCTAGGAGGAGAAGGGGGGAAACCCTAGGCGTAGATGGGCCTAAGGCCCACCCTAGGGCGCGCCCCCTCTCCCCCTCTTGGCCGCCCCCTCCATCCCATCTAGGGCTGCCGCCCCCCTAGGGGTGGGAACCCTAGAGGGGGCGCACCCTCCTCCCCTCCTCCTATAAATAGTGGGGGTTTTGGGGCTGCCCAACACACGAGTCTCTCTCCCTCTTGGCGCAGCCCTACCCCTCTCCCTCCTCGTCTCTTGTAGTGCTTGGCGAAGCCCTGCTGGCGTGCCACGCTCCTCCACCATCACCACGTCGTCGTGCTGCTGCTGGACGGAGTCTTCCCCAACCTCTCCCTCTCTCCTTGCTGGATCAAGGCGTGGGAGACGTCATCGGGCTGCACGTGTGTTGAACGCGGAGGCACCGTTGTTCGGTGCTTAGATCAGATTCGACTGTGATCTGAATCACTACGTGTACGACTCCTCCAACCGCGTTCTTGCAACGCTTCCGCTTAGCGATCTTCAAGGGTATGAAGATGCACTCCCTCTCTCTCGTTGCTAGTATCTCCTAGATTGATCTTGGTGACACGTAGGAAAATTTTGAATTATTGCTACGTTCCCCAATAACTCTTACTTATCGAAAGAGGCTACAATTGATCCCCTATACTTGTGGGTTATCAAGACCTTTTTCTGGCGCCGTTGCCGGGGAGCAATAGCGTGGGGTGAATATTCTCGTGTGTGCTTGTTTGCTTTATCACTAAGTAATTGTTATTTGCTGTTCTTAGTTGTTTTCTATCTTTAGTTATGGATATGGAACACGAAATACCAAAAAAATTAGGTGTACTGGCTACTCATGGAGATGGGGAACCTCCTAAAACCCTCGATGCTGGTTATGTGAAAAATATTATGTACTACTTTAATAATCCTGAGAAAACCCCATTCAATTATGTAATGGGAGTAACGTTGGATCAACGTGGATACTTTAGGGATTACCGCTTGACACAAAAAGGGAAACTATTATGGGATCAAATTCATATATTGAATTGGTATGCTAGGCAACTGTGCTTGAGATATGATTATACTTGTTGTTCTAGGATGAAGGCTCCAAACCTTCCCTTTTCATGCAAATTTAATGATAATAAGACCTTATATTCTTATGCTAATGGTATATATGATTACTATGATGTGGAACAAATAGAAGAATTTGTTGCTTTTATGGGTGCTTATGAAATTGTATCTATGTTTAAAGAGTTTGAAGATTTTGATGATGTTGTTTATAGACATGAAAATTTAGCTATCCTGAAATATTGTTATGAGAATTATGAATACAATTACGAAATTAATGCGCTTATTGAGACAGTCTCCGCTGTCCAAGAAGAGACTAATATTTTGCAGGAGTCTATGGAAGAAGAAATTGATGAAACTGTGAGCTCATTGGATGAAAAAGATGATGAGGAGAGAGAAGAACAAAAGGAGGAAGAGAGGATTAGCTATCCGTGCCCACCTTCTAATGAGATTAACTCTTCAACTCATACATTGTTTAATTTCCCTTCGTGCTTACCGGAGGATGATTTCTATGATGATTGTTATGATCCCGTTGATTCTTTTGAAATATCCCTTTTTGATGATGCTTGCTATGCTTGTGGCCAAGATGCCAATATGAATTATGCTTATGAGGATGAACTTGCTATAGTTCCTTATGTTAAACATGAAATTGTTGTTATTGCACCCACACATGATAGTCCTATTATCTTTTTGAATTCTCCAAACTACACTATATCGGAGAAGTTTGCTCTTATTAAGGAATATATTGATGGGTTGCCTTTTACCGTTGCACATGATGATTTTGATGAATATAATATGCATGTGCTTGCTGCTCCTACTTGCAATTATTATGAGAGAGGAACTATATCTCCACCTCTCTACGTTTCCCACACGATAAAATTGCAAGAAACTGTTTATACTATGCATTGGCCTTTACTTTGTGTGCATGAATTGTTCTTTTATGACATGCCGATGCATAGGAAGAGAGTTAGACTTCGTCATTACATGATATATGTTACCTTGTTCTCACCACTAAATTACAAATCATTGTTAATTAAAATTTTCTTTGATATACCTTGGGATCCGGGTGGATCCATTACTTGAGCACTATATGCCTAGCTTAATGGCTTTAAAGAAAGTGCTGCCAGGGAGACAACCCGGAAGTTTTAGAGAGTCATTTATTTCTGTTGAGTTCTTTATATAGTTTAAAAACAACAAAAACAAAGAGGGGAACCCAAAACTTTTTCAAAAAGGAAAGCGAAAGTGAGAAAGACAAGCATTGTTGAAGTGGGATCTAGCCTTGAACTTTGTTCATGCTCATGGAAACTTTGTGAATCTTGATTACAGAAACTTTTCAATAAAAATAATTATCCCATTGTACAATTCCATTGTATTATAAAAATAATGTGCCAAGGTTTGCCTTTAGGATGTTTACATTTGCTTGATGGTCTGTATGGTGCAGGACAGAAACTTTGGCTGTAGTGCGCGATTTTACATTTTTTGCTGGAATGTCAACTGGTTCTGATTCTTTTTGCACTGTCTTCCTATACAAAATTTTTATTTTTCCTAATTTTTGTAGAATTTTTAAAGTACGATAAGCATGGTGAATGTTCAGATTATTACAGACTGTTCTGTTTTAGACAGATTCTGTTTCTGATGCATAGTTTGCTTGTTTTGATGAAACTATCAATTTATATTAGTGGATTAAGGCATGAAAAAGTTATATTACAGTAGACACAATGCAAAAACAAAATATGAATTGGTTTTTAATAGTACTTAGAGTAGTGATTTGCTTTATTATACTAACGGATCTTATCGAGTGTTCTGTTGAAGTTTTGTGTGGATGAAGTGTTCCATGATCGAGAAGGTCTCGATGTGAGAAGAAGGAAGAGAGGCAAGAGATCAAGCTTGGGGATGCCTGAGGCACCCCAAGTAAATATTCAAGGAGACTCGCGTCTAAGCTTGGGGATGCCCCGGAAGGCATCCCCTCTTTCTTCAACAAGTATCGGTATGTTTTCGGACTCGTTTCGTTCATGTGATATGTGCAATCTTGGAGCGTCTTTTGCATTTAGTTTTCATTTTTGTTTTATGCACCATGCTGGCATGAGATAGTCCTTGGTTGATTTATAGAATGCTCTTTGCACTTCACTTATATCTTTTGAGTATGGCTTTATAGAATGCTTCATGTGCTTCACTTATATCATTTGAAGTTTGGATTGCCTGTTTCTCTTTACATAGACAATCGCCATTTGTAGAATGCTCTTTTGCTTCACTTATATTTGTTAGAGCATGGGCATATCTTTTGTAGAAAGAATTAAACTCTCTTGATTCACTTATATCTGTTTAGAGAGATGACAGGAATTGGTCATTCACATGTTGGTCATAAAATCCTACATAAAACATGTAGATCACTGAATATGATATGTTTGATTCCTTGCAATAGTTTTGCAATATAAAGATGGTGATATTAGAGTCATGCTAGTGGGTAGTTGTGGATTGTAGAAATACTTGTGTTGAAGTTTGTGATTCCCGTAGCATGCACGTATGGTGAACCGTTATGTGATGAAGTCGGAGCATGATTTATTTATTGATTGTCTTCCTTATGAGTGGCGGTCGGGGACGAGCGATGGTCTTTTCCTACCAATCTATCCCCCTAGGAGCATGCGCGTAGTACTTTGTTTCGATGACTAATAGATTTTTGCAATAAGTATGTGAGTTCTTTATGACTAATGTTGAGCCCATGGATTATACGCACTCTCACCCTTCCACCATTGCTAGCCTCTCTAGTACCGCGCAACTTTCGCCGGTACCATAAACCCACCATATACCTTCCTCAAAACAGCCACCATACCTACCTATCATGGCATTTCCATAGCCATTCCGAGATATATTGCCATGCAACTTCCATCATCATCATATACATGACTTGATCATTCATTGTCATATTGCTTTGCATGATCGTAAGATAGCTAGCATGATGTTTTCATGGCTTGTCCATTTTTTGATGTCATTGCTACGCTAGATCATTGCACATACCGGTACACTGCCGGAGGCATCCATATAGAGTCATACTTTGTTCTAGACATTGAGTTGTAATATTGAGTTGTAAGTAAATAAAAGTGTGATGATCATCATTATTAGAGCATTGCCCAAGTGAGGAAAGGATGATGGAGACTATGATTCCCCCATATCGGGATGAGACTCCGGACTTTACAAAAAATAAAAGAGGCCAAAGAAGCCCAAAAAAAAAAAGAGGCCAAAGAAGCCCACCAAAAACAAAAAACAAAAACAAAAACAAAAAATGAGAGAAAAAGAGAGAAGGGGCAGTACTACTATCCTTTTTCCACACTTGTGCTTCAAAGTAGCACCATGTTCTTCATATAGAGAGTCTCTTGAGTTATCACTTTCATATACTAGTGGGAATTTTCATTATAGAACTTGGCTTGTATATTTCTGATGATGGGCTTCCTCAAACGCCCGAGGTCTTCATGAGCAAGCAAGTTGGATGCACACCCACTTAGTTTTCAGTCTGAGCTTTCATACACTTATAGCTCTAGTGCATCCGTTGCATGGCAATCCCTACTCACTCGCATTGATATCTATTGATGGGCATCTCCATAGCCCGTTGATACGCCTAGTTGATGTGAGACTATCTTCTCCTTTTGTCTTCTCCACAACCACCATTCTATTCCACCTATAGTGCTATGTCCATGGCTCACACTCATGTATTGCATGAAAGTTGAAAAGGTTTGAGAGCGTCAAAAGTATGAAACAATTTCTTGGCTTGTCATCGGGGTTGTGCATGATGTGAATATTTTGTGTGGTGAAGATGGAGCATAGCCAGACTATATGATTTTGTAGGGATAACTTTCTTTGGCCATGTTATTTTGAAAAGACACGATTACTTTATTAGTAGGCTTGAAGTATTATTGTTTTTATGTCAAATGATAGACTATTGCTTTGAATCACTCGTATCTTAATATTCATGCCATGATTAGATATGTGATCAAGATTATGCTAGGTAGCATTCCACATCAAAAATTATCTTTTTTATCATTTACCTACTCGAGGACGAGCAGGAATTAAGCTTGGGGATGCTGATACGTCTCCTTCGTATCTATAATTTTTGGTTGTTCCATGCCAATATTCTACAACTTTCATATACTTTTGGCAACTTTTTATACTATTTTTGGGACTAACATATTGATCCAGTGCCCAGTGCCAGTTCCTGTTTGTTGCATGTTTTTTGTTTCGCAGAATATCCATTTCAAACGGAGTCCAAACGGGATAAAAATTGATGGAGATTTTTTATTGGAATATATATGATTTTTGGGAAGAAAAATCCATGCGAGACGGTGCCCGAGGTGGCCACGAGGCAGGGGGCGCGCCCCTCACCCTCGTGGGCCACCCGTAAGGTGGTTGGTGCCCTTCTTTCGCCGCAAGAAAGATAATTTCCAGATAGAGATCGTGTCAAAATTTCAGCCCAATCGGAGTTACAGATCTCCGAGAATATAAGAAACGGTGAAAGGGAAGAATCTGGGAACGCAGAAACAGAGAGAGACAGATCCAATCTCGGAGGGGCTCTCGCCCCTCCCGTGCCATGGAGGCCATGGACCAGAGGGGAAACCCTTCTCCAATCTAGGGAGGTGGTCAAGGAAGAATAAGAAGGAGGGGGGCTCTCTCCCCCTCGCTTCCGGTGGCACCGGAGTGCCACCGGGGGCCATCATCATCACCGCGATCTACACCAACACCTCCGCCATCTTCACCAACATCTCCATCACCTTCCCCCCTCTATATACAATGGTCCACTCTCCCGCAACCCGCTGTACCCTCTACTTGAACATGGTGCTTTATGCTTCATATTATTATCCAATGACGTGTTGCCATCCTATGATGTCTGAGTAGATTTTCGTTGTCCTATCGGTGGTTGATGAATTGCTATGATTGATTTGATTTGCTTGTGGTTATGTTGCTGTCCTTTGGTGCCCATCATATGATTGCGCGCGTGGATCACACCCTAGGGTTAGTTGTATGTTGATAGGACTGTGTATTGGAGGGCAAGAGTGATAGAAGCTTCAACCTAGCATAGAAATTGTTGCGTATGGGATAAAGGGGAGTTGATGCTTTAATGCTATGGTTGGGTTTTACCTTAATGAATCTTTAGTAGTTGCGATGCTTGCTAGAGTTCCAATCATAAGTTCATATGATCCAAGTAGAGAAAGTATGTTAGCTTATGCCTCTCCCTAAAATAAAATTGTAATAATGATTACAGGTCTAGTTACCGATTGCCTAGGGACAAATAATTTTCTCGTAACAACAAACTCTCTACTAAACCTAACTTAGTTGTGTATTTATCTAAACAGACCCTACTTTTTATTTACTTGCTCTTTATTATCTTGCAAACCTATCCAACAACACCTACAAAGTACTTCTAGTTTCATACTTGTTCTAGGTAAAGCGAACGTCAAGTGTGCGTAGAGTTGTATCGGTGGTCGATAGAACTTGAGGGAATATTTGTTCTACCTTTAGCTCCTCGTTGGGTTCGACACTCTTACTTATCGAAAGAGGCTACAATTGATCCCCTATACTTGTGGGTTATCAGGTATTACACCACAACGGTGGCCCGAATCAGTATAAACCCTGTGTCTTTCTGTGTTGAGAGTTCGTCGAGTTCGTCCGCAAGATCTTAGCGAGCTAGATCGTAGATTGGTGGAAGGGAAAGACTTTGCGTGCACCCCAGTGTTCGAACCTTAAGGGTAGCGGGAGCCCCACATCCGACATTTGGCGCGCCAGGTAGGGGTGCGCCGTAGCTTCCTTTCTGCCAGTTCGTCGCTCCATCGTCTCCATGTCGGATGCTCGCCGTGCTCGAGCTGAGCATCGGGCCGCCCTCGCTGCTCGGGTTGCGCAAACGGTTCCCGTCGGCGGGCCACCTCGTCGTTCTCCGTTCCCTGCCACCAACGCTGCCACCGGCCCGGTGGGGAACGAGCAGTAGGCATCCTCGCTGCATCCTGCAGTGCGACAGGACGGCCGCACCGCTACTCCATCACTCACCCCTGCTGGTTCTTCATCCCACGCGCACCGCGCTCCCATGGAAGCGCGGGCCGCGCTCATCGCGGCGTACGAGCTCCTGCGTTACTGCCCCGTCGACGACCTCTATGAGGAGTGGCTCGACCGCGTCGTCGAGCTCGTCCGCGCCGTAGGGGGCTCTCCGGCGCCGTCCCACTCTCTGCCTCCCCCTCAACCAGCCGCGGGCGATGGGGCTCATGGCGTGCCTCCATCGCCTCATCCCTAAGACGGTGCCTTGGCACCAAGGCGCGCGCCTCCTCGGCTTGATCCACCGCGCCCGGCGTCCCGCGCGTGAAGAAAGGAGCTGCCAAGAAATCCCGCGGCCGCGAGAAGCTGCACCGGCGCTCCCTGCGCCACCTCATCAAGACCGTGTGCCGCCTGCGGTGGCGCATCGCGGACCTCGCCAAGACCAAGCTCCGCCTCAGAAGCGGGCCCCGGCTGGCTACCGTGCCTTCACCCCCGAGCTGCGTAGCGTCGCCTGGCCAGGAAAGTTCAAGCCAAATCTACCTCCTCGATACGGCGGCACCGCCGACCCCGCAGAGTTCCTGCAGCTCTATGAGCTAAGCATCGAAGCGGCTAATGGTGACGAAAAAGTCATGGCGAACTGGTTTCCCATGGCTCTCAAGGATGGGGCCCGCTCCTGGCTCCTGAACCTGCAGCATAGCTCGATCTCCTCCTGGGACGATATGCGCGACCGCTTCGTCGCCAACTTCCAGGGCACTCGCGACCGCCCACCGGCCGCGGGCGATCTACGCCGCATTAAGAAACAGCCAGGAGAGACCCTCCAGAAGTACATCCAACGCTTCAACAACACCCGCCTCAAGATCCCCAAGGTCACGGACGAAGCCATCATCTCCGCATTCTTAGACGGTGTCCATGACGTCAAGATGAAGGAAGAGCTGGCTATCCACGAGGAGCTTTGCACATCTCAGGAGCTGTTCAACCTGGCGACCAAGTGCACAAGAGCTGAGGAGGGGCGCCTCTCTCTCCTTGAGCTGCCAGCTGCAGGAGTGGAGGACAAGAAGGCCAAGGCCAAGGACGTGAAGCGCAAAGAGGCAGTAGTGCTCGCAGCGGAGCCCGACACAAAGCGAGGCAGTGATCAGCCCGAGTCATCCAAGAACGGCCGCCCATTCTGCGCCTTCCACAACCTGAACACCCATAACACCAGCGTCTGTCAAGAGCTCAGAGCCGTTCGGGAAGGACGCTTCAGTCGACGCCCAGAGCGCAACGACCGGGGCTACGACCGTGGAGGAGGACGCGGAGGCAGACGCTGAGATGACCGTGGCCCGCGCCAGGAGTGGCACGACCGACCTCGTGAGGACCGCTGAGAGGACCAACCTCGCGAGGGCGCCTGGAGGGACCCGCCTCGTGAGGATCGCCCCCAGGGCAACACCGGTCTTCCCCTGTTGCCGCCTCCAAGAAGGAATGACGACCACCACCAGGACGAGGGGGCTGGGGGCTTCCAGGAGCCGCGTGTGATCGCTTGCATCTTAGGCGGTGCTCAGGCCCCAGCCTCTCAGCACATCTTCAAATAGTTCGCTCGCGAGGTGAACGCGACGCTCCCCAAGCTCGAGGCCACGCGCCCGCTTAGGTGGTCCCAATGCACCATCACCTTCAACTCGGCAGACCAGCTCAAGTGCACAGCCACCGCTGGCACCCTGCCTATGATATGCTCCCCAGTCATCAGCAATGTGCAAGTCACCAAGACTCTCATCAATGGCGGTGCAGGGCTCAACGTCCTGTCTGTCAACACGTTCGACAACCTCCAAGTGCCCTATGAGCTGCTCCAGCCAACCAAGCCTTTCTCAGGAGTGATTGACGGCTCCACCACACCGATAGGGCAGGTCCGCCTGCCTGTCACTTTCGGGGAGCGCAAGAACTACCGCACCGAGCTCATCGACTTCGACGTCGCGCACATCCGCCTATCGTACAATGCCATCCTCAGGTATCCAGCCCTGGCCAAGTTCATGGCAGTCACTCACCATGGCTACAATGTCCTCAAGATGCCAGGAAGCGGGGGAATCATCATGGTCCCATGTGAAGAAAGGGATGCGGTGTGATCCCTTGAGCGCGCCTTCCAAGCTGCAGCAATCGACAACCCTAACAGCAGAAGTGAAGGCCCTCCAGAGACCATCC
This sequence comes from Triticum urartu, assembly GCF_003073215.2. Lineage (NCBI taxonomy): Eukaryota > Viridiplantae > Streptophyta > Magnoliopsida > Poales > Poaceae > Triticum > Triticum urartu. Next base: position 337,985,092 of record NC_053026.1, read on the forward strand.
CCAAGAAGAAGCTGCTGCGCCGCGCAGGACGCCAAGAAGATGGCGTCACGTCAAGAGCCTCGTCAGGGATCAGCGCCCGCTCCAGGGGCGCCTCCCTCCACTGTATAGGAAAGCGTGCCCGGCGCCCTCCTCTGGCAGGGCTCGGGGGCTCTCTCCTGGAGAGCCTCAGACCTTGCCAACCTCATGAGGGAGGCGCTTGGGAACCACTTGGAGGCGTGTCTCACGGCACACTTTCCTCAGGAGAGCACATGGCAAGGAGTGCCCACCGCTCAGGAGTTCATCACCAAGACCACCGAAGAACTGCAAGAAGCAAGGGCCATGCGCGGCCACGGCCGCTCACAAGGCGCAGCCCCCCATCCAGGCGAGGATGTCAGGCTGCGCGCCTGCATCGACATCCTAGGGCTCAACAGGGCCGCATCTTAGGAACACTTCTGGCCATCGCGTGCAGGCCGCTGTGAGGGTCCACCACACAACTACGTTCGCATGCCCTTCGGCTTGCTGAGCATCGCGTCGGCCTATCAGCACAACGTGAGGCAAGTCCTGACGGCTCAGGAAGCCAGGTTCCGCATCGTTCCGGAGGTGATGAGGACGGTCTTCAGGGAACCTCCCGAGCCCCCAGAGCCTCCCAAGGCTTAGGGTCCGGGTGGCTCATGAGGAACCATTCCTTCAACGCGTGGCTTCGGCTGCACCAACTCTACTTCGTCTACAGAACCAGGTGACATCTTCCAAGTTCATTTAAGCTGGGAGCGCCCCTCGGGCTGCATTATTCCCAGGCCACATGGGTCCGTCCCTGTGGCATGTACCCCTTTGGCTATGTTTTCAGCTTACCTTGTTGGGGGCGCCCCTCGGGCTGAATCAACCCCACGCTGCTCGGGCCAGACCCAGTGGCATGTATCTTCCTGCATTTATCGAAGTCGATCTGCTCTTCATGCTTAACCTGCCAACTGCTATCACTTGCTCGATCATCGCCTCCCTTGGGGCCTCTACACGGGCACGGCGCTGGTGCATGGGTCCGTCCCTGCCACGACCGACAAATCTGAGTGGTCGAGCTCTGGCTCGTGGCACGCGCCGTGCACGTCACCTCACCAGGCCCTCAGTGCCTTCACTCCATCCGGACCAACCAGCGGCAGGCAGGCAGCAGTAACGACAAACCATGCTTCTTCTTGTGCCTGTCCACAGGGACCCTGCGGGAAGGATAGCAGGCGGCACCACGAGTCTCCTTTTTCTCTCATACGATTCGCTTACACATTAAAAGGGGGGCTCCTGAGCATCGCGACTCAGGAGCTCTTACTGGCTCTCTAGCCCTCACCCCCTGGCCTTGACCATGGCATCACGACCTGGCATACCAGCGGCGGCTGAGCTTGCTCGAGGGTCGGGACCTGAGGACGTAGAGCACTAAGAAGAGCTCGGGAGAAGGAAAACTCGTACGGACCAACCTAGCTATGTCGCGTAAGTTGGCGCGCATTCTAGCGCAACATCGGGAATCACCGCGAAGTCAGCAAGATAAGTCTCGCCCTCGGATCGACTAAATATTTGGGCCTAGTGGTCGCTCACACCATGCCGCAACCCCGTTGCGGCCAAGTCATCTTCCTTTCTTTCCTTACCATGGCCGCTTGGGTGCTAAGGGGGACCTCCTGAGCATCGCGCCTCAGGGGCTCTTACTGGACCTCGGGCCGCGCACCTCCTGGCCTTGACCACGGCATCGCGACCTGGCATACCAGTGATGGCTGTAGCCGCCTTGGGACCAGGACCCGTCAGCGTAGAGCAACAAGCTACCGCGAGGAAAGAAAGGGGGCCGGGCCTTAACGGGACACGCGTTCATCAAATCTTCATAACGAGGAAGATAAGTACAAAGGCATTGCAGACCCTTACATGCCCCCATGGGGTAATTCATGATTCTTCGCATGAAACAAAAGCTGATGTTAAGGGGGATCCTATCTACATCCTTCCGTGGCGGACGCCATCATCAACAGTGGGCCACAGGAGGCCGGCGCCAACCCCATCCAGATCAGCGGCGGCGGCGGCCAGACGCCGCAGGCCTACTCCGAGCACGGCGAGATCTCCGGGGAACATAGCTGTCGTCGCTCATCTCTGGAGTCTCGTAGAGCTCAGGAGAGCTACTGGACTCCCAAGGGCTGCTGCTGCTGGAGTGGTCGCGAGCGGAGTGCGCATCAGCCTCGCGCTCTTCTCCGGAACAGCACTCCAGGCGGCGGCCCTCGGCGTCGAAGACCTTGAAGAAGAGCGTGGAGGTGCCATCGTTCTTGAAGTGGATCGCGAGGGTGCCCCTCGCATGACAGACTCGAGCGACCTCACCCCAGTTGCGAGTCATGAAGATCTTGCCAGTGGGGACCGCTTCGATCTTCGCCCTGATTGCTGGAGCACCGCAATTGGCATGCTGCAGCCAGAGCTCAAGAGGCCCCCTCGGCGGCATCACGTCGGAGAATAACCACGGGAAGCGGATCGAGGAGGTCAGAGGCATCGGCGCCCACATCACCAACTCGCGCGAGGAGTCCGTGGCGTGGACGCCACGCGTCGCCCTGGCGCGTGTCGGCGTTCTGGGAACGGGGGTCCCCAGACTTGCCTGCCTGCAGCCTGCAGCGTGGCTCAAGTGGGGGCCCAGCGCGGCCCATCTTCATCAACTCAAGCTCAAGACCCTCGCGAGGGGCCAAGCCTCGCGGGGAGAACAACCGGAATCTTCCTCAAAGGCAGCCTCTTCAGGAAGGCTCGTGAGGAGGCGGAGAGATCAAGGCAGGGGTACCTCGCGAGGAACCCGTGACGCCAGCCATGACGATCGAGACCAGGCGGGTGCCAGGCGGGCGCCGGCCTGCGCATTGTCCTTGTTTCCTCTTTGGCGCAAAGGGGGCAAGCACAGGCAAAGGCATCAAGCAAAGGTTACATTCCGGTGCAACGAGACCAAGACCAACAGAGCGGCAGGGCGGAGGTCATCGTGGAGCCCAAGACGGCGTCATCGCCAGTACTTTTGGCAGCCGAAGACCACCTTTGGTCAGGATAACTTGTACTAGATGTTCCCCTTCAAAATGGCCAATTGTTGGCGCCCTTCCCGCTCATTATTTGGGGAGAGGCCCAGGGCCTCTATAAATAGATCTAGCCACCACAGAGTAGGGGAGATCGAGACAGAGATCGATCGATCCACCGATCGAGAGAGAGAGAGAGAAAGAGGCAACTGAACTCACCCTAGCAGTTCATCGCACCAGCTCAAGAACACCTCTCGCGAGGCTGTTCTTCCTTTGTACTGTTCATCATCAGCCCCCAAGGCAATCCACCACACCACACACTGGAGTAGGGTATTACACCACAATGGTGTCCCGAACCAGTATAAACCTCGTGTCCCTTGTGTTGTTCGTTGTTTCCAGCTTAGATCACGCGAGGAGATTGGACGTATATCGGTAGGGGAGAGATCTCCGCGCGCACCCCAGTGTTCGAACCTCAAGGGTCTGCCGGAACCTGAAATCTGACATTTGGCGCGGCAGGTAGAGGTGTGCCGGAATCCTTCTTCCTCCGCATCACATTCCGTCGCCTCGCCGTTCAGATGACAAGCAACCCAGCTGCCAACGCCGACCGTTGGGCAGCGTGGCCCGCCCACGCCGTGGCATCAACCCAGGGCGACCTCAACCTTGCACCTCAGGCAGCCCACGCTCCGAAGGGCGCTGCGAGGCACGGGCGACGTGGCCAGACGCCGCCTGCCCTCACACCACGGTAGGTGCGGCCGCAGCAAGGGCCTCAAGCCACACCGCGGCCACGACACCATACACCCGACGGGAGCAAGTGAATTCCAGGGCCGCGCTCACGGTGGCCCGAGAGCTGCTACGGTGCCGACTGCAGGAGGGCGGCCGCGACGTGTTGTTGGAGCGAGTAGCCGAGCTCCTGGACGCTGCCGCCTCAGGGACACCTCCTTTCTGCGTCCAGCTGCCCCCCCAGACCCAAGGCGGGCCGTATGGCGGCATCGTGCGCGCACACGCAACTTCCAGCGGACTCCATGGCCCGTTCAACGTCAACACCTCCGTCGGCGCCGGGCGACAAGTCACGCCGGCCTCTTCTCAGGCTAGCGAAGGGGTGCACGCCACGGCCTTCGGCCTCGGCGGACCGCCGTGCCATCACCACCAAGGCGGCGCTCCAAGCCAGACTGCGTGGCATGCGGGGCGCTACGATGAGGCCCGCGAGGCGGTGCCCCCAGAAGCTTATGTGCCCCGCATGGTGGGCCTGGAGTGCGCATTGGAAGAACATCATGACTCATTCCTCGAGCCAGGCTGGGGCGAAGAGACGCCAGAAGCCGAGCTCTTTCAGGAACCCCAAGGGAGCCTCGACAGCCGCATCGACGGCGGCAACTATCGGGTACCACTCATCCCTCAGGAGCAAGCTTATGCTAACCATGGGTCGCAGGAGATACAGGTCGCCGCAGCAGGTGGCTGCCCCAATTCTGCAGCCCCATACCCCTCAGGAGGAGAGCGCAGGGGGCTGCAGGAGAGGGGCCGAGATTCGGGTTCGTCACTACGGCGGTCGGAGCAAGGCATACTCAGGAGGTAGGCCCTCTACCGGGGAGGTGCCCCAAGGCCTGCCCCCGGCAGAGGACCCGTGGTCGTCGGGGGAACCGCTGGCGACCGCTCTGCCTCATTGGCGTCGTCCTAGTTTCCGGTCGCCGTCGATGGCGGTAGAGTGTGGCGCAAGGTGGGCCCCTCGTCTGGCGATATGAAGCAAGGCCAGTACCTGTGAAGAAGGCCCAGTGCTTGTGAAGCTCGGCGCCCCGTGACACTCTCACGTAATAATGAGTGGGGATGTACACGCCCCGGAGTCTCCGGGGATCCACCCTCGGGCCTCGGGGGCTCCCGCCCACGCCCAGTGGCAGCACTTAGCTCCGCGCTGGTGAGAAGATGTCGAAGACTAGACTAGGTGCTGGACGCGGCCTTTTGCTTTTGCCTTTTCTTGTTGACAGGTTCTTCGATTTGGATTTGAGTTGGATTTGAGCTTGATGCTTGCGTGTGTTTGGGGGAAGGGGTGTTTAGTCTTGTTCGAGCAATCTCTCGCGTTCTGGTTTCGGCTTTGCGTCCAAAGTTAGCGTCGACTGCCCCCCCCCTCGCGAGCCCCTCGCGAGCTGGGCCGGGCCGGGCACGTTTTACAGCCGGGACCGCTGTTGCCGCACCCTCTCCGGAGGTCCTCATCGCGGAATATAGAAGTCAATCAGGCGACAGCCGAGGTATGGCGGCCCCCGCAGGCCCGCTCAGGACTTGTCAGGGTCGGAAGGTACACATGTCAGCTGACTCATCACCAGGCCAGCTGCTAAGTTCACACGCAACGTTATACTTACCAGGGTACTAATTGTAAACCTTTACATGAGGGGCTACCCCTCCCAAAATGCTCTTACATTCTTCAGGGCCAAGCCCGAACCTTCTTCGTGCAGGATAAACAGCAGTGACACACGGTCAGTTGGACATATCACTCACCGCGTCTTCTTGGGCATCCTCGGAGGCACCGCTGGCGTCGTTGACATTGCCGCCACCGCCGCCAGCATCTCCGTCAGTGCCAGGCTCGTCCACAACACCGCCTTCATTGGCGGCCACGACCACGCCATCATCATCTGACGCAAAGGCCCTGACGAGGGCGTCCACTCTGCCCTCCGCCCATTGCGCCAGGGCACCTCGGACGGCTATGGGCACGGGTGCGATGGCAGCGTCGAAGTCAAAGTGGGGGTCCCTGTCCAGCAGATAGCTGAAGACGCGGGAGAATGCATGCCCGAGCAAGGCTCGGCTCCTCTCTTCGACAAGCCAACAGGACCTCTCGGAGCGGTTCTCCAGAAGCGTCACCACATCGGTGAAAATTGGAGGTTGCCGACGTAGTTAACCTCGTGCGGCTCCTTGGCGGCAGCCTCACAGATGTTTCCCAGGGCTGTGTTGGCCCTTTCTCTGAGCGTTTGGAGCATGGGGGCATGCTCATGCTCCAGAACCCGCCGCCGACGGATCTCGTCCTCATTCCGCCACGCGACAGCCTCGGCGTCATCAACCCTCTGTTGGAGAAGAAGCTGCTCGGCCCGGGAGGAGGACAGCTCCGCCTGTGCTGCGCTGAGGGCGGCTGTAGAGGAGTCCGCGTGGCGCATCACTTCAGCCAGTTTGGCCCTGAGGGCCGTAGTCCTGCCATCAGCCTCAGCCCTGATCAGCCCCAACCTCGTCTCGTATTCGCGCTCGAAGGCTGAGCGAGCTTCCACCACGTGACGATCGACTTCTTCCTGGGCCCGGGCTTCGCGCGCGGCAACGTCGTCCTCGGCCCGAGCCCCCAGGCGCTCCCTCGTCTCCAACCGCTCAAGATCAAGATTGCGCTCGGCGGCCTCCAGCGTCAGCGCCTCCTCGCGCTTCAAAAGCTCCGCCCGATCAACAGGGGCCCCCTCCATTGACTCAAGGGCCGCCTGACGCAGTTCCACTTGCTGCTCCAGGGAGTTGCCCCAGGCCAGGAGCTCCCATGCGCGCTCCTCCGCATCCTTGCGCCATCGATCTGCTTCCCGAGCCTCCTCGACGGCCTGGGAGTAGGCCTCCTGCGAAGCTGCCAGCGACGCTTCAGCCTTCGCGTTTTCGAGATCACGTTGGTGACGCGCGTGGGCGATGGCTACCTTCAGTTTGCACCTCTCCTCAGCAAGGCACAAACCTTCGGCCTCGAGGCGCGCATCCTCGTCAGCAAGCTCTGCCCCGATCTGGCTCACTGCATCCGCCGCCCTCTGGAGGAACTCTTCACGAAGGGCGCGTCGCTCCCGAGCGTGCCTGAGCACGCCTTCGCATCACCCTCTTCCACTGGAGCATGCGGAGGACCCCGAGGTGGCAGGCCCCCTCCTGGCGTGGGGCTAGGGGCTGGCGCCCTGGCCATCGCCAAACGGACCTCTCTGGGAATCCGGCCTGGCGTCGGTCCACCCACGGAGGAGGAGCCAAAGACAGACTTCAGCCATTCACCATCTATGATCAGAGGAGGAACGCGGGGCAGGTCGGATGTGCCCCAAGAGGACTCATGAAGAAAGGACAGCGGGAGCGCAGGCTCGAGATGCCCTATGGAACGGACCACTCCATCAACTGGTCTGGCAGCAGGGGTGCCGCTCGAGCTCGGTGAGCCCAGGGCCAGCGGAGAAGGCGAAGCTTGGGGGGATGGCTCCCGGGCAGGCTCAGCAGGTTCTGCAGGGCAGGGCCTGAAAGAGCCACAATCAGTCGCAGGGATAGCAAGGTAAATGAGCAGAAAAAGAAGAAGACTTACTCGTCCATGGCAAAGTACTTCCTGCGCTTCAACAAGCGGTAGGGGCGGTCGATGCCACCCGAGGCCTCCTTCCTCTTTCGGAGGGCCTCGAATTCTACACGGAACCGACCTAAGCGCTCGGCGCAGGGGTCGGCCTCTGGTGCGGAAGAAGCGTCAAGATGATCAGCACTAGAGGAGTCAGCCTGGGGGGCGCCATCAAGCGTCGCCTCGCGAGGAACGGCTGGGGGCTCGGGAGCCCCGGCTCAGGAACCATAGGCCACGACTCCGCACCTACTGCCGCTCCAGGGCGGGCCTCGGGAGACGCCACCTTCGAGGCTTCTCACGGCATCGGCACCTCGACATCGGGCGCCTCAACTCTCGCCGATTCTCGTCTCCCCGCCCTGTCAACCGAGGAAGGATCGCTATGGGCTGCGGGGGGAACCACCACGGTGGCTGGGTTCTCGCGGGGCCCCGTGAAGCCAGCCGGGCGCAGTCCCCACTCGTTGAAGCTGGGCATCTGCCTCACAAAATCGGCCCTGCCGGAGCAAAGGTACAAGAGGACACCATTACTCCGAAGGCTGCCTGGGGAAGGATCGCCAGTCAAGGTCCTGAGCACAGTCCGCGGCACTTCAGGCGCCAAGTCCTCCTCCTGAAGCCGCATGCGGTCTCCATGCCCCTCAAAGTCCCACATCCAGTGAGAGTGGCGCTGAAGAGGAGCAATGCGACATTGGAGGAACTCCTTCACCACCTTGGGTGATGTCACGTTGAGCGCCCTCAAACTCTGGAAGTGGCGCCAGACGAAGGCGAGCCGGGGGCTCATGAGCACCTCATGGTCCCAACCCGCGTGAGGAACAGCAGGCGAGGTCGGGTGTGAGAGCACAGGGTTGGGCACTCCAATGTCCACGTACAGCCACCGCTCTCTGAACCTGGCCTCGGAAGGAGGAAGGCTGAAGTCGATCCCTGAAGCGGCCGTCTCTGGCACGGCTAGGAAGCTCACACACCCTGAGCACTGAGTGGGATCGCTTAGGCGCAAGGAAAAGAAGTGGCGCAGCAGGGCCACGTGGTTGAAAAAAAATTGGAAACCATCTCGAGTACAAATCTAGGAGTACTTACGAATCTAACGATATTGATTGGGTGTTGTTGAATGTTGATACTTTTTTATCAAAGTAGAGATACTTTGACTACACATAAAACTTATATGTAAACTAGAAAGGATAGGAGGGAGTATATTGTACGTTCAAAAACGAAACGAACATTGAATACCCTTTATATATGATTTGCGGATGCTATGATCACCGGTTCAAAATTTTGGATCCGCCTTAGGTATCACACATGCCCCCACTCGTTCTCTCTCGGTTTCATCTCGGGGTCCGGAGATCGATTGAAAGAGGACTAGGGTGGGTACAATACGTTCGTTTCGCTTATGCACGTACAATATACTCCCTCTGATCCCCACAGACCCCCCTGCGGGTCATTTCTATCATAGAAACAGACCGGACCTTTATCTCCTTGCACGACACGCAATTGATCTCTAAACATCAATCGATCTCGTCAACATGTGTCAAGGCATGAACCGAATGGGATGTCAAAACTAAGACGCGAAGCGACACATAGTGGAGGCCAAGTGAAACTTTAAATGAACTGTTTGTTTGTATGCATGTCAGACAAATTACAAAACATTGGAGATACAAGCATGGTCTAGGCCCACATGCGAATGATACTCGGCAGAATGTTCAAATGAGGCATCCGGGAGGATGGACTCGACCGGAGGGCGACATGATCGATGGAGAAGAGGGTTGGAGAGGAATGAGAAATAAGCAAATGCCACATGATTATACTTGAACGGCTCAAATAAAAAATAGGTTGTCTCGCTTTGCCTACATAGTGAAAGGCCTAATGCGCAACGTGGAGCACTCACGCTCGAATATGGCCGGGAAAACAGGGAAACCGACATGTGGGACACACCTGTCGGGACGACGTAGTGGAGACTAGTCCACTGGAGGAGCTGGACCACGGCCTCCTCGCCACTGGCAACCATTCATGTGGGTCATGGGGCTAACAACGTGGCGCAGCTCCAGCAACCCTCTGGACACAGTGACCGTGGTGAGCAACACACTCATCGTCGCTAGACACGGTCAGTTTTAGTGTGCCGAGGGTGGCGTTAGTGCGATGGCACGACCAACAGTATGATTGGTTTGTGCCCAAGGTTGCCTAATCAAAGCATTGGGTAGCCAAAATTTTGGTTGAGGTTTTGGTTGCCCATGATTTGGCCGAAATTGGCAAGAAAAATGAACTAGAGTTGGCTAGAGTTCATTGGCATGCCAAAAAAAATGGCAACCATCCAAACAAAGACCAATCTTTGGGTCATGACCAAAATTTTGGTAAGGTGCACTTTGGCCATAATCCCAACACACCCCAACACCCGGCTCGTCGAGGATGCATGGGGCGCCGCGACGCGTCCGCGGAGTGGTGTAGAGCGGCCAACTGCATCCTCAGGACCTGAGACCATGCCGGGTCATCTTGCTTTTTCAATGACATGCGGGGATCGCATGTGAGCAAAGGGCATCTCCAACGTTGCCATGACCGCAACTGACTATCCTGGCACACCAAAAACCCTCGCCCCTCGCGCCATCGTGCAGTGCGTTCCCAGCCGGCGCCAGCTGCCCGCATTCATGTCGTTCGTCCGTATGCCGTCGTTAAGAGGCTCAGTGCCCGAGGAACCAACTCCGGCGACTTAATGACACACCAGGACGCTTGGCCTCACCCGAATGCGCTACTTAAAGCGGCAACGCCCAGCTAACCTCCACACCATAGCGCATCGTCCTCCTACCTGGCACCACATCCGCCATGACCGCAAGCGCGAAGGCTCTGCGGGAGAGCTTGTCTTCAGGGATGAAGCTCGAGGTCACCGCCCTCGCTCAAGTCGCCTCTCGCGACGCAATAGCGGCGTAGCCGGACACGGACGCGACCGCACAAGTGGTGTCCACGCTGGCGGCCGACGACGGGAGCACCGTCAGCCACGTGTCCTACTTGCCGCCGCCCAACGTCCGGCACCACCGAGGTCGTGGACTCCTCCGAGGATGAGTAGGGCATGGGAGGCAGCAGGGCATGCATGGTGTGCCAACTGGCCGGTCTGTATCCCGTGTTCTACTCTTCCTCACCGGAGACCGCACCTTCACTTCACGGGTCTTGAACCCCGCCCCTGTACATAGAGATCGCAGATGGAGGACGTCAGTCGCCGCCATAGAATAGGTTTAGGGTTTGGTTTCTTTTATTTTTCTGTCCTATAAAAGTTCGAAATGTAATGAAAATCTGCCGTGTTTGCATTAATCTCGACCGGTGTATATGAACTTTCACAATAATATAGTACATTGTAGGAGTACTAGCAAGATGCCCGTGTGTTGCATGGAAGATCAAGATCTTGTGGGAGAAAAGGATGAACGAGGGAAGGCCTTATCTGCAAATGTGGAGAGGAGTGCGGGTAAATTGTCATAGTTTCCTTCCTATCCGTTAGATATAGATCGGACGGCCTATATTGCAGGATGACAGTCGCACCATCATCACCAACTCTGCTTTTTATTGAACCGAGACAAAGCTAACATGCGAAGTAAAATAAGCACATAGTGTCTATACATACACAATTTATCTTAGGCACTCCAATAGTACGTCCACTACACATTCACGCATTTCACATCTTTCTACATCTACGGGAACCTACGAAAGGGTTAACGTAAATTGCCTCTCTCTCCTCCCCTGATTTTCATGGTGGTGGGCCTCTCCCTCCCCCCAATCTACAATCAACAGCTCACATGTTTCACATTACGTTAATTACGTAACTGGGATTACGTAGGTGTAGCATTACTCGTCCTAAAAACCCAATTAAGCCAACCTCCCAGCATATCACGCGGGAAAAGACCCGGCCGCGCCGTTTTAGTCGGGATTACCAGATTACTAGTAGTAGTATCGATGGATCGCACGAAGCAACAAGTTTTTTTTGAGGGGGCGAAGCACCTAGATTAAAAGGAAAAAAGCGGTACACTCACAGCACCCCTATCGCGGTTGCATTGCACCCCACATGTCGGAGTAAATAACCATGGGTAGCCTAGCCGGCTCCCCCTGGCCCTTCTGAAAAAATTATGAGCCGATTCGGCCCTCAAGAATCCAAGGCACGGGGCCGCCTTCCCCTTGCCGGATGTCTCCCAGGCCGGCTATCGGAAGGCGGCCCGACTTCAGCCCTCATGAAGAAAGCCGCGGGGGGGCGGCTCCGAGAAGCCATCCGCAAGAAGGCCGACTCCAAGAAGCTGGTTCCCATAAAGCGGTCGAGATCGTACCCTCGAAGTCTGCATCCACATAACGGCGATGTGACGGGGCGTGGCTACAGTGAAGCCTGCCACCCCCGAATCCCGGAGCACGCCTGGCGCAGTGCGCCGTACGGGTGGCCATGACCCGTCCGGCGCGACACTGTTGCCATGTTGACCCTGATGTCATCCATGACGGGCTGCCAGCGCGGCCCATGGGCGGTGGGCCCCTTCGGGCAGAGAGACACCTGAAGGCGGCCAGGCCTCCCCCAGTCGGCCCAAGATAGAGCCGGCTCCCCACAGCCGGCTTGCCACCTACCTCGAAGGAGACGCCCCATTAAGGAGACAAGACACGGTGAGGCTACAGCGATCACCCGCCGGATGGCGGCACTGTAGCCACGCCCACCTTGGCGAAGCCCTCGTCACCAAGATTGAGCAACAGTAACTAGCCCCCGACAAGGCCCTGGACAGTGGGGCCTGCCTGTCGACCAAGGAGCCGGCAGCCGGCGGGACCCACCAGCCGACGGGCCCCAGCAGCCGGCGCAGAAGCCGGCGATTGTAGACACAGACGGCTGGGCCCCACGCCCAGCCGGATTACCATTGTACCCCCAGGGGTAGGCCTATATAAACCCCCCGGGGCACCCATGCAAGGGGTTGATCCCTGCTAGTCTTAGATACCACATAGGGAGGAGAAGAGAGCGAGCCGTGCCCTTCTTCCTCCTCTCGCCGAACAGCTCAAGGAGCATCGTGTAGCTACTTGTTCATCTAGTGATCATGCGGAGACCCCGCAGAGCAGCAGTAGGGGTGTTATCTCCACGGAGAGCCCCGAAGCTGGGTAAGATTCGCCGGTGTGCATGTCTTCGCCTCATCCCGTTTCCAGGCACCGGCGACGTCTTACTGGCTCCCACAATGATAAGCCACCCGTTGGCATATTCGCACCTACCACCCGACATTTGGCGCCCACCGTGGGGCCAGGTGCATCATCGTCCAGAGACCTATTCTGGACAGGAACCCTCTTCCTCCCCCGCGAGCATAGCCAGCCCGGCACGCCCGATGGCGCTTGCCACGACGCGCTGCAAGACGTCACCAACGTCTGTGCGGCGAGCGGCCTCGCTAATCTCCTTGACAAGACCCTCATCTCCGACGAGCTCGCCTCCGACGCGGGCACCGACCACCTCGTCAACCTCCTCGGACAGCTCCACGTCTCCGGCGAGCCTACTGTGGACTTGGAGTCGGTTGGCTCCACCGATCCGATGCCTGTCGACTCTGACATGGCCTCACTCGACACTTTCCCCACCGATGTCACGATCTACAATGACCCGCTTCCCCAGGCCGATGGCTGCGACGCTGTCACCACCGAGGTGATGGTCATCGGCCACGGCGGCGCCTCTGACGAGAGCGCCCACGACGCCCCGCACGCAGCGGTCCACGACTTGTCCATCCCCCTCCCGGCCGTTGCCGACGCTGAAGCACTGGAGGCTCGCTGCCTCGCCCTCCTCACGGAGGGCCGGAAGTTGGTTTCCATGAGACGCCTCGCTGAGGCCCACCAACGCGAGGCCGACCGCGCCGCCTTTGGCACGCCGCCCCCAAGCGGGCCCAGCCGGGCCGGCGTTGTCAGATAGCGCGGCGCTGTCATCGCCGATATGCTAGGAGTCGACCGCCCAGTCTACGCCACTCCGCTCAAGAACCTGCGCGCCGCCCAGGCGGCCGTAGACGAGCTAGACAGACTGGGGGCCGAAGAACTCCCCCACATGACCCGACGCATCCAGCAGCTAATCGATGCAGCCACGCAGCGGCACGAAGCCGACGCCCGTGCGGAAAGCCCTCCCCCGCGCCGAGATCACGGCGCGACGTCCCGGACGCCGACTACGGGCAAAACCCGCGCGCGGCGCGAGAAAGAGCCGGCTGCCAGCCGAAGCCGAACCCGAATCTCCATCGAGCGAGACGCAGAAGGCCACCCCCGGGCAATGGAGTGGCGGGGCAACCCGCCTCCGCCTCGGCCCCGTGGAGAGAGATATCCCACCCCACCACCTGTTGCGCATCCGACTCTCAGCGGCCGGCTAGGTCGCCGCGAAGGAGTCGGCGAGAACGACGCCCGCCATCGGATCGACCGCCTGGCGCGATCCCTGGTGCTAGAAGAAGAAGACGATGTCAGCCCGCCTTGCTTCGGCCCCCACATCCGCGACGACCCTTTCCCCAAAGGGTTCTCGCTCCCAAGAATCACGCCCAAGTACGGCTCCGTGAAGCCAGAAGATTGGTTGATCGACTACTCCACGGCGGTTAGCATAGCAAACGGCAACAGGCGCGTTGCCGTGAAGTACATGCCCCTCATGCTGCAGGGCATGGCGCGGACCTGGCTCAACAGCCTCAAGCCATACAGCATCAACAGCTGGCTAGACTTCACAGAAGCCTTCGTCCGCAACTTCACCAGCACCTACAAGCGGGCTCCCAAGCCCTGACAGCTCTCCTTGTGCGTACAAGGCCCCGCCGAGTCCACTCGCGACTACCTCACGCATTGGGCCGAGCTCCGCAACTCTTGCGAAGGGGTGCACGAGGTGCAAGCCATAGAATACTTCATTGCCGGGTGCCGAGAAGGCACCCTCCTCAAGCACAAGCTCCTCTGCGACGAGCCAACTACCCTCGACGAGCTTCTGGTCATAGCGGACAAGTACGCCATCACCGACTCCTCAATGAAGACCGAACTCCGGGTAGACGCGTCCGGGAAGGTACTCAACCCAGCGCCCAAGACGCCGGCTGGGGACTCCAGCCGACGCCCACACCAGAACGACCACAAGCGCAAGGACCCCGTGCCGCCCTCCACCAGTCGGCAGGTGGCCACAGTCGAAGGCGAGCAGCCCGAAGGGCGGCCCGCACCCAAGAAGCAGAGGGGCGGCAAGCCGGCTTGGCAGCCGGCCTTCTCCTACGAGCAGACCCTCGATGCCCCGTGCAAGTTCCACAGCGGCGCGAAGCCGTCCAACCACACGACCCGGAAGTGCCACTGGCTCACCTGAATCTCCAAAGGCAAAGGGCTCGCTGTAGGATCTTGAAGTAGATGTGTCTAGAGGGGGTGATTAGACACTTAATGCTAAAGTTGCAATTTTTAAGCTTTTTCGGTTTAAGTGGAGTTTAGGCATAATTTCAACATTCACAATACATATCAAGCAAGCATGCAAAGAGTGTATAGGCAGCGGAAAATAAAGCATGCAACTTGCAAGAATGTAAAGGGAAGGGTTTGGAGAATTCAAACGCAATTGGAGACACGGATGTTTTTCCCGTGGTTCGGATAGGTGGTGCTATCCTACATCCACGTTGATGGAGACTTCAACCCACGAAGGGTAACGGTTGCGCGAGTCCACGGAAGGCTCCACCCACGAAGGGTAATGGTTGCGCGAGTCCACGGAGGGCTCCACCCACGAAGGGTCCACGAAGAAGCAACCACCCACGAAGGGTCCACGAAGAAGCAACCTTGTCTATCCCACCATGGCCATCGCCCACGAAGGACTTGCCTCACTAGCGGTAGATCTTCACGAAGTAGGCGATCTCCTTGCCCTTACAAACTCCTTAGTTCAACTCCACAATCTTGCCGGAGGCTCCCAAGTAACACCTAGCCAATCTAGGAGACACCACTCTCCAAGAAGTAACAAATGGTGTATTGATGATGAACTCCTTGATCATGTGCTTCAAATGATAGTCTCCCCAACACTCAACTCTCTCTCATAGGATTTGGATTTTGTGGAAAGAATATTTGAGTGGAAAGCAACTTGGGGAAGGCTAGAGATCAAGATTCATATGGTAGGAATGGAATATCTTGGTCTCAACACATGACTAGGTGGTTCTCTCTCAGAACATATGAGTTGGAATTGTGTATGTGTTCTGATGACACTCTCCACGAATGAGGAGGAGGTGGAGGGGTATATATAGCCTCCACACAAAATCCAACCGTTACACACAGTTTTCCAATCTCGGTGGGACCGAATCAACAAACTCGGTCGGACCGAAAAGGTAAACCTAGTGACCGTTAGAGATTTTCGGTGGGACTGACATGCAACTCGGTAGGACCGATATGGTTAGGGTTTGGGCATAACGTAATCTCGGTGAGACCGATTACACAAACTCGGTGAGACCGAGTTTGGTAATAAGCTAACCAGATAGTTGGTCAGGCAAACTCGGTGGGACCGATTTGCTCTTTCGGTGAGACCGAAAAGTTACAAGAGGGAAACAAAGAGTTTACATTGCAATCTCGGTGGGACCGATTCGCTCTTTCGGTGAGACCGAAAAGTTACGAAAGGGAAACAGAGAGTTTGCAATCCCATCTCGGTGAGACCGAGATCCCTATCGGTAGAACCGAATTGCTAGGGTTTGGCAGTGGCTATGACAGGTGAAACTCGGTGGCGCCGGATAGGAATAATCGGTAGGTCCGAGTTTGGCTTTGGGTTTAGGTCATATGTGGAAGTGGAAAAGTAGCTGAGGATTTTGGAGCATATCATTAAGCACATGAAGCAAGAGGCTCATTAAGCAACACCTCATCCCTCCTTGATAGTATTGGCTTTTCCTATGGACTCAATGTGATCTTGGATCACTAAAATGTAAAATGAAGAGTCTTGAGCTTGAAGCTTTAGCCAATCCTTTGTCCTTAGCATCTTGAAGGAGTTCCCACAACCTTTAGTCCATGCCACTCCATTGTTGAACTTATCTGAAACATGCTAGATAGAAATGTTAGTCCAACAAGAGATATGTTGTCAACAATCATAAAAACCACCTAGGGAGCACTTGTGCTTTCAATCTCCCCCTTTTTGGTAATTGATGGCAACATACATCAAAGCTTTAGATAAAGATATAAAGAACGTCAAGTAAAGCTTTGGAAGGACATGTAACAAGCATAGGCTCCCCCTACATGTATGCACTCATGTAAATATGAAATATAGAGGCATGTGAGAGCATAACCTTGACAGAGTAGGCAATGTGTTACATGTATCTTGGCCATATGCATCAGAGCAAAAGATTATCAAGGAAAATACCTTCATGCTCATGAGTCCTTCTTGTAAACAGTATGTACATAAGCAAGAACTCCTCATACTCATGATTTTGATGCATATACTTACCTTGTGGTCTTGAGTTGGCTTAGGATGGAATGAACCTGCACAAACAAAGTTAGATAACACAGGTACATCCACTAGCCAGAGCAAATAAAAGAAACAACAAGAATACCAAGACTGGGATGACATGTAGAGAGTGAGTACAAGGTACCACATTGGATTCAACATGTCCCCAAGAATAAAGATATGCAATGAATTTGACTGATTTCTTTCCCTTAGGTGTCTTGCTCCCCCTGAATCTTACATGGGATATTGGGAGAAGATAGGGAACAGAAAATCAGAGCTGAAAGATACAAATGGATAGAACTTAATGCAAATACATGTCTTTCCCCCAAAAAGGCATGTGACATCCCTCCTCTTGAACATCAAGCATCTGGGATCCTTGAGTATTCTCTCCCCCTGGAAGTCTCTCTCTCCCCCTTAATACTTTCTCTCTCGTAGGTTTGGTCCTTGAGACTTTTTCTCTCCCTTGATGTGATCTCTCTCTCCTACAAGCTTTGATGTGATCTCTCTCTCCCCCTTTGACATCAATTTCCAAGAAGGGATTTCTGGAATCGGTCGTATAGGTTTGGTCCTTGAGACTCAGCACAAAGCAATGGATAAAACTATGATGCTTGTAGAGGACAAGATTCATTGAGTAGAGCTGGATCAGAAGAAATATAGAACAAGTGGCAAACTGTTTTTCCTGTTGCGAAGTTGGTGGCACCGAGTGGTATGTTTCGGTGGCACCGAAAAGATTCGGTTGGACCGAAAATTACAAGTCGGTGAAACCGAGTTCACACAGAGAAAAACACTTGTCACCTCAGCTCACTAGACATGTAGGATCTCACAAAGATTTGCAATGAATTACCTGAAGGATTTGCAAGGAATTAAATGCAGAAAATGCAGAATATAAACAGAAAGAAAAGAGAAGAGACTGAAAAATCTAGATGGAGTTTTTTTTTGAAAAAGAGAAAGAAACTAAACATGCATGAGATACACACAAAAAGAACACAAGAGAACTTCATCTAGAGTTGGGCGGTGACATAGTCACCTATGTTAGAGTATATTGACTTAGGAGTCAAGTGAGAACACTTGATCATAGGTCATACTCATCGTTTAAGCTCAAAATGGGGTTACCATTTTTCGTTTAAGCATCTTGATGTATTCACATCTTTTTGAGTTACTTTGACTCATGTCTTGGAGTAAAGCTTCTCTAAGATGGAATAACATACCTTGGGTGGTGGTGTGGTTCTTGCTCATGTAGTTGAACTTGTGTGGGTGCTCAAGGTTGATGTAGCTCATCAAGAATTGGGAGCACCACTTGGAGTTTGAGTTCATCTACCTACATGGGTTAGTTCTTGAAAGGAAGAGCACTTGTGTATCCAAAAATGACAATCATGAAGCTCAACATAGAATTTGTCAAAGGATATGTTTGAATGGTTTTGTGCTTCCTTGTCTTCAACCACCATTGTGTAGAGTCTTGGTGATGTAGAGATTGCTCAAGATGTGAGTGAGTCGCAATCTCATGGAATTAGATTCAACCAAGCACCTACATGGGTTACACAACATGCAAGGTGCAAATATATCCAAGACATAAGATAGTTATCATAAGAGATATATCATGGATTAGTCATAAGCTCATGTCTTGCATGTATCCAATGGAGTTTCTACTCCAAGTTCGAAGCATCAATGATGTTCAATTCTCCTCTCAACCTGCAAAACACTTTCTCATCAAGAGGTTTAGTAAATATATCCGCTAATTGCTTATCGGTGCGAACATGCTTAAGATCAATGTCACCCTTAGCAACATGATCTCGAATGAAATGATGACGAACTTCAATATGCTTAGTTCGAGAATGTTGTACAGGATTATGGCCAATTTTGATAGCACTTTCATTGTCACAAAGTAGTGGAACATGTTTCACATAGATCCCATAATCTTTAAGAGTTTGGGTCATCCAAAGTAATTGAGCACAACATGAACCAGCGGCAATGTATTCCGCTTCGGCGGTGGATAAGGATACCGAGTTTTGTTTCTTGGAAGACCAAGACACAAGAGATCTACCAAGAAATTGACAAGTACCCGAAGTGGACTTTCTATCAACCTTATCTCCGGCATAATCCGAGTCGGAATAGCCAACAAGATCAAAAGAAGACCTCTTAGGATACCAAATGCCAAAATTTGGTGTATGGATTAAATATCTCACTATCCTTTTCACAGCCTTAAGATGACATTCTTTAGGAGCAGCTTGATATCGTGCACACATGCACACACTTAGCATAATATCGGGACGTGAAGCACATAGGTATAACAATGAACCTATCATAGAGTGATAAACCTTTTGATCAACCGGTTCACCATCTTTGGTCAAATCATTATGTCCACTAGTAGGCATGGGTGTAGACATACCTTTGCATTCTTGCATATTGAACTTCTTGAATAAGTCCTTGGTGTACTTTGTTTGAGAGACAAATGTACCTTCCTTAGTTTGCTTGATTTGCAAACCGAGAAAGAATTTGAGTTCACTCATCATAGACATCTCAAACTTCTCTGACATTAGCTTTCCAAACTTTTCACTAAAGAGAGGGTTAGTTGAACCAAATATGATATCATCAACATAAATTTGGCATACAAATAGTTCTCCATTAACCCTTTTAGTAAAAAGAGTAGAATCAATTTTACCAATTTCAAAACCACTTGTAGTGAGGAACTTGGTCAAGCATTTATACCATGCTCTAGGAGCTTGTTTAAGACCATAAAGAGCTTTGTGAAGTTTGTAAACATGATTTGGTTTCTTAGGATTGATAAAACCGGGAGGTTGTTTGACATAAACTTCCTCCTTTATTTCACCATTTAGAAAAGCACTTTTGATGTCCATTTGGTACAAGGTGATATTATGGTGATTAGCATACGCAAGTAAGATGCGAATGGACTCAAGTCTAGCAACGGGAGCATATGTCTCACCATAGTCCATACCTTCGACTTGTGTGTATCCTTGGGCGACGAGACGTGCTTTGTTGTGAACAACTTGTCCATCTTCATCTTTCTTGTTGCGAAACACCCATTTGGTACCAATGATGTTGTGGTTGTTGTCGGGCTTCTCAACTAATGTCCAAACTTGGTTTCTCTCAAAGTTCTGTAGCTCTTCATGCATAGCGTTTATCCAATCCGGATCTTCCAATGCTTCTTCAACCTTCATAGGTTCAATGCTAGAGATGAATGAATAGTTTTCACAAAAGTTAGCTAAACAAGTCTTTGAGCGAGTGATTCTCCCGGTTTGTATATCATTTAAGATTTGCTCGACGGGATGATCTTTGGCAATTCTTGCTCGAACTCGTGAGAGCTTTTGCTTGGGTCTTTGTCGAACATCTTCTTCATCTTGTTCTTCTTCTTGGTCTTCTTCATTGTTGACGTTGTCGTTCTCTTGTCGTGGTGGAGAAGGAGGTTGTTGATGTTCGTCTTGATGTATTTCCTCGTTTTCTTCATCTTGGTGTGTCCCACTTGTGGATGCTTCCGTGTTAATTCTTGGTTCACTTTGTCGTGAAGTAGAAGCTTCCACTTGGACGGATGAAGTACTCTCCTTCACCTCCGTTGGACGAATTTTGCCAATGGACAAGTCTTGGATTGCTTCTGAAGGGTCTTTGTCTCCTACATCAATTGGCAATTGCTCTACTTGCGAGCCATTAGATTCATCAAACTTCACATCTACCGTCTCTTCAACCTTTCGGGTGAAATTGTTGTAGACACGGTAAGTGTGAGAGTTTGAGCCATAACCAAGTAGGAAACCTTCATGAGATTTAGGAGCAAACTTTGAACGACGATGCTTATCAAGAATGTAGCACTTTGAGCTGAATACTCGAAAGTATCCAACTTGGGGTTTTTTACCGGTGAGAAGCTCGTATGCCGTCTTGCCGAGTAGCTTGTGAAGATATAAGCGATTTGTTGCGTGACAAGCTGTCTCAACCGCTTCTGCCCAAAAGTGCTTCGGCGTCTTGTATTCATCAAGCATCGTTCTTGCAATTTCTATGAGCGTCCGGTTCTTCCTCTCAACAACTCCATTTTGTGGAGGTGTGTACGTAGCCGAGAACTCGTGTGAAATCCCTTCTTCGTCAGGAAAGGTGTCCACATTTGCGTTCTTGAAATCCGTTCCGTTGTCACTCCGAACCTTCTTGATCTTCACGTCAAACTGATTTTGGGCCTTCCTAGCGAAGTTTCTGAAGATCTTCTGGACCTGCGACTTGTCATTAAGAAAGAACACCCATGTAAATCTTGAAAAATCATCAACTATAACTAGACCAAAAGAATTTCCATCGAGACTCTTGTAGGCGTTGGGACCAAAAAGATCCATATGAAGTAGCTCGAGTGGCCTCCTTGTGGTCATGATGTTCTTCACGGGATGTCTTCCTCCAACCTGTTTACCTGCTTGACAAGCACTGCAAAGTCTATCCTTATCAAATATGACATCGTTAACTCCAAGGATATGATTCCCTTTAATAAGCTTGTCAAGGTTTCTCATGCCAACGTGACCTAGTCGTCTATGCCACAACCAACCTTTTGAGGATTTAGCAATAAAGCAAGTTTTAGGTTGTGCCTTTTTAGAGAAATCGACAATGTAAAGATCACCTCTACGCATACCGATAAAGACCATTTTATGATTGTCTCGACGAAATACTTGGCACTCTACCTCAGTAAATAGGACATTCAAACCGAAATCAGCAAGTCTAGATACTGAAAGTAAGTTGTAGCCAAGAGATTCAACGAGCATGACATTTTGAATGGAACTATCATGTGAGATGGCCACCTTACCAAGGCCAACCACTTTACCCTTTGAATTATCACCAAAGGTGACATATCTTTGAGGGCCGTCATTTTCAGCAAGCTCACGGAACATCTCTTCATCTCCGGTCATATGATCAGTACATCCACTATCAAGAACCCATTCCTTTCCTCCTGACTCATATCCCCGAAGATTTGCCATAAGACCAAAATGTCTCATTGCATCATCAAGATCGAAGTCACTATCATCATCATCATCATCATCATAGTATCCATGTTCACCATGATCTTGTGACTCATCATTTCCTAGAGAGGGTAATTCATTAGATAAATGATCATCAAAGTGGTCACCTTTATGAATTCTTATAGCTTCGAATATGATATCACTAATGATTCCAACATCTCCTTTAGCATGCTTAAGATTGGTAAGTTCAAATAGACAATTACCAAAACTAGGATCACTAGAGTTCATCTTACTCAAGGCAATAGATTTATGGAGAATTTCATCCAAAGTTTTCAAGGAATGATCGGGAAATCGTTCCTCAAGAAATTTCCATATAGTATAGGCACAATTAAGAGTAGGCAAACTAGAAATCAAATCTTTGGGCAATCCTCTAATGATGAGCTCAATAGTTCTAAGATTGTGAATCATGTCAATATCTTCATCTAGGGTAGGATGCAAAGGATCAATATGACGTGCACAAGGGCTAGCAATATACTTGTTCAAATGATATTGATTGAGAATTACAAGCATCTCATTTTTCCACTCATGAAAATACTCTCCATCAAGAATAGGCACTCTATGTCTAAGACTCCCTAAGGTAGACACATCCATCTTCCTCCAATGGTGATTAAACCAAGGCAATGAAGACTAAAGCTCTGATACCACTTGTAGGATCTTGAAGTAGATGTGTCTAGAGGGGGGTGATTAGACACTTAATGCTAAAGTTGCAATTTTTAAGCTTTTTCGGTTTAAGTGGAGTTTAGGCATAATTTCAACATTCACAATACATATCAAGCAAGCATGCAAAGAGTGTATAGGCAGCGGAAAATAAAGCATGCAACTTGCAAGAATGTAAAGGGAAGGGTTTGGAGAATTCAAACGCAATTGGAGACATGGATGTTTTTCCCGTGGTTCGGATAGGTGGTGCTATCCTACATCCACGTTGATGGAGACTTCAAACCACGAAGGGTAACGGTTGCGCGAGTCCATGGAGGGCTCCACCCACGAAGGGTAATGGTTGCGCGAGTCCACGGAGGGCTCCACCCACGAAGGGTCCACGAAGAAGCAACCACCCACGAAGGGTCCACGAAGAAGCAACCTTGTCTATCCCACCATGGCCATCGCCCACGAAGGACTTGCCTCACTAGTGGTAGATCTTCACGAAGTAGGCGATCTCCTTGCCCTTACAAACTCCTTGGTTCAACTCCACAATCTTGCCGGAGGCTCCCAAGTAACACCTAGCCAATCTAGGAGACACCACTCTCCAAGAAGTAACAAATGGTGTATTGATGATGAACTCCTTGCTCTTGTGCTTCAAATGATAGTCTCCCCAACACTCAACTCTCTCTCATAGGATTTGGATTTTGTGGAAAGAAGATTTGAGTGGAAAGCAACTTGGGGAAGTCTAGAGATCAAGATTCATATGGTAGGAATGGAATATCTTGGTCTCAACACATGAGTAGGTGGTTCTCTCTCAGAACATATGAGTTGGAATTGTGTATGTGTTCTGATGGCTCTCTCCATGAATGAGGAGGAGGTGGAGGGGTATATATAGCCTCCACACAAAATCCAACCGTTACACACAGTTTTCCAATCTCGGTGGGACCGAATCAACAAACTCGGTCAGACCGAAAAGGTAAACCTAGTGACCGTTAGAGATTTTCGGTGGGACTGACATGCAACTCGGTAGGACCGATATGGTTAGGGTTTGGGCATAATGTAATCTCGGTGAGACCGATTACACAAACTCGGTGAGACCGAGTTTGGTAATAAGCTAACCAGAGAGTTGGTCAGGCAAACTCGGTGGGACCGATTTGCTCTTTCGGTGAGACCGAAAAGTTACAAAAGGGAAACAAAGAGTTTACATTGCAATCTCGGTGGGACCGATTCGCTCTTTCGGTGAGACCGAAAAGTATCGAAAGGGAAACAGAGAGTTTGCAATCCCATCTCGGTGAGACCGAGATCCCTATCGGTAGAACCGAATTGCTAGGGTTTGGCAGTGGCTATGACAGGTGAAACTCGGTGGCGCCGGATAGGAATAATCGGTAGGTCCGAGTTTGTCTTTGGGTTTAGGTCATATGTGGAAGTGGAAAAGTAGCTGAGGATTTTGGAGCATATCATTAAGCACATGAAGCAAGAGGCTCATTAAGCAACACCTCATCCCTCCTTGATAGTATTGGCTTTTCCTATGGACTCAATGTGATCTTGGATCACTAAAATGTAAAATGAAGAGTCTTGAGCTTGAAGCTTTAGCCAATCCTTTGTCCTTAGCATCTTGAAGGAGTTCCCACAACCTTTAGTTCATGCCACTCCATTGTTGAACTTATCTGAAACATGCTAGATAGAAATGTTAGTCCAACAAGAGATATGTTGTCATCAATTATCAAAACCACCTAGGGAGCACTTGTGCTTTCACTCGCGCCGCCTCTGCCTGCCGGTCCGCCGCCTCCGGCTCCGCAGCCGCCGGCCGCTCGGCCCGCAGTCGGAGCCGTGCACGATGAGTTCCCCGACGAGCATGCCGCCTATGTCATCTTTACAAGCCAGCCCGAAGACCGGCGCAGCAAACGCCGAGAGCACCAAGAAGTCAGCATGGTCGCTGCCAACCCCGCCGAGCACATACACTGGTCAGAAAAACCTATCAGCTAGAGCCGGGCCGACCACCCAGAGGTGATGCCGTCTCCCGGCTCTTATGCGTTGGTTTTGGATGCCACCCTTGCAACGGATAGACGCGCCGCCCGTTTCTCCCGTGTGCTGATAGACGGCGGGAGCAGCATCAACATCCTGTACCGTGACACCCTGGAGAAGCTGAATGTCAAGACGAAGCAACTCATGCCTACTCAGACTGTGTTCCATGGCATCGTACCCGGCCGGTCCTGCGCCCCCATTGGCAAGATCAAGATTGATGTACTTTTGGGGGACAAGGAGCATTTCCACCGGGAAGCGATCTGGTTTGAAGTGGTGGACCTGGAGAGCCCTTACCATGCATTGCTTGGCCGACCTGCCTTGGCCAGGTTCATGGCAGTTCCCCACTATGCATACCTCAAGATGAAGATGTCGAGCACCAAGGGCATCATCACCATAGCCGGCGATTACAAGAAGTCCTCCGAGTGCGCAGCAGCCAGCAGCCGGCTGGCCGAGTCCCTTGTGATTGCCGAAGAAAAGAAGATGTTGGACTGAGTCGTGGCCATGACTGGCAAACAGTCGGCCTTGTCCCCCGATCCCAAGGAGCATGATGCTCAAGGATCTTTCCAGCCGGCCAAGGAGACGAAGAAGATACCTCTTGACCCCGAGCACCCAGAGAGGTTTGCCGTCATCGGGGCAAACCTAAACAGCAAATAGGAAGGCGAGCTCGCCGATTTCCTCCGTGAGAATCAGGACATCTTTGCATGGTCCCCCAAGGACATGCCGGGTGTTCCGAAGGAATTCGCCGAGCACAAACTACACGTCCGAGAAGACGCAAAGCCAGTCAAACAACCCCTCCGCCGACTATCGGAGGAGAAAAGAAGGATTGTGGGAGAGGAGATAGCCCGGCTTCTGGCAGCCGGCTTCATTATGGAAGTTTTCTTTCCAGAGTGGCTCGCCAACCCGGTCCTCGTGCTAAAGAAGAACAACAAGTGGCGCATGTGCATAGACTACACGAGCCTCAACAAGGCCTACCCCAAAGATCCCTTTGCCCTGCCGAGGATTGACCAAGTGATAGACTCCATGGCCGGATGCGAGCTGTTGAGTTTCTTGGATGCTTACTCAGGATACCACCAGATAAAGTTAGATCCGGCGGACCGCCTGAAGACCGCCTTCATCACACCATTCGGAGCCTTCTGCTACCTGACTATGACATTCGGCTTGAGAAATGCCGGTGCCACTTTTCAGCATTGCATGCAGAAGTGCCTCCTCAAGCAGCTCGGCAGAAATGCCCACGTCTACGTAGATGACATTGTGGTGAAGACGGAGAAGCGCGGCACCTTGCTGGAAGACCTCAAGGAAACATTTGAGAACCTACGCCGGTTCCAAATCAAGCTCAACCCCGAGAAATGCGTGTTCGGAGTGCCAGTCGGCCAGCTCCTAGGCTTCCTGGTCTCAGAACGCCGCATCGAATACAACCCAGTAAAGATCAAGGCCATTGAGATAATGGTGATTCCCACCAAGCTTCGAGACGTCCAGAAGTTTACCGGATGCTTGGCCTCCCTGAACCGCTTCATCAGCCGGCTCGGAGAAAAAGCTCTTCCCCTATACCGCCTCATGAAGAAGACCAACCACTTCGAGTGGAATGACCAAGCCGACCAAGCTTTTCACGAGCTGAAGAAGATGCTGGCCACGCCGCCTGTCCTGGCGGTGCCGACTGAGAAAGAGCCCATGCTCCTCTACATTGCCGCAACCAGCCGGGTGGTCAGCACCGTCATCGTAGTCCAACACCCAGAAGAGGGCCGAGCCCAGCCGGTCCAGAGGCCGGTGTACTATTTGAGCGAGGTGCTATCTACCTCGAAGCAGAACTACCCGCACTACCAGAAGATGTGCTACGGCGTGTACTTCGCCGCCAAGAAGCTGAAGCCCTACTTCCAAGAGCATCCCATCATGGTTGTATGCACCGCCCCGCTGGCCGAGATCATAGGCAGCCGGGATGCATCCGGCCGGGTGGCGAAATGGGCCATCGAGCTGGCCCCCTACACGATCTTCTACCAGCCTCGCACCGCCATCAAATCCCAAGCATTGGATGACTTCCTCGTCGACTGGGCCGAGACCCAGTACCTACCGCCAGCTCCTGACTCCACTCATTGGTGCATGCACTTCGATGGGTCCAAGATGCGCACCGGCTTGGGAGCCGGCGTCATCCTCACCTCTCCCAAAGGCAACAAGCTCAGATACACGCTGCAAATTCACTTTGCCGCCTCCAACAACGTGGCCGAGTACGAGGCGCTCATACACGGGCTCCGGCTTGCCAAAGAACTCGGCATTCGCCGGATCCTATGTTATGGCGACTCGGACATGGTGGTCCAGCAATCATCCGGCGACTGGGATGCCAAGGACACAAATATGGCAAGCTACCGCTTCCTCGTTCAGCAGATCAGTGGGTATTTCGAAGGATGCAAGTTCCTCCATGTACCGCAAGCCGACAACGAGCCAGCTGATGCCCTGGCTCGAATAGGCTCTACTCGGCAAGCAATACCAACCGGTGTCTCTCTACAACACCTCCTCAAGCCGTCTATCAAGCCGTCTCCAGAGTCCGATTCCATCTTCGTGCCGCCTGACCCCGACGCGGCCGGCTCGAAGAACCAAGCAGGTGACCCGGGGACTTCGATAGTCGGCCGAGGGACATCAGCAGGCGGCTCGGGGACTTCCGTAGTTACGCCCGACCCAGGGACTGCCACGCCCGGCTCGAGGACTGCGGTAGTCGGCCCGGAGACTGCACCAAAACAACAGGAGGCGGCCGACTCTAGCATTTCACCACCCAGCCCGCCCGCCCTGGTCGCAGTAGCCGCATTGGCAATAGAAGAAGTCGCAGCTCCATCTTGGGCTCAATCCATCCTCAACTTCCTAATAAACCAAGATCTTCCGGCTGACGAAACAGAGGCAAGACAAGTCCAACGCCGAGCCGGAGCATACACAATCGTCAACAGAGAACTCGTCAAGCGCAGTGTCACTGGAGTCCTCCAACGATGCGTCGAGCAAGAGAAGGGCATTGCAATCCTCAGAGACATCCACCAAGGAGAATGCGGCCACCATGCGGCCTCAAGATCACTCGTCGCCAAAGCCTTCCGCCATGGTTTCTTTTGGCCGACTACTTTGGATGACGCCAAGGGGTTAGTTAAACATTGCAAAGGATGCCAACTCTTCAGCTCCAAGCAACACATGCCGGCTTCAGCACTCAAGACCATTCCCCTCACTTGGCCCTTCGCCGTTTGGGGACTGGACATGGTGGGGCCATTCAAGACGGCGCGCGGCGGCATGACACATCTGCTTGTCGCCATGGACAAATTCACCAAATGGATTGAGGCAAAGCCGATCAAGAAGCTGAATGGGCCGATTGCCGTGACATTTATCGCAGATGTAACAACTCGGTACGGCGTGCCACATAGCATCATCACTGACAATGGCACGAATTTCGCCAAGGGAGCCTTGGCACGTTTCTGCGCGACGCAAGGCATCCGGTTGGACTTAGCGTCCGTTGCCCACCCGCAGTCAAACGGCCAGGTTGAGCGAGCCAACGGCCTCATCCTTTCCGGCATCAAGCCCCGACTGGTCGTACCACTGGAGCGTTCAGCCGGCTGTTGGCTCGATGAGCTGTCGGCCGTCCTCTGGAGTCTACGCACTACACCAAACAAGTCAACCGGCTTCACTCCTTTCTTCCTCGTGTATGGTGCCAAGGCGGTCATCCCAACTGACATCGAGTTCGACTCGCCTCAGGTAACCATGTACATAGAAGCGGAGGCCAAGGAAGCACGAGAAGATGGCGTCGACCTGCTAGAAGAAGGCCGGCTGTTAGCCCTCAGCCGGTCCGCCATCTATCAGCAGGGCCTGCGCCACTACCACAGCCGGAAGGTCAAGCCAAGATCCTTCCAAGTGGGTGATCTTGTGCTCCGGCTGATCCAGCGAACTGCCGGCCAGCACAAGCTATCGGCCCCTTGGGAGGGCCCCTTCGTCATCAGCGGAGCCTTAGGCAACGACTCCTACTACCTGATCGACGTGTAGAAGCCGAAGGCACGAAAGAGAGACGACTCCGGCAAGGAGTCGGAACGACCATGGAACGCCAACCTCCTCCGAAGGTTTTACAGTTGAAATGCAGTATGTATTACGCTAACTTTTGTACTAAGTACGAGACAATAGGCCCCCGAGGAGAGCTCGGGGACTGCCATCTTTTAGCTATGAAAGAAAAGTATCATGCTTATGACCTTGGCATTACATTCACTTTTTCCGTCCGGCACCGGGTTTGATTAGTCGGCCCGGGGACTGGCCGCCTGGAGTTATATTAGAAGTCCTACCTGTAGTCAGACAAGTAGTGTGCCGGCTCCCAAGCCTTCTCTTGCCAAAAGTCGCAGATCGAAGAACCGGCTGTCCGGCTGGCAAGAGTTAAAGGCAGGAAAGGGCGCCCACACAAAAAACGGCTAGGGACTAATGGACTAATATAACAAAAGCCGGTTTTTCTCCCACCGCCGACCGACTACCAGAGTAGCCTGTCGGCCGGCTTCCATTCACCTCGCTTCAATCTAAGAAAGCTCGAGTACTTGCCTTCCCAAAAAGGGAAGGCGGCAAAGGAAACAGCCTAAGGATAAAAAGCATACATGAATGGAAACCAAACACGCACACAATAATATTTACATAAAAGACCTTCAAAAGGCCAGCATTCAACATAGTTCGAATACACCCCCAGTGGGTGGAACTGCGCAAGTTTAATAAAAATGTTCAAAAGGCAACAAGCAGGAAAAAACAAGGACGGCAGATTAAGCCAAGGGAGCGACTGGCGAGTCAGGCAGGTCGGTGGAGACGACAATGCTGGCTGGAGGAGTGGCCGGCTGGCGAACCTCGGCATGATCACCGCCTCCCGCAGAGGGCGTGCTAGCACGCGCCCCATTGCCAGAGGCACGATCAGGCTGAGGCCAGCTGGCCGCTTCACCGGTCGGCTCAACGTCTTTGCCTTCCTCTCATTTGTCGTCTTCGCCTTCATCGCTGGAGGCGATCTCCTCTGCCGAGTCTTCACCCGCTGCCGGGTCTAGCCCGAACCATTCCTCCGGCTGGGCAACATTGTCGTCATTAATTTCAGGAGCGAAGACTCTGATGTCAGTACACTCGGCGATCATCGAAGCGCGCTGAGCGATAGCCGGCCGCACCTCCTCCATCTCTTCGTCGGCCTCCAGCCGCCAGGTGCGCAGCTGGTCCAGGTTCAGCCCCGGATACCAGGCTCGGACGAACTCCAGCGCCCGCCCAGCTCCAAGCCGGGCTGCCGATGCCTTCCAGGCCTCGAAGCGGCCAACCGCAACCTCCAGCCAGTCGGCAGTCCAACTCGGGGTGCGGGGAATCATCTCGCTTGGCCAGAGGGCGGCCAACACCTGCGCCCCGGCACGCTGGAGGCGGCGGAGCATACGGTGAGCCGGCTGCAGCCGGGCTTGGACCTCCAAGAGCTGCTCCTCAAGCGTCCGGCTCGCGTCCGGCGTGATTTCAGCCCCCGCCTGCCGGCGCGCCTCGCGATGGGCCTCGATGGATTGGGTGGCGAAGACGGAGTAGCCGGGAAAGTAGTCTGCACAGAGAACAAAAAGCAGCACAAGTCAGAACACAAATCAGGGATCAAGGGGCAAGCAGGGAGTGAAGAAGGCGGCTTACCGTCGATCAGATCCTTGATACGACTGAAGCCCTCGCTCAGCGCCTGCTTCGCTTCAGCCCAGCCCGCCGCTTCGGTCTCGAACTCGGCCTTCAGGGCGTCCTTGCTGTCATGCGCCTTCTTCAGGGCCGCCTTGTGGCTCTCCTCTTGGTCGGCCAACTTCTTGGCCAGGCGGTCACGCTCCAGGACCAAGGCGTTGTACTCGGCTTCCTTGGCGCGAAGGGCGGCTTGGGCCCCGCTGAGCTGCCCCCTCAAGTCGGCATTGGCTCCTGCAAGCATGAAGACAAAGGAAAAATTAATAAGGAAGAAGTCGTCAAGGAAGATCCGACTCGGCTGCTCAGCAGTCGGCCCGAATCTCGGGGACTACACCCAGTGGGTGCGCTAACGCGCCCCCACAGGAGATGAACGAGACAAACACGCACTCCGGCTGCTGGTCAGGTCCTCGGTTCTCCAGCCCAGCTCCTGAACCTGGGAGTTGAAGGCGGCTGTGTGGAGGTTATGGTACTCCTGGAAGATTATACAGGAGGCAAGGATAAGTTAAGTTGTCAGAACCTAGTAAGTTCCAAGCCGCCTGCGCAGCAGCCGGCTCGAAACTCGGGGACTACACCCAGTGGGTGCGCTGACGCGCCCCCACGGAAGAAGTCAAAACAGCAAAATAACCAAGGCCAGAAGACTCACCCGGATGACGGCCCGCGTCGCGAGGAACTCTTGGGTGTATTGCTGCAGCGAGGCGGCCTGAGCTTGAAGCCGGTTCCGGACCTCCTGGGCCGCCGCATTCAGCTCGCCCGTTCCCCCGCTGGGAGTCCACTCGGACGTGCTGGCGCTGGCCGCCTCCAGGGCCTCCGCCGTCTGGCTAGCGCCCGCTGCTCGGTGCGGTTCCGGCGTGGAGGTGCCACCCCCTGCGCGCCGGCGCAATGCCGGCTGCACCTCGAGGCCGGCTCCTGCCTCTGGCTCGCCCCTGGACGACTGCTCTGGCGCCGCAGCTGATTGGCCGCTTTGCCCCGCTCCAGTCGGCGCCATCTGCGGCGCCCCCTCCATGAAGATCACGTGGTCCTCCCTCCTCTCCATCACCGGCGGGCCTTGGTCGACCTCCTCCGACGGGGGCACGGGAATGTCGGGGGCCACGGCGCGGAGGGGAACAACGAGCAGCGGAGGCTGGTTGTGCGAGGCCTCCGCCTCCGTCTCCATGGCTGCCGCCTTCGCCCGGGCCTTGGCCGCCGCGTCGGCCTACTCCTTCGTCGCCTGGGCGGTCCTTCGCTCCGCCGCCTCCTGCTCCTCCCGCGCCTCCCGTGCGTTCCGCTCCGTGGCTTCCCTAAGGTCGGCGCGGGGATCCACGCGACGGGAGCCTGAGGACCCTCCAGTCGGCCCGACTACGGAGCCGCCAGGACCTCGCTCAAGGGAAAGCGGCGCCCTGTCCGGCAAGCAAAGAAAGGTTTAGAAGAGCTTCGGTCGAAAAAGACAAAAAATAATATATATATATATATATATATGTATGCAAGACATTCGACGACTTACGCCGAGATCGCCTGCGGTTGTTTCACCGCCTTGCGGAAGCGGGCCGCCTTTGCGGCCGCCTCATCCCGCTTGGTCGCCGCCGTGGAAGCCTTGGATTTCTTCGGCCGGCTGCCGAAGAAGGTCGACGCGGCCCGGCGCTTCCGCGCGCCGTCGCGGGCAGCCGACACGGCAGACGAGCCCGCGCCTTGATGATCAGGCGCCGGCTGGCAGTGCGGGGCGACTTCGACCTCGTCGTCATCCGGCCAGTCTTCGAAGCCGGCCCCGAGTCCCGCGCCTCCGGCCTCGTTGCCTTCCCCCACGATGGCGTCTTCCATGGCGGCCGCTCCCAGGTCCGGATCGTCGGTGTCGTCCACCGTGCGGTCGGGGAGGAGTTGGCGTTCTACCCTTGCGGACCCGGCTGTCGGCGGAATAAGAGGGTTCTGCTAAAAGGCAAACCAATTGATCAAGGGTCGGCTATCATGAGGCCGGCTACAAAAAGGAAGAAAAGAAGAAAAAACTTACGGCAGGCGGAGGGTTGGCGCGGGAATACGGCTCCTTGCCGTATCGCCAATCCTCGGCGAGCTTGCAGTTGGAGATATAATTCACCATGTAAGACACCTCTGCATGAGGCATCTCCCTGGTGCTCAGCCGGCATGGGTCGAAGCGGCCGCTCATCTGGCAAATCATGTGAGGCCGGCCTTGGAGCGGAAGGCCACCAAGTCGGCTCCGGTTAGGCCCTCCGACTGGATCATCACCCGAAGCCGGGAGACGGCTGCGTTCCCGGCCTGGGACAACGACCTGGCCCGGTAGCTCCATGAAGGTTGCCTCCCAGCCGGCGGGCCGGCTACGTAAGCCGGCAGGTTGACGTAGTCGCCTTGCTGGGCGACGTTCTTCACATAAAAGCAGGACTTCTGCCAGGGCTTCACCGACTGGATCAGCGGAATGGACGAGAACGGATTGTTCTCGCTCGCCCGCCTCATGGCAATGAAGGCTCCGCAGGGGGCGGGCACACCCGCGACGACGGTGCCGAGCTTGCTTTGGAAGAATTCCCCCCAGAGCTCGAGCGTGGGGAGAACCCCAAGAAAGCCCTCGCACAGGGTGACGAAGGCCGACAGCAGCATCACCGCATTGGGCGTGAGGTGATGCGGCTGGAGGTGGTAGAATTCGAGGAAGGCTCGAAGGAATCCGCTCGCCGGGAGGCCGAAGCCGCGCAGGTAGTGCAGGCGGAAGATCACCCGCTCGCCCTCCTCCGGTGCCGGCGAAATCTCCCTCGCCGGTGCTTGACGAACCCGCATGAAGTTCTCGCCCGGCAGGCGCCGCGTCCGGCGGAGGAACTCGACGTGGTCCTCGTGGACATTGGAGCCATCCCACGAGCTCGACAACGCCATGGGAGCAATTCAGCGGGGAGCAAGACGAAGCGACGGCGGAACGGCGCGGCAATGGGTTGCTGCGGCGGGGAGCAAGACGAAGCGACGGCGGAACGGCGCGGCAAGGGGTTGCTGCGGTGGCAAAGAGAAGAAGAAGAAGGGCGAGAATGGGGCGGAGTGAGGGAGAGCGTGCGAGCCTCTTCCGCTCCCCCTCCTCCTCCTACTTATAGACCCGCGCGGCGGAGACAAGGAGGCGTAGCGTGGGGGAACGTGGGGATCAACTGCGCCCACTCCCCCACGTCCCGCGATTATTGCGCCCTGATGGCATAATAAAACCGCCGCGGGAAGGCGAGCGGTCCATATGGGCCGCAGAAGATCCGCGCTCGGGCCGAGGCCTACGAGTGGCGGGCCCGGGCCTGCGGCGGCGTCCCGTCGCGCACGTGCGTTGGCAGGATTTCCTTGCCACGTGGCCCGCGTTCCCGCCAACGAGAAACGGAGCTTTCCGAACGGCGCGCACAAGCAAAGCCGGCCCCTCGGGATAGGAAGCTGACCTAGCTTCTCGTCCCTTTGTCAGCCTCGAAGCTCAATCAGCTTCGGGGACTACTGTCAGAGTAAATAACCATGGGTAGCCTAGCCGGCTCCCCCTGGCCCTTCTGAAAAATTTACGAGCTGATTCGGCCCTCAAGAATCCAAGGCACGGGGCCGCCTTCCCCTTGCCGGCTGTCTCCCAGGCCGGCTATCGGAAGGCGGCCCGAGTTCAGCCCTCATGAAGAAAGCCGCGGGGGGGCGGCTCCGAGAAGCCGGCCGCGAGAAGGCCGACTCCAAGAAGCCGGTTCCCATAAAGCGGTCGAGATCGTACCCTCAAAGTCTGCATCCACATAACGGCGATGTGACGGGGCGTGGCTACAGTGAAGCCTGCCACCCCCGAATCCCGGAGCACACCTGGCACAGTGCACCGTACGGGTGGCCATGACCCGTCCGGCATGGCACTGTTGCCATGTTGACCCTGATGTCATCCACGACGGGCTGCCAGCGCGGCCCATGGGCGGTGGGCCCCTTCGGGCAGAGAGACACCCGAAGGCGGCCAGGCCTCCCCTAGTCGGCCCAAGACAGAGCCGGCTCCCCACAGCCGGCTTGCCACCTACCTCGAAGGAGACGCCCCATTAAGGAGACAAGACACGGTGAGGCTACAGCGATCACCCGCCGGACGGCGGCACTGTAGCCACGCCCACCTCGGCGAAGCCCTCGTCACCAACATTGAGAAACAGTAACCAGCCCCCGACAAGGCCCTGGACAGTGGGGCCTGCCTGTCGACCAAGGAGCCGGCAGCCGGCGGGCCCCGGCAGTCGGTGCAGAAGCCGGTGATTGTAGACACAGACGGCTGGGCCCCACGCCCAGCCGGATTACCATTGTACCCCCGGGGGTTAGGCCTATATAAACCCCCCGGGGCACCCATGCAAGGGGTTGATCCCTGCTAGTCTTAGATACCACATAGGGAGGAGAAGAGAGCGAGTTGTGCCCTTCTTCCTCCTCTCGCCGAACAGCTCAAGGAGCATCGTGTAGCTACTTGTTCATCTAGTGATCATGCGGAGACCCCGCAGAGCAGCACTATGGGTGTTATCTCCACGAAGAGCCCCGAAGCTGGGTAAGATTCGCCGGCGTGCATGTCTTCGCCTCATCCCGTTTCCAGGCACCGGCGACGTCTTACTGGCTCCCACAATGATAAGCCACCCATTGGCATATGTCGCACCTACCACCCGACACCACACACGTTCGGTCCTGCACACGGCTCATGCAAACGGAACACGCTTCGGCTTGCCTCTTCACTGACACGTGGGACTGCACTTGGAGAAACCGACCATGCGCCAAACTCCCCCCGCCCACCGCGCGAAAATCCTCCCCCACCCAAAAATTCCCCCCAAATCCTAGATTCAACCGCCCTTCGGCTAACTAGCCAATAATATTCCCCAACCCCCCCCCCCCCCCCCCCCCCCGCCCCTCCACTCCATTCGCTCCGCCAAAGCCGCCCTCCCGGTCGTGCCGATATGTCGGCGTCGCGGTTCGTCGAGGGGACGCACGCGATCCTCTCGCTCCCACAGTACGCTCTCATAGACTACCGTCCTCTAGCCACGCCGCCA
Organism: Triticum urartu; assembly: GCF_003073215.2. Lineage (NCBI taxonomy): Eukaryota > Viridiplantae > Streptophyta > Magnoliopsida > Poales > Poaceae > Triticum > Triticum urartu. The sequence continues at coordinate 338,020,002 of NC_053026.1, forward strand.
CCGCTGGCGACGTTCTTGTGGAGGCGCACGACGGTCAGCGCCGCCACCGCTAGCGACATTCGTGTGGAGACACACGTCGGGTAGCTTCTCCCATGGTACGCGCATTCTAGACTGAGGCCCCGTTCATGTCGGTGTAGCGTTGAATGTTAGCTAATAGACGTTGTTAATCTCACTGTTTGCCGAAGTAGTTTACAGTCAATATGCTCTGCTTAAGAAGCTTCCTTGCCCTGTTCTGCACTCAATCTGCTTAGCTGAGATGGCATGCCATGGCTGATTAGTTGCTAAAATATCCTGCCATATATTTATTGTGACGTAGATTGCCATGGTCTAGTAGCCAATCTGTTAGGTGAAATAACTCTACACCATTTTATACTCGATCTCTGTTGCTGCGATGGCCTTCGATAGTTCGATGGCTATGTGCTCGGCCTCATTGACTGCTGAAACACCCTGCCATAATTTAGCACTCAAATATGTTTGCTGAATTAGCTTTACATATATTTCGTTACTTAGATCTGCTCGTCCAAATATCTTGACATAGCTTTAGACATCAACCTAGGTATTTTTTCTGGACTTCATAAAAAAAGCATGTATGTTTTTCCTGTAATATCTAGTAGAAGAACTAATTTGTATGTCTAACAGATGGACAGGACTTGGATAACTTCTGCTCGAAGATTCTCCGCTGCATATGTCGAGGGGGTTGAAAACTTCATGAACTTTATCAGAGCAGAGTACGGTGGTCCGAAATTAGATGTGCTCTGCCCGTGTAGCAGTTGTATGAATCAATATCAACATAGTGCCAAGTGCCAAGTGGGAGTTGTTGTTTTTTGGTACTAACCTATCGACATAGTGTCAAGTGCCAGTTGTTGTTTTTTGCATGTTTTTTACATCACACATAATCAATATCAAACGGAGTACAAATGCAACGGAACTTTTTGTGGATTTTTTTGGACCAGAAGACATCCAATGGGCCAGAGAAGGCCTGGGGGGTGCTCCAAGGGGAGCACAACCCACCAGGGCACGTCTGGAGGCCTGGGCACGCCCTGGTGGGTTGTGCCCACCTCGGGTGCCCCCAAACCGCCTCTTTGCTCTACAAATACCCCAATATTCCAGAAACCCTAGGGGACGAAAATCAATTCCAGCCGCCGCAGAGTCCAGAACCACTAGATCCAATCTAGACATCATCACGGAGGGGTTCACCACTTCCATTGGTGCCTCTCCGATGATGCGTGATTAGTTCTTTGTAGACCTTTGGGTCCATAGTTAGTAGCTAGATGGCTTCCTCTCTCTCGTTTGATTCTCAATACAATGGTCTCTTGGAGATCCATATGATGTAACTCTTTTGCAGTGTGTTTGTTGGGTCCGGTGAACTTTGAGTTTATGATCAGATCTATCTCTTTTTATCCATGAAAGTTATTTGAGTTTCTTTGATCTCTTATATGCATGATTGCTTATAGCCTCGTATTTCTTCTCCAATATTTGGGTTTTGTTTGGCCAACTTGATCTATTTATCTTGCAATGGGAAGAGGTGCTTTGTAGTGGGTTTGATCTTATGGTGCTTGATCCCAGTGACAGAAGGGGAACCGACACATATGTATCGTTGCTACTAATGATAAAACGATGGGGTCTATTTCTACATAAATAGATCTTGTCTACATCATGTCATCTTTCTTATTGCATTGCTCTGTTTCTCCATGAACTTAATACACTAGATGCATGCTGGATAGCGGTCGATGTGTGGAGTAATAGTAGTAGATGTAGGCAGGAGTCGGTCTATTAATCTTGGACGTGATGCCTATGTAATTATCATTGCATGGATATCGTCATGATTATTTGCCATTCTATCAATTGCCCAACAACAATTTGTTTACCCGCCGTTTGCTATTTTTCTCGAGAGAAACCACTAGTAAAACCTACGGCCCCCCGAGTCTCTTTCTCATATTGTTTTCCTTTGCGATCTATTTTCCTTCGATTTTATTTCAGATCTATTAAACCCAAAATACAAAAATACCTTGCTGCAATTTATTTTATTTGGCGTTCGATCTATCAATATTTACAACTCTCTGCTGTCCGTTTGCCAATTTCTGGCACCGTTACCCGAAAGGGATTGACAACCCCTTTTACACGCCGGGTTGCGAGTATTTGTTATTTCTACGCATGTGTTCTTTACGTAGTGTTGCTTGGTTCTCCTACTGGTTTGATAACCTTGGTTTCACCACTGAGGGAAATACCTACCGCCGCTGTGCTGCATCATCCCTTCCTCTTTGGGGAAATACCGACGTAGCTTCAAGCCGCATCAAAAGGAATTTCTGGCGCCGTTGTCGGGGAGGATCGTCTACATCTACCAGGTTCCTAATCAAAAATATCATCTCATCGCAATTTACATTATTTGCCTTTTGCCTCTCGTTTTCCTCTCCCCCACTTCACAAAAATTTGTCGTTTTATTCGCCCTCTTTTTCGTTCGTCGTTTTCTCGTCAGATCTATCCTTTTGCTTGCAATGATGAATGATTTCGGTATGGCACCAATACATGATGGCCTAACTCCTAAGATTGGACGTACGGGCAATCCAGATGCTAAAACTTTAATCTTGGGGCAAGGGAATGTTATGGGAAAGGAACGTATCCAAGAATTTTTCAATTGTGTTGGAAATCTAAGTCTTGAGGATGCTCCTATACTTAGAACTACTAGATCCTATGAGGATGCTATTTCAACACTAGTTCTGAAACTTGAAAGTAAATTTGTCCGTACTCATCCTACTTTGCAAAGATTGTTTTTTAAGCTCCCTGTTATAAAGAATCCTAAAGCTAAAAAGTTGGCCACTCTTGCTCTTATGAATGAGTTTGACTATATCATACGGGAAGCTAGGGAAATATTTGATTTTTATGGTATGAATTGTGAAAAGCCCATCATAGATGAAATTCTTTACAATAGCGATTATGCGTTAATAAATTTGCTTGGGGATGATAAAATCTTTGATGAGAATCTTAAAAAGAAAGTCCCCATTCTAGATGTAATTCAAGAAGTTTTCAATAATGTTAATCAATGCTACTGTTGGATTATTGCCGGAAATCAACGCGGTTATGATAATGGGCAACTTAATAGTGCTAAGGTTTCTATGGACAATATGTTTTATGTTGTTTTTACAAAACCCCATGATGAAAACACCTCTAAGGGAATTAAGAAGAAGGATGACAAAACTTAGATCCTTGTTTTATGCCTAGCTAGGAGCGTAAAACAATAGTGCTTGTTGGGAGGCAACCCAATGAATAAAATTTATTTTTGCTTTTTGTTCTTGAGTGTAGAACAATTATGCTACTGTTATGATTGTGTTTTTGTGTGTTTTAATTAGTGTTTGTGCCAAGTAAAGCCTTTAGGATCTTCTTGGGCGATAGTTGTTTGATCTTGCTGAAACAGAAACTTTTGCACTCGCGAAAATAATTGTCATTTTTAACCAGAGAATGATAAAATACCAATTCATTTTGAAGAAGATTAACATACAAATTGCCCAGGCCTTCCTAATTTTTCAGAGTTTTTTAAGTTATAGAAGTATTTGAAATATCCAGATTGCTACAGACTATTCTGTTTTTGACAGATTCTGTTTTCTTTGCATTGTGTGCTTGTTTTGATGATTCTATGGTTTTCTTTGATGAGTTTTTGCCATAGAAAAGTTGGAATACAGTAGATATAAGGCAAGAATAAAATATGAATTGGTTTGCTATAGTACTTATAGTAGTGATTTGCTTTCTTATACTAACGGATCTCACGAAGGTTTTGTTGAGTCTTGTGTGATTGAAGTTTTCAAGTTTTGGGTTATCTTATGATGGATGAAGGAATAAGGAGTAAGAAGAGATTAAGCTTGGGGATGCCCATGGCACCCCAAGATATTATCCAAATAAAAGCAAGCAACTAAGCTTGGGGATGCCCCGAGTGGCATCCCCTCTTTCTTCTAACGACCATCGGTATTTTACTCGAAGCTATATTTTTATTCGTCACATACTATGTGTTTTTCTTGGAGCGTCTTGTATGATATGAGTCTTTGCTTGCTTTTTTGTGTTTTTAGTCTTGATTCCTTGCTGGACACTCCTATTTGAGAGAGCCAAAATTATGTCATGACTTGCTAGAATTGCTCTCTATGCTTCACTTAAATTTTTATGAGCTATGGACTTCCTCTAGTGCTTCACTTATATCTTTTTGAGCATGGTGTACTTTAGTATTTTTGAAGAAATGCTCTCTTGCTTAACTTAGATTTATTTGAGAGTTAGTAAAATTTTCAAGAAATTCTCTCTTGCTTCACTTAAATTAATTTGAGAGAAAGAAATATTATGCTCATGATCTTCACTTATATTTGTTTGAGCTTATCAAAAGCAACACATGAAAATTAGTTACAAAGTGATAGATATCCAAGAAGAATATAAAAAAACTTTCATGAAGATCATTGGACAAAATAAACTTGATTCTTAGTAATAGTTATGAGATATGATGATGTGATATGTGAGTCATGTTGATGAGTAATTATGCTTATCTAAGAATATTGGTGTTAAGGTTGGTGATTCCCTATGCAAGCATGAAAGTCAATAGTTATGTAATGAAATTATATCCTACTTGTGGTGCATTATTCGGTGTTAATTATGCTTAATGTTCTCTTACGAGATTATTCGTTTCTTGGTTGGTCGCTTCTCAATCTTTTGCTAGCCTTCACTACTTGTGCATCCAAAATCTTTGAAACCAGTTTTGCCACATGAGCCCACTATATCTACCTATATGCGGTATTCTTTTGCCGTCCTAAGCAAATTTGTATGTGTCATCTCTAATATTCAAAATAAATTTCTCTTTTGTGTGCTCGTACCGCTCGCGAGGCGGTGAGGGATGGCTAATATTTTCCATGCTAAATGTGTTATTCTCACGATGAGTGTTTATTCACTTGTCATTGCACGGGAGTAAGGCAAAGGTATTAGGGATGCCCAGTCCCAAAATGAAAAATGAATATACTTTATGTTTTCAAATAATAAATTCCTTGGAAAGTGTTGGTATGTAAGGCACCCGTGGATACGGTTAGCCATGGAAAGTGAAAGTGTGGTGGAAAAAGGAATAAACTTTAATTTATGTTTGGGAACCACGTATGATATATCTAGCATGGAAAGTGCTGGGAACTCTAAGTCGTTTTCGTTGGTGGGAAAAGTACGCCTCCGAAAATGTTTTTATCTCTCAATTTTTGCTTTGTGCTCTGGCACCTCTACAAATCCCTACTTCCCTCTGCGAAGGACCTTTCTTTTACTTTATTCAATTTTTAATTTGAATTTGAGTCTCCATCTTCTCTTATAAAGCACCAACTAGGAGGCACTATGATCGTACTTGAGCATCGGGTGTAGTTAATATGCGAGTGTGTTTCATGAATGGATCAATGATTGAGAATGATGGGCTAGGGTAACTTATTTTAGCATTGATATTTTGAAAGGCATGGTTGCTTGTTGGTATGCCTGAGTGTTTAAGTCTCATGTCAAAACTAGACTATTGCTTTGAGCAATATAAAAGTCCAAATGTCCATGCTATAAAGAAAAGAATATGATATGACATGTTAGGCATCATTCCACATCAAAAATTCTGTTTTTATCATCTACCTACTCGAGGACGAGAGGAAATTAAGTTTGGGGATGCTAATACATCTCCAACGTTTCTATAATTTTTGATTGTTCCATTGGAAGGATCGAGATGGACCTAGAGGGGGGTGAATAGGTACAATTACAAATTTTAATTATTACTTAGCAATTTTAGGCAATAATGCGGAATATGAAAGTGAGCATAACAATTGCAAGTGTGATGCTAAGAGCAAAGCAAGATAAACAAGTAACACAAGTATGTAAGTAAGCAAGCACAATATGATATAAGTAAGTGCTAAGAGACAAGTAACCACAAGTAGATGTTGGAAATATGCCCTAGAGGCAATAATAAAATGGTTATTACTATATTTCTTTGTTCATGATAATTGTCTATTTTTCATGCTATAATTGTGTTATCCGGAAATCGTAATACATGTGTGAACACATAGACCACAACACGTCCTTAGTGAGCCTCTAGTTGACTAGCTCGTTGATCAAAAGATAGTCATGGTTTCCTGACTATGGACATTGGATGTCATTGATAACGAGATCACATCATTAGGAGAATGATGTGATGGACAAGACCCAATCCTAAGCATAGCTCAAAGATCGTATAGTTCATTTGTTGTAGCTTTTCTGAATGTCAAGTATCATTTCCTTAGACCATGAGATTGTGCAACTCCCGGATACCGTAGGAGTGCCTTGGTTGTGCCAAACGTCACAACGTAACTGGGTGACTATAAAGGTACATTACAGGTATCTCCGAAAGTGTCTGTTGGGTTGGCACGAAACGAGACTGGGATTTGTCACTCCGTATGACGGAGAGGTATCTCTGGGCCCACTCGGTAATGCATCATCATAATGAGCTCAATGTGATCAAGTGGTTGATCACGGGATCATGCATTACGGTACGAGTAAAGTGACTTGCCGGTAACGAGACTGAACAAGGTATTGGGATACCGACGATCGAGTCTCGGGCAAGTAACGTACCGATTGACAAAGGGAATTGTATACGGATTGATTGAATCCTCGACATCGTGGTTCATCCGATGAGATCATCGTGGAGCATGTGGGAGCCAACATGGGTATCCAGATCCCGCTATTGGTTATTGACCGGAGAGGCTTCTCGGTCATGTCTGCATGTCTCCCGAACCCGTAGGGTCTACACACTTAAGGTTCGGTGACGCTAGGGTTGTAGAGATATTAGCACACGGTAACCCGAAAGTTGTTCGGAGTCCCGGATGAGATCCCGAACGTCACAAGGAGTTCCGGAATGGTCCGGAGGTAAAGATTTATATATAGGAAGTCCAGTTTCGTCCATCGGGAAGGTTTCGGGGGTCACCGGTATTGTACCGGGACCACCGGAAGGGTCCCGGGGGTCCACCGGGTGGGGCCACCTATATCGGAAGGCCCCATGGGCTGAAGTGGGAGGGGAACCAGCCCCTAGTGGGCTGGTGCGCCCCCCTTTGGGCGTCCCCCTGCGCCTAGGGTTAGAAACCCTAGGGGTGGGGGCGTCACCCTTGCCTTGGGGGGTAAGGCACCCCCTTGGCCGCCGCCCCCCCTAGGAGATTGGATCTCCTAGGGCCGGTGCCCCCCTAGGCACCCTATATATAGTGGGGGAGGGAGGGCTGCGCACCCAAGTCCCTGGCCTCTCCCTCTCCCTCCCGTGACACTCCTCCATCTCCCCTGCGCTTGGCGAAGCCCTGCCGAGATCACCGTTGCTTCCACCACCACGCCGTCGTGCTGCTGGATCTTCATCAACCTCTCCTTCCCCTTGCTGGATCAAGTTGGAGGAGACGTCTTCCCAACCGTACGTGTGTTGAACGCGGAGGTGCTGTCCGTTCGGCACTTGGTCATCGGTGATTTGAATCACGTCGAGTACGACTCCATCATCCCCGTTCTCTTGAACGCTTCCGCTCGTGATCTACAAGGGTATGTAGATGCACTCCTCTCTTCCTCGTTGCTAGATGACTCCATAGATTGATCTTGGTGATGCATAGAAAATTTTAAAATTCTGCTACGTTCCCCAACAGTGGCATCATGAGCTAGGTCTATGCGTAGTTACTATGCACGAGTAGAACACAAAGTAGTTGTGGGCATCGATATTGTCAATTATCTTGCCGTTACTAGTCTTATCTTGATTCGGCGGCATCGTGGGATGAAGCGGCCTGGACCAACCTTACACGTATGCTTACGTGAGACCGGTTCCACCGACTGACATGCGCTAGTTGCATAAGGTGGCTGGCGGGTGTCTGTCTCTCCCACTTTAGTCGGATCGGATTCGATGAACATGGTCCTTATGAAGGGTAAATAGAAATTGGCAATTCACATTGTGGTTTTGGCGTAGGTAATAAACGTTCTTGCTAGAAACCTATAGGAGCCACGTAAAAACTTGCAACAACAATTAGAGGGCGTCTAACTTGTTTTTGCAGTAAGTGTTTTGTGATGTGATATGGCCAAAGGATGTGATGAATGATATATGTGATGTATGAGATGATCATGTTCTTGTAATAGGAATCACAACTTGCATGTCGATGAGTATGACAACCGGCAGGAGCCATAGGAGTTGTCTTTATTTATTTATGACCTGCGTGTCAACATAAACGTCATGTAATTACTTTACTTTATTGCTAAAGCGTTAGCCATAGTAGTAGAAGTAATAGTTGACGTGACAACTTCAAGAAGACATGATGATGGAGATCATGGTGTCATGCCGGTGACAACGATGATCATGGAGCCCCGAAGATGGAGATCAAAGGAGCAAATGATATTGGCCATATCATGTCACTATTTGATTGCATGTGATGTTTATCATGTTTTACATCTTATTTTCTTAGAACGATGGTAGATTAAATAAGATGATCCCTCGTAAAATTTCAAGAAAGTGTTCCCCCTAATTGTGCACCGTTGCGAAGGTTCGTTGTTTCGAAGCACCACGTGATGATCGGGTGTGATAGATTCTAACATTCGAATACAACAGGTGTAAGCCAGATTTACACACGCAATACACTTAGGTTGACTTGACGAGCCTAGCATGTACAGACATGGCTCGGAACACAGAAGACCGAAAGGTCGAGCATGAGTCATATAGAAGATACGATCAACATGAAGATGTTCACCGATGTTGACTAGTCCGTCTCACGTGATGATCGGACATGGCCTAGTTAACTCGGATCATGTTATACTTAGATGACTGGAGGGATGTCTATCTGAGTGGGAGTTCATTGAATAATTTGATTAGATGAACTTAATTATCATGAACTTAGTCTAAAATCTTTACAATATGTCTTGTAGATCAAATGGCCAATGTTGTCCTCAACTTCAACGCGTTCCTAGAGAAAACCAAGCTGAAAGACGATGGCAGCAACTATACGGACTGGGTCCGGAACCTAAGGATCATCCTCATAGCTGCCAAGAAAGATTATGTCCTAGAAGCACCGCCAGGTGACGCACCCGTCCCACAGAACCAAGACGTTATGAACGCTTGGCAGACACGTGCTGATGATTACTCCCTCGTTCAGTGCGGCATGCTTTACAGCTTAGAACCGGGGCTCCAAAAGTGTTTTGAGCGACACGGAGCATATGAGATGTTCGAAGAGCTGAAAATGGTTTTCCAAGCTCATGCCCGGGTCGAGAGATATGAAGTCTCCAACAAGTTCTTCAACTGTAAGATGGAGGAAAATAGTTCTGTTAGTGAGCACATACTCAGAATGTCTGGGTTGCATAACCGCTTGACTCAGCTGGGAGTTAATCTCCAAGATGACGCGGTCATTGACAGAATCCTTCAGTCGCTTCCACCAAGCTACAAGAGCTTTGTGATGAACTTCAATATGCAGGGGATGGAAAAGACCATTCCTGAGGTATATTCAATGCTGAAATCAGCAGAGGTAGAAGTCAAAAAGGAACATCAAGTATTGATGGTGAATAAAACCACTAAGTTCAAGAAAGGCAAGGGTAAGAAGAACTTCAAGAAGGACGGCAAGGGAGTTGCCGCGCCCGGTAAGCAAGCTGCCGGGAAGAAGCCAAAGAATGGACCCAAGCCCGAGACTGAGTGCTTTTATTGCAAGGGAAGTGGTCACTGGAAGTGGAACTGCCCCAAATACTTAGCGGACAAGAAGGACGGCAACATGAAAGGTATATGTGATATACATGTAATTGATGTGTACCTTACCAGTACTCGTAGTAGCTCCTGGGTATTTGATACCAGTGCGGTTGCTCACATTTATAACTCAAAGCAAGAGCTGCGGAATAAGCGGAGATTGGCGAAGGACGAGGTGACGATGCACGTCGGGAATGGTTCCAAGGTCGATGTGATCGCCGTCGGCACGCTACCTCTACATTTACCTATGGGATTATTTTTAAACCTCAATAATTGTTATTTAGTGCCAGCTTTGAGCATGAACATTGTATCAGGATCTCGTTTAATACGAGATGGCTACTCATTTAAATCCGAGAATAATGGTTGTTCTATTTATATGAGAGATATGTTTTATGGTCATGCTCCGATTGTGAATGGTTTATTCTTAATGAATCTCGAGCGTAATGCTACACATATTCATAGTGTGAGTACCAAAAGATGTAAGGTTGATAATGATAGTCCCACATACTTGTGGCACTGCCGCCTTGGTCACATAGGTGTCAAACGCATGAAGAAGCTCCATGCAGATGGACTTTTAGAGTCTCTTGATTACGAATCATTTGACACGTACGAACCATGCCTCATGGGTAAAATGACCAAGACTCCGTTCTCAGGAACAATGGAGCGAGCAACCAACTTATTGGAAATCATACATACTGATGTGTGCGGTCCAATGAGTGTTGAGGCTCGCGGTGGCTATCGTTATGTTCTCACCCTCACTAATGACTTGAGTAGATATGGGTATGTCTACTTAATGAAACACAAGTCTGAGACCTTTGAAAAGTTCAAGGAATTTCAGAGTGAGGTTGAGAATCAACGTGACAGGAAAATCAAGTTCTTGCGATCAGATCATGGGGGAGAATACTTGAGTCACGAATTTGGCACACATTTAAGAAAATGTGGAATAGTTTCACAACTCACGCCGCCTGGAACACCTCAGCGTAATGGTGTGTCCGAACGTCGTAATCGCACTCTATTAGATATGGTGCGATCTATGATGTCTCTTACCGATTTACCGCTATCATTTTGGGGCTATGCTTTAGAGACTGCCGCATTCACTTTAAATAGGGCTCTGTCGAAATCCGTTGAGACGACACTGTATGAATTATGGTTTGGGAAGAAACCTAAGCTGTCGTTTCTAAAAGTTTGGGGATGCGATGCTTATGTCAAGAAACTTCAACCTGAAAAGCTCGAACCCAAGTCGGAAAAATGCGTCTTCATACGATACCCTAAAGAAACTGTTGGGTATACCTTCTACCTCAGATCCGAAGGCAAGATCTTTGTTGCCAAGAATGGGTCCTTTCTAGAGAAAGAGTTTTCTCTCGAAAGAAATAAGTGGGAGGAAAGTAGAACTTGATGAAGTATTACCTCTTGAACCGGTAAGTGGCGCAGCTCAAGAAAATGTTCCTGAGGTGCCTGCACCGATTAGAGAGGAAGTTAATGATGATGATCATGAAGCTTCAGATCAAGTTACTACTGAACTTTGTAGGTCCACGAGGACACGTTCCGCACCAGAGTGGTACGGCAACCCTGTCTTGGAAATCATGTTGTTAGACAACGGTGAACCTTCGAACTATGAAGAAGCGATGGCGGGCCCGGATTCCGACAAATGGCTGGAAGCCATGAAATCCCAGATAGGGTCCATGTATGAAAATGAAGTGTGGACTTTGACTGACTTGCCTGATGATCGGCGAGCCATAGAAAATAAATGGATCTTTAAGAAAAAGACAGACGCGGATGGTAATGTGACCATCTATAAAGCTTGGCTTGTCACTAAGGGTTATCGACAAGTTCAAGGGGTTGACTATGATGAGACTTTCTCACCCGTAGCGAAGCTGAAGTCCGTCCGAATCATGTTAGCAATTGCCGCATTCTATGATTATGAGATATGGCAAATGGACGTCAAAATGGCATTCCTTAATGGTTTCCTTAAGGAAGAATTGTATATGATGCAGCCGGAAGGTTTTGTCGATCCTAAGAATGCTGACAAGGTGTGCAAGCTCCAACGCTCGATTTATGGGCTGGTGCAAGCATCGCGGAGTTGGAACATTCGTTTTGATGAGATGATCAAAGCGTTTGGGTTTATGCAGACTTATGGAGAAGCCTGCATTTACAAGAAAGTGAGTGGGAGCTCTGTAGCATTTCTCATACTGTATGTGGATGACATACTGTTGATGGGAAATGATATAGAATTCTTGGAGACCATAAAGGCCTACTTGAACAAGTGTTTTTCAATGAAGGACCTTGGAGAAGCTGCTTATATATTAGGCATCAAGATCTATAGAGATAGATCGAGACGCCTCATTGGTCTTTCACAGAGTACGTACCTTGACAAGATATTGAAGAAGTTCAAAATGGACCAGTCAAAGAAGGGGTTCTTGCCTGTATTGCAAGGTACGAGATTGAGCACAGCTCAATGCCCGACCATGGCAGAAGATAGAGAAAATATGAGTGTCGTCCCCTATGCCTCGGCCATAGGGTCTATCATGTATGCTATGCTGTGTACCAGACCTGATGTAAACCTTGCCGTAAGTTTGGTAGGAAGGTACCAAAGTAATCCCGGCATGGAACACTGGACAGCGGTCAAGAATATCCTGAAGTACCTGAAAAGGACCAAGGAAATGTTTCTCGTTCATGGAGGTGACGAAGAGCTCGTCGTAAAGGGTTACGTCGATGCTAGCTTCGACACAGATCTGGATGACTCTAAGTCACAAACCGATTACGTGTATATTTTGAATGGCGGGGCAGTAAGCTGGTGCAATTGCAAGCAAAGCATTGTGGCGGGATCTACATGTGAAGCGGAGTACATGGCAGCCTCGGAGGCAGCACAAGAAGCAGTCTGGGTGAAGGAGTTCATTACCGACCTAGGAGTCCTACCCAATGCGTCGGGCCCGATGACTCTCTTCTGTGACAACACTGGAGCTATTGCCCTTGCCAAGGAGCCCAGGTTTCACAGGAAGACCAGGCATATCAAGCATCGCTTCAACTCCATTCGTGAAAGTGTTCAAAATGGAGACATAGAGATTTGTAAAGTACATACGGACCTGAATGTAGCAGATCCGTTGACTAAACCTCTCCCTAGAGCAAAACATGATCAACACCAGAACTGCATGGGTGTTCGATTCATCACAATGTAACTAGAATATTGACTCTAGTGCAAGTGGGAGACTGTTGGAAATATGCCCTAGAGGCAATAATAAAATGGTTATTATTATATTTCTTTATTCATGATAATTGTCTATTGTTCATGCTATAATTGTGTTATCCGGAAATCATAATACATGTGTGAACACATAGACCACAACACGTCCCTAGTGAGCCTCTAGTTGACTAGCTCGTTGATCAAAAGATAGTCATGGTTTCCTGACTATGGACATTGGATGTCATTGATAACGAGATCACATCATTAGGAGAATGATGTGATGGACAAGACCCAATCCTAAGCATAGCTCAAAGATCGTATAGTTCATTTGTTGTAGCTTTTCTGAATGTCAAGTATCATTTCCTTAGACCATGAGATTGTGCAACTCCCGGATACCGTAGGAGTGCCTTGGGTGTGCCAAACGTCACAACGTAACTGGGTGACTATAAAGGTACATTACAGGTATCTCCGAAAGTGTCTGTTGGGTTGGCACGAATCGAAACAGGGATTTGTCACTCCGTATGACGGAGAGGTATCTCTGGGCCCACTCGGTAATGCATCATCATAATGAGCTCAATGTGATCAAGTGGTTGATCACGGGATCATGCATTACAGTACGAGTAAAGTGACTTGCCAGTAACGAGACTGAACAAGGTATTGGGATACCGATGATCGAGTCTCGGGCAAGTAACGTACCAATTGACAAAGGGAATTGTATACGGATTGATTGAATCCTCGACATCATGGTTCATCCGATGAGATCATCGTGGAGCATGTGGGAGCCAACATGGGTATCCAGATCCCGCTGTTGGTTATTGACCGGAGAGGCTTCTCGGTCATGTCTGCATGTCTCCCGAACCCGTAGGGTCTACACACTTAAGGTTCGGTGACGCTAGGGTTGTAGAGATATTAGCACACGGTAACCTGAAAGTTGTTCGGAGTCCCGGATGAGATCCCGAACATCACAAGGAGTTCCGGAATGGTCCGGAGGTAAAGATTTATATATAGGAAGTCCAGTTTCGGCCATCGGGAAGGTTTCGGGGGTCACCGGTATTGTACCGGGACCACCGGAAGGGTCCCGGGGGTCCATCGGGTGGGGCCACCTATATCGGAAGGCCCCATGGGCTTAAGTGGGAGGGGAACCAGCCCCTAGTGGGCTGGTGCGCCCCCCTTTGGGCGTCCCCCTGCGCCTAGAGTTAGAAACCCTACGGGTGGGGGCGTCACCCTTGCCTTGGGGGGCAAGGCACCCCCTTGGCCGCCGCCCCCCTAGGAGATTGGATCTCCTAGGGCCAGCGCCCCCCCTAGGCACCCTATATATAGTGGGGGGGAGGGCTGCGCACCCAAGTCCATGGCCTCTCCCTCTCCCTCCCGTGACACTCCTCTATCTCCCTTGCGCTTGGCGAAGCCCTGCCGAGATCACCGTTGCTTCCACCACCACGCCGTCGTGCTGCTGGATCTTCATCAACCTCTCCTTCCCCTTGCTGGATCAAGTTGGAGGAGACGTCTTCCCAACCGTACGTGTGTTGAACGCGGAGGTGCTGTCCGTTCGGCACTTGGTCATCGGTGATTTGAATCACGTCAAGTACGACTCCATCATCCCCGTTCTCTTGAACGCTTTCGCTCGTGATCTACAAGGGTATGTAGATGCACTCCTCTCTCCCTCGTTGCTAGATGACTCCATAGATTGATCTTGGTGATGCGTAGAAAATTTTAAAATTCTGCTACGTTCCCCAATAGTAGAGAGTTAGGGTTAGGAATAACCGCAACTCCGGGAGACGATGATGTATGACGATGTTCACTTCCTTGGAGGGAAGCTACGTCACCGTTAGAGAGGTGGATGTTACCACGAAGGCACACCAACGCCACGAAGGCTCGCCCTATTCTCCCTTTGGGACAACACCACGGTGGCGTTTCTCAACCACTAGTGGTAGACCTTAGGGTGGTCTCCAAACCCTCACAAACTTTTCCAGGGGTAATCACAATGGTCAATTCCTCTCTGAATGACTCCTACCTCCTAGGAGTCTCCAACCTCCAAGAGTAACAAGAATGATGGGTAAAAGCTCAAGACTTGCTCAAATCACGAATTCCTTTGGTACAAAGAAGGGGAAGGATTGGATCTATCATTTGGTCGGACAACTTCTCTCAAATGCTCTCAAATCCCTTGGGGATCTAAGATTTGGTGTGGAGACGTGAGAGAGAGAGAGAGTGAGATGTGTTCTAGAGTTTGTTCAAAGTGAATGGTCAACCCACTCCCGTGGGGGAGAAGGGTCGTATATAGTGTGAGCACAAATATGGCCATTGTAGTGCAAGTGAATGGGCAGGCCGGACATCCGGGCTAGGGGACGGACATCCGTCCTAGCAAGGCACTCGAAGAACAAGGCAGAAGCAGATCAGAAAACAGAGGGGTAGGACATCCGGGGGCCAAGCCCGGACATCCGGCATATCAGGTAACCCCGGACATCCGGCACATGGCCGGACATCCGGCAATTTCACCAAGATGAAAAACGGCTTCTGGATAGCACAAGTCGGACATCCGGCAAGAAAGCCCGGAAATACGGGGTGCAAGGGGAGCCCGGACATCCGGCGTAGATGGCCGGACATCCGGCAAGCAGCACAAGCACAAAGTGCTCTCCGGATAGCTAGGCCCGAATATCCGGCAAGCAGGCCGGATATCCGGCGTGAGGCCCGGACATCCGGCTTGAAGCCCGGACATCCGGCAGGCCAGAGACAAAAACACAGAGAGTATAGAGATGGAGCATGTGCATTTTTGGGAAGGAGGTTTGTGGCATGAGCAAGCATTAAACTAACTCTATCGATCCCCTCTTAATAGTGTGGGATCCTATACTCAAGAAAACAAATATGTAATCAATTTTGATACTTGATCCTTGAGTAAAATCACTTTGTATGCTCTTGATCCACACTGTTTGATGAACCGGGGATGAACACCTGAGATTTACTTGACAACCATTGTTAGTCCCCTACATGTATATTGTCATCAACATCAAAATATGATGTAAGGGCATGATTGCTCTTTTAATCTCCCCATTTTTGTTTGTTGATGACAATCATACATGTAGTATCATAGATGCAATAAATAATCTTAGCATTGACAAACATGAGAGCAAAAGTACAAAGTATATTTATGTTTCTATTTGCTTTTAGCTCCCCCTCATTGTGTGCATGAGATGAATATGTTAGGATGTACAACACAAACTTCTTATGATAGCATATGTAGCTCAAAGAGATATAAATGTGAGAGACATGCACATATGAAACCACCATAATACATAGACTAAAAACATTTCATAGCCACAAGATAATAACATAGTCTCAACTGATCAAGTACCATAGGTAGCAACATAATAACATAGTCTCACACGATCAAGTACCATAGGTAGAAACATAACAAGTTTGAATAATAGTAGCTAACACAAATAGCCAACACATCATAGCATGAACATACTAAGATACTACTTCTCCCCCTTTGACAGCAACAAGCAAAAAGGGGTGAAGAACCAAAACAGACTCGGTCACTCCTGGCGGAAGTCATCATCATCACAAAAGAACTTGGGTAGTCGTCATGAGACGGGAAACCGAAGGTGGAAGTGGACGGAGCCGCGGGAAGAGGTTCATCATCACTCACAGGACTCCCACGGTCACGGAGGCGCTGCTTGAGCTGATTCTTGGAGATGATGAGGCGCTTCTGAACATCATGATTCTACTGACAGCTGAAAGTGATTGCCTTCATGATAGCAGACCGAGCCTTGCCAAAGAACAAGGCAAGACGTCCATGAGGAGCAGATGAGGAAGAAGACATGGAGGAAGCAGTGGGTTGAGACCCACCAGCAGGCTTCCTAGGTGGTCGAGGTGCAGCAGCCGGTGCAGGAGCAGCCATGCGCATGTGGATGGGAGGCTTCCAAATGGAATGCTCAATGGTCTTAGCAACCTCAAATGAAGCAGTGTGATCAATGATGGCCTGAATGAATGCAGCATGTGGGAATTTGCGCGTCTGAATGAAGCCGGAGAGACGAATCTCATGCCAAATATAGTGAGCGGTGTCAAGAGGCTCAATAGGTGCATCATGCATACGTACCATCAGATCAAAAGAGTAGTTGCGAGCCCTTGAGAGATCTCCCTTCTTTGGATAGAGAGTGTGAAGCACACACTGATAGAGAATGCAGTAGGGAGACTGGAAAATGGATGACTCATTGGGTGGATATGCACGTTCCTCTTCAGTGAGCTGAGAGATGGGCTTAAGAAGAGCCATGCATGCATCAATCCCTTTGGGTCTATAGCGAGGATCCATACTATGAATGTGATGACCAACACCGGAGAAGCCCAAAATCTGAACAAAACGGTCATAGGTGATGCTCAACACAGTCTCATCAGTCATCCATGTGAGAGTGTTGTCTGGCCCAAAGAAGCAGGTGGCATAGAACTGAAGGATGGCAGCTTCATTCCAATCACACTTGAAGGTCATGGCTTGACTTAGAGTCATGTCATCAATGATTTTGACGGTGTTGTCAGGGAACATGGCAGGATGATCACGCATGAATGGAAGATCCGGGTATTTGTGAGGGGCAAGCCCACAACCATGGACGAAACTTGAGTAAAGATCTTGCTGCGTCCGAGTACGGAACCGAGGATCCTCGGCATCAGGCACCATCTCATATTGGTTGGTATCTCATCGGAACTCAAGGTATGGACCAACCCCCACGGTGGTGAAGTCGTGTGTGAGGCGGTCCCCGATGTCGGGAAGTTCCATTGAGATGCGAAGACCATGGACCACAGGCATTGCAGCACCACGGACTTGAGGCACCGGTGCCCTCCTAGTGCTAGGCTTGGACTGGCCAACAGAGTGTCTTGGAGCAAAGTCATCATCTTCCTCCCCAACATAGTACTCATCATCTAGATCCGAGGTGGACGGACTGGTGGATGGTGCCCACTTCTTCTTCTTGGTGGTGGTCTTCTTCTTCTTCTTAGGCCGAGCATGTTCATCGGAGTCGGTTGAGCCTTGTCGGCGAGCCACAGAAATGGATAATGAGAGGTCCCAATGAGAAGGCGCCAAAAAGTATGAACAAGGATAACACAAATTAAACAGTGGGATGAACATTTTCGATCATGACCATAGGACAAGTCCAAGTGGTAGATCAAAATTTTGACATCCCCATGATTAAGTTGATTAGCCGAGTACATAGAGAGATTTTAGGCTTAGCCAAGAGACACCAATACTCTAGAGAGAGAGAGATATGCCAAGATATACATGAGAGATAATGAAGCCCTAAGATGATTTGGTCACAGCAAGAGAACAATGCAAGAGAGATAGCATCCATACCCCGGGAAGAAGGCTCGGGCCGCTCGAGGCCGCAGTTCTTGGTACGCGCCATGAGGAACTCCGGCGGTGAATCCCACAATACACCGGTTCCTCCCGAGTGATTCACACCACCACCCAAGAAAAGGATTGGATGGAAACGTAGATTGGGAGGAGAAGAAGCCGTGGGCAGGAGATCGGGGCCGAAGGACGGAGGAGAGGACCGAGGCAGCGCTGGAGCACCACCCGACGACGGCGGCTTGAAGAGATGGGGGGAGCAACGGGAGAGATAGTGGGAAACTGCCCCCAAATCCCAAGCCCCTCCCCTGTTTTATGTGGTTGCGGGCGATGGGCCGGACATCCGGGGTCCTGGCCCGGATATCCGATGTGCAGAGGTCAGAGAGCAGAAAAACCAGGGCCATCGGGCCGGACATCCGGGGACAAGCCCGGATATCTGGCGTGTGGAAATCAGCAAGCAAAAAGGTTCAGGGCCCGGATGTCCGGCCACTGGAAGTCCGCGGTGGAAGTTTGAGCAGTAGAGGAATTTGCCCCAGGGCCCGGATGTCTGGCTGAGGAGCCAGATGTCCGGCCACTGGACAGAAATACTAGGCAGGGGGAAGATTTGTAAGGGGCCAAACACATATAATTTGATATAGACTCCGCCAAGGAGTTTTTGTAGAGATTTATAGGGTGAAAACCTGAGAAATCTAAGGCCATACTAAGATGTAATAAAAACCCAACAATATTGAGTAAAGAAAGGTCCATATAAGAAATTTACAAGCAGTGACCGAGGTCACCATGTTTGAGCATATGGAACATAGTACCGCAAAGATGTCGACTTTGGGCACATAGTCACGACTCCATCATGTTAAAGTACCATAGTTCGAGAACCATGATAACTTTGAGAGTGTTTGTTCTATTTATGCATTATGTAGGGTGAGAATACTCATGAATTGAATGTCTCCCACTAAATATATGCCTACATCAAGACAAGACATTAAGTTCATGCATGAATGGGTACTAGATTTCACACAATATTACCAAGCTCCAAGATACCAAGTTCACGCCTAAGTTGAAAAAATCTTGCTTCATCCAATGGCTTGGTGAAAATCTCTGCAAGTTGCATATCTGTGCCAACATGAGCAATATCAATGTCACCTTTTTCCACATGATCTCTCAAGAAATGATACCTAATATCAATGTGCTTGGTGCGGGTATGATCTTTGGGGTTCTCAGTGATATTGACGGCACTTTCATTACCACATAGAAGAGGCACATGCCTATAGGTGATACCGTAATCCTTCAAAGTTTGCCTCATCCATAGTAATTGAGTTGCACAACTGGCGGTTGTAATGTATTCAGGTTCTGCGGTGAAGAGGGCAACACAATTTTGTTTCTTCGAATACCAACTTACCAAGGAGCGTCCAAGAAACTGACATGTGTCGGAGGTGGACTTACAATCCACTTTGTCTCCAGCCCAATCCGCATCCGTGTACCCAATGAGATCAAACTTAGCATCCTTGGGGTACCATAGACCCAACTTTGGGGTGTGAACAAGGTATCTAAGAATATGCTTAACTGCCTTATGATGACTTTCCCTAGGGGAAGCTTGAAATCTAGCACACATGCATACACTAAACATGATGTCTGGTCTAGATACACAAAGATAAAGCAATGAACCAATCATAGAGCGGTAAATAGATGGGTCGAAAGGAATACCATTTGTGTCTTCAGTGAGTACAATTTTGGTTGGCATGGGTGTCTTACACTACTGCAGGATGCTGCTAACGCGACACTACGATCACAGACCCTTCGAGAAATTGTGTGCGAAGCAATAATCGTAAATAGTGTTGTATGTAAACCATCAGAAATGATGCAAAATGTTTGCGATGAATGATACATCAAACACGATTCAGATTATAGTTGTGTGTGCAATGAGGGGCATACGGTTGATCTACACGAACTGTTTGCGATGAGATAGAACAACAGAAACGGGCAGTCAGATCAAGGTGTGTGCGATATACGACATACAGTTCACTCTGATGAACCGTTTGTGATGAGTGAGGTGAACACAAATGATTCGGTGTAACAAGATGTGTGTGATACCTGGCAAACAGGTCGGTAATCAGAATTGTGTGCGATCATTATAGACAGCCATACGATCTTTTTTTGTGAATTGTGTGCTCGTCAGGGCCCACAGTTCAACAAACCAACCTGTTGGCGATAATTTAGAAGATCTCTGTCGAATACATATTACTAACCGTCTGTGATGAGATTGACAGGATAAACAGAGATATATATAGTCTGCTTAATTTAGTCATTCTTCTTGTTGTTCTTGTTGGATGGCCCCGCGACATCATCTTGGCAAGGACGCTTCTTGCCGCTGACCGTTGGCTTTTCATCGCTGCCGCCGTCGTCATCATCGTTGATGTCGTCCTCCTCCTCCTCATTCGACCATTCCTCCTCCTCATCATCATCGTCCTCTTCTTCGTCCTCCGACGGCTCCTCGTCCGTATGGTTGTCATCTGACGACTCTGGAGGCAATGTCCCTTCCATGAACCGGATATAATCGAGGTTTGGGCTTGCGCCGGACTCATGGAAGACAAGCGGGATGATTCCGATGTTGACCTATCACCGGGCGCCAGACTGCTGGCCGAACTGTCGTCCTTGCTATCGCTCGACAAGGCTGCAGAGTGTGTGCCAGTGTGTAGCGCGGCCTATGGGGACGATGAAGATGGTGGACACTTAAGCTGGGTATGCAGAGAAGAGGAAGTGCCAATTGAAGCGGGGGTTGACGTATTATCTAACCGCTGATTTAATCAACCGCAATTATTTGTACCCAGTCACTCCAAATTCCCGGGGTTGCGCATGACTCCTGTTGGCTATTTGGCTGGTTTCCTTTTTCAGGACAAAAACAAGGAACGATTTTTGGGATTATGCACCAGTACCGGTACGAGCGGAGTAGGATAGTTGGCAAGCAATACATTGAGCTCTTCTTATTGATAAAGCTAGTAATAATCAAACTAGAAAGGAAAAGAAAAAATACAAAGAAAAATATCTGCACGAATCTTCACATAACATCAATGGCATATGACCTAGATGTGCATTACTTAGAGCACATCTAGATGTGCTTTAGCAATACTGTCAAACAAAACCCCTAATCATCATTGCAAACAGCGCATAGAACATGGCTAATGCGACAACCACAACTACACATGCTAGTTCCTTCTTGTCTCTCGCTTTCATCTGTTGCATGTGATTGATTCTTTCTTGCTTTCATCGTACTGATTGTACATTCTAGATCAGCTAGTTTCTTCTTTAGCTTTATGTTATCTTCTGCGACCTTGGTGATAAGACTCCAAGCCCTGCCATGCCATTCTTCATCCAGCTAGTTAACAAAGGCACAAGCCTCATATCCCTGCCAATGTTAAATAGTATTCTGGATGAGCGGTGGCATTAACTGAAGTAAAATGATGAACTTAATTAGTACTAACCTCTAAGGGGCAACTGAGAAACCGCCTGCCAATGTCAAATCCCTCCGTGCATACACGCCGAGCGGGAGTGTGCCCGTGCACACAACTCACCTTTTGGTACTTCTCGGTGGCGCAAAACTCGGAGTTGAACTCGTGTTGCGGGAGTCTGGAGTCAAGCTCCGGATCTGGTGGCAGATCGCTTTCCTGGGGGGAGAGGGGAGGGTCATTCAGCAAGGATCTATACTTTGGACATGCTAAAAAAGATCGGGATAGATTGGAACCTGACAGGATGATTCGGATTCGTAGTACACCTGCCTTCTGATGACCTTAAGCAAGTGCTCAGCGGCGACCGCCGTCGTGGCGGCGATACGAGCAGGAGCAGCCGCACCGAAACCATCAGCACCACTCGTCCGCATTCCCCCAATGTCAGTGCCACACGAGGGAATTTGGGGGCTATGTGAGGATTTGGGGAGATGGGGAAACTGTGGAGATAAGCTAATGGTCGGGAACTACTAATGGCACTATATATATGTTGTATACGGCACACTGTTTGTACATGTCGTTTGTGTTAGGTATTACAATGTCACACATGATTTCCGCACCAAACCGTGTGAGAAGACAACGTAGGTTAGACACGGTTGCCGTTACATAACCGTATGTGATGTACTACCCTGTCCATATAATTGAGTTATGGTGAGATACCGTGTAAACAGCCGCTCCGTAGATATCCGTAAAAAATAGCTGCTCTACATATAGAGATGGCGGTGGCGGCCTAGGCAGCCACTACCAGAGAAGAGGTCAATCCTCGGTTGGTGGGCAGTGGCGGCGTCATAGAAGGCCAATCCTCAGTCTGCGGCGGGAGATAGGAGGAGCTCAACCATCAAGGTCGGCAGCGGCGTAATTCGAGCACATCCATCGCGGTCAATGGCGGGATAGTGGAGGTCGAACTTCAGGCGGCAGCCGCACTAAGCTTTGCTCCTCGACCGTGCTGTCTCGGCATGCCGCCGCATCGCGCTTGTCAGTCTGCTGGGTGGAGGTTGCCACACGGCTAATTAATTAAGGTATTCTTTTCGTGAGTGGCTTAATTAAGGTATTCAATTCCTAAGTGTAGTGTTGTACTAGTACTCTACGTGTAAATTGACTGGCCATTAATTTTTGTCATTGCACGTATGGATAACAACATGGAGCGTCCTCAGTAATTATTAAAATAAAACCATGTGATTTATGCACGGATCTCTAGGCAGCTGTTAATCCATGTATTAATGTTGTTGTTTTGTTTTTAATTACCATTCGTCTGCTGCAGATGGAATGATCTCGATGGATGAAGAATCAGAAAACCGCAGATTTTATCAGTGGCGTGACAGAGTTCATGAATTTGGCTGAAAGTACAAAGAGGAGAATTGGTGATGCGGATTACATCCTATGTCCATGTACTGATTGTGCCAATACAAAGTCACATGACGTTGAAGATGTCCAGATGCACTTAGTCTCTAGGGGATTCATGGATGGATATACACGTTGGACCATACACGGTGAAGAGGAGGTCATGGATGAAGATACCCAGGGCAGCGAGATGCCAAACCCCATTCAGTGTCACATGGATGTTGAATCTAACATCAGGGCAGATGCGCCAAGCTACCAATGGAACACCGGAAAGCCGAAACGCCCATCGGAAAACCAAGACGTCCACGCAGATGATGACGATCTTGATGTGCCAGATTTTGCTGCGATGATTGCAGATTTCGAGGGCCCATAAAAGGATATGCTTGGGTACAAGGATGTGCCAACCATTGATGCAGACTCCAAGAAAGAATTGTATCCAGGATGCAAAAAGAAATATTCCAGGTTGAGTGCCACCATGGCGCTTCTCAGATTTAAAGCAGCAAACGGTCTATCAAACAAGGGCTTCACAGAGATGTTAGGACTTTTGAAAGAAATTCTTCTAGAAGATAATGTGCTCCCGAGAAGCACGAATGAAGCGAAGAAAATTGCTTGCCCATTGGAACTTGAAGTACAGAAGATACACGCTTGTGTGAATGATTGTATATTGTACTATGGTGAGTACAAAGACTATCGTGCATGTCCCACATGCAAGCATGCACGATACAAGCGCAGGAGAGCAAAGGACAAGTACAAATTGGACGATGAGACCAAGACAGGAATCCCGTTCAAGGTTGTTTGGTACTTGCCTTTAATTCCAAGGTTGAGGCGTTTGTTTGCAAACACTAGAGAGGCAAAGAGGTTGTGGTGGCATCATGATGAGCGAATTGCAGATAGGTTTATGAGGCACCCGAAAGATGGGGCTCGGTGGGAATTAATCGACAACAAGTTTGAAAATTTTGCCAAGGATCCTAGAAGTATAAGGCTCGGGGAGTGTACTGTCGGGATGAATCCTTTTGGCGATATCAGCACCAATCATAGCACATGGCCGGTGCTTCTGTGCATATATAACCTAGCTCCTTGGTTGTGTATGAAGAAAAATACACTATGATGTCAATGATTATCCAAGGCCCGAAGCAACCTAGAAATGACATCGACATTTACTTTCAGCTACTGGTAGAAGAACCGCTGACAGTGTGGATAGAAGCGTCTGCTGTAAAATGTTATGATGCTTATAGGAAGGAGATTTTTGATCTACATGCGATGCTGGTGCACACCATTCAAAATATGCCAAAATTAGGCAACACATCGGCGCAGAAAACAAGGGGAGATGTAGGGTGTGTCACATGCATGGATAGGACAGCTAGCAGAAGACTTCCCAACTTGTGCAAAACAGTGTATTTGCGTCATCATAGGTTCTTACGGAAAACTCACCCATACCGAAAGATGAAAGCTGAATTTGATGGTACGGCAGAGGCAGCTGAGGGCCCAAGACACTATGAAGGGGAGGTGGTCCACAACATGGCTAAAAAATTAATGTTGTGCTTGGCAAGAACCACCCTTTGATAGTGAAAGTAACACCCAAGGATCAAGTGTTTAAGAAGAAATTGGTGTTCTGGAAATTACCTTACTGGGAGATTCTACGTGTACATCACTGCATCGATGTCATGCATGTAGAGAAGAACGTATGTGAAAGCATCCTTGGTACTCTGCTCAAGATTAAAGGTAAAAAAGGATGGTGACGGTTCATGGCTCGATATGCTTGCTGATCAATCACAACGCAAGAGTGAAGCAGAGGATGATGACAAATTCATCAAAGCTCGCCAGAGTTACAATTTCAGTAGAAAAGAAGCAACATAGTTCTTCACCTATTTGTTGTCAGTTAAGACACCCTCTTCCTACTGCGCAAACATCAGAAGTCTCGTGGATATGAGCTCAGGTAAAATGAAGTTGGGACACATTAAGTCACATGATTGCCATGTAATGTTGACACAAATCCTCCCAGTGGCCATCAGGAATATGATGGACAAAGATATAAGAAACACACTCATTGACCTCTGTGATTTCTTTAACCAACTATGGCAGAAAGTTGTAAATCCTGAAGAGCTGGATCATATGCAAGATGATATTGCAAGAATACTGTCCAACCTAGAGATGTTTTTCCCACCGTCATTCTTTGATGTCATGGTCCATCTCACTGTGCACCTTGTCGACGAGATAAAGTATTGTGGTCCTGTGTTTCTTCGCAACATGTATCCCTTCGAGCGGTTCATGGGAATACTGAAGCGCTTTTGTCGGAACCGAAACCATCCAGAGGCAAGCATCCTACAAGGTTATACCGCGGAGGAGGTGGTTGAGTTTTGCACCGAATACATGAAACAAAGACATATAGGTTTTCCCCTCTCTCGCCACGAGGAAGGCTGAAAGGTAAGCCGGTCCTTGCTGGCAGACAAATGGCTGCACCTGAAGAATTGGCAGAGAAAGCCCATTTGACGGTACTGCTTAACAACCCAGTTCTCATCGCTTATGCCGAAGAACACTTGGAGGAGATACGCCAAAGCTTCTTGCCAATGGTGCCTTCATCAGAAGTGGAGATGAAGGAGCACACTAAGAAGTTCGCCGAATGGCTGAAGAATCGTTTGGCACAAGGATCCATCGATGACATTGATACGTGGTTGGCACAAAAGCAATCACCTACGGTGTTGACGTACCAAGCATATGACATAAATGGATACACGTTCTACATTGAGGAACATAATAATAAGACCTCCTATCAGAACAGCTCTGTTCGAATAGAATGCATGACTATAAATGAAGCTGATAAAAGGGTATACTATGGAACCATCAAGGAGATTTGGGAGTTTGACTATGTGTGGAATTATTCAGGTGCGCATGGATCCCTCTTGGTCAGGTAAGGATTGATGAGTACAGGAAGACCTGTGTTAACAGGACAACGATGGCATATCACGCAGACCCATTCATTCTTGCCAGTGATGCTACCCAGATTTTCTTTGTGGAAGACCCCTTGCATAAGAACGACCATTTAGTGATGCATGGGAAGAGAAGGGTACTGGGTGTCAACAATGTTGCCGATGAGAATGAGTACGATGAATTTGATGAGTTGCCAACCAAGGAATCACGCACCCATGCAACAGAGCAGCGTAAAATCATCAAAAACCCAAAGTTCATTCGGGGTCAACTTAATGATCCCAGTTCCCCCATGTACATGGGAATTAAGCCATGAGACTAGTATTTATGCCTACCCTGCAACTTAATCCGTTCAATTTAGAACTATCGCGTGTACTGAATTTGTGAGTTATGCCCGATTTTTTGTTGATGTAAGAATCGTTAATATGTTGACCTTGATATGCTGTCAGCTCAGGCAATGAATATGAACTGTTTTTAGTTATTATTATTATATCATAGAGGTAGCACACTCAATCGATCTCACTACAGTATGTGTGAACAAAAATATGCAATCTGGTTTGCGAATAGCACACGGTTCATTGATGAAACCCGTGTGCCGACAAAACCCCGCCACCCCGCCCACGATCTGAGTCGTGCTTTCTGATTGGCCAGAACCCAAACCCCACGGATTGTACGTCTGCATCGTTGGATGCTCCCAGATCGAACGGTGATCCTCATTCCTTCCGACAGCACATGCAGTTCCGGTTGTAATTTTATTTTTATGCACAAAATGCACGTTAATCTAAAAAAATGTCTTAAATATAGCTAACAATACCTGAAATGCGCCAGAAAATCAAACCCATGGTATAATGGTGATTGCATACCGTGGAAATTTTTATGAGGCCAAACGATGAAGTCACCGGCCATAGGAGTTTGAATTGACACGTGTCCTTTTGGAAAACCATGATCCTTCATGTGAGATGTTTCGGTTTGGAAGGAGCGGTCCTCAAAACTTGTGCCAAACTTTACCAATTTTTTTCCACGGGGTCGTGAGAGCACGCCACATGCACACATCAATTTTGATGATGTCCTAACTCCATCTAAATTTTCTGTAATTTAAAATACCAACTAGGCCAACGCCAGTGGCCGCACCTCGCGTCCGAAATGTTTGAAACTTCTCCCCGCTTCTCGAACAAATGGATGAAAAGTCACAAAGCGACACACAAATGATCTATACACCTTTGCTAGGTTGATAGTAAGGGGTATCATAGCTAGTATCATGCATGCCAACTAGGAAATTTTGATGAGCTGTCATAGAATTAATTAAATGAAGAAAGAGAGGGTTAAGTACTATATCATGAAACCATATCATAATAAATGTTATGCTACTATGTGTCATGCATGACAATATAAATAAAGTACTACATATGATACTAGCTACTCTGTGATACTATCCATTACAACAAGTAATACACAATAGAGTGACATAAGACTAGCCACAATGGGTAATAACATAGAATGTTACTGGTCTATGTTACGTCAAGCGAGGAGAAAAGACTAGTTTGCAACATTAGCTTAAATAACCATTAGTTTCTACCTTGGTACCTGTAATATGAGTTTGTGGCCTTGTATACAAAAATGGAGGAAGTACTATAGTAAGACTATACCCACAGTGGGAGTAACATAGGTAGTAACATCACACATATCCACTTTCCTCCATTTCTTCATTTATTGCTTGCCACATCATCTATTTTATCTATATATGTGTGATGTTACTACCTATGTTACTCCCACTATGGGTAGTCTGGCTATAAGGAATAGAATAATATATACGTGATTATAGTTGGAGGAAAGAGAAGAGAAGCGGGCTCTTGGTTAGTAGAGCCAGCTGCAACACGAGACCCAAGACACTTTGTGAGGATGTAAGGTGGGCCAACTATTGATAAACTAGTACATATATAGAACTTATTATTGTACATGCCCGCTAAGAGGTTGGCTGTATATGACATGGCAACTTCTTATAGCCGACCCTTGGCTGTATTATTAACCATGCTCTTAGTGAGGTAGCTAGTATCAGACTAGCCACAGTGGGAGTAACTTCAGCAGTAACACTGACTCCAACTCAGCAAACTTGCTTATGTGGTAATAGGTTAATGAGGAGAGAGATAGTTTCAGTAACTTAGCTAGTTACTATAGCATCACATGTCCCAATGCAATATGAGTCTGTAACCTAAGAAATGAAACTTTGCATGACACTACACTTATGTTACTACCCACTATGAAGGTAGTAACATATATAGTCTAGGGATATGTGTATGTTACTAGTGTACTACTCTCCATTGTGGCTAGTCTCATACTCCCTCCTTTCTAGTTTAGGCTAGTTGTAATGGTATTATTATAAGCGGTATCATGCATGCCAACTAGACTTTCTGGATGATGTGGCACACAAGAGAGGATGTGGTATCATATCATGATACCGTGTCATATTAAATGTTGTACTACTACTTTGTGTGATGCATGACAATTAGTAAGGCAACCTAAGATGTTAACTTAAGATACTATGCATTACGGAAGTAGTATCCTAGCTACACTATCATATATATACCATGATACCTAAGAATTAAGAGAAAATTTACCAATGCATGTACTTTATGCATGCATTGCAATTAATGCATTCATAAACATAATTTTTTTAGGAAAACAAGAGCATTAATTAGGTGCTTTTGCAAACTACAAAAAGTATTCCACCACTCACCATCTACCTTGGTTGGTGAGAATTTTGAATTGAGCCCTATAAACCGGAAAGGAGGGAGTAGGGCTCAATCAAAAATCTCACCAACCAAGGTAGATGGTGAGTGGTGGAATACTTTTTGTAGTTTACAAAAACACCCAATTAATGCTTTTGTTTTCCTCAAAAATTTATGTTTTCCAATGTATTAATTGCAATACATGCATGTATATATAAAGTACATGAATTGGTCAACTTTATCTTAATACTTGCATGCAATGATTTAATGCACCGTGGAATCTAGACATGTGATGGGGAACAACCAAATTGAGCCTATAAAATGGAAAAACTAAAAATTTGAGATAAGCCTATAAACCGGAAAGGAGGGGGTATATATGCATGATACTCCTATATGATCGGCAATACCTCCGTAATGCGTGCATGCATAGTATCATAATTTAGTATCTTAGGTTCCTTATTAATTACCATGCTGACACAAAGTAGTACAAAATTGGAGGCGAAATGATGAACTCATGTTTTCATTCGAACAAACATATGATGTTAGGTAATGCAAATGTTTTCAAAGAGCACACGGTTCACTCACGAAAGCCGTGTGTCCACTAAACCGTGGCCGATGCACCCCCCCACCCCTCTGCCACGCGCGCGATCTGAGTCGTGCGTTCTGATTGGCCAGAACCCAAACCCCATGGATTGTACGTCTGCACCGTTGGATTCTCCTTGATCGAACGGCGATCCTCATCCCTTTCGACAACACATGTACATGTTTTCAAATAGCCCCTCCCCAAAAAATGTTTTCAAATAGCACACGGTTCACACATGAAAGTCGTGTGCCTACCAAACCGTGGCCGATGCCCACCCCTCGCTGCGCGCACGATCTGAGTCGTGCGTTCTGATTGGCTAGAACCCAAACCCCACGGATCGTATGTCTACACCGTTGGATGCTCCCAGATCAAACGGCAATCCTCATCCCTTTCGACAGGAAATGCAGTCCGGCTAGGAATTGATTTATATGCCCACATGCACGGTAAATGCCAAAAAATGTCTTACATATAGCACATGAGACCTGAAATGCGCCAACAAATTAAACCCGTGGTAAAATTGTGATTGGTTTACGTGCGAAAAAATTAGAGGCAAAACAATGAACTCACGTCTTCATTTCAAACGAAATTATTCTGTTTGTGCACACGAGCGCTTGGAGGCAACCATTTGCATAGGCTTTTCCGCGCGCACGGCGACCGGGGATATTTTTCACCCTTTTCACCTAGGCCGCCAACACCCCCCCACCGTCCGCCCGTGTTTCACTCAACCAGTCCACCCAATCTCCTTCGCCAGCTCCCCCCCCAGATCCATAGTAGAACCCTCTCCGGCGCCGCCGTGCTCACCCAGCCGTGTGCCCACTCTTCGGCATCAAGCCTACCTCCACTGCCATTCCCAACATGCGGCGGCCCGCGTCTCGCCGTTTTCGTTTGCTCGCCAACCACCCTCGAGCATATCGATGCAGTAACCCTCGCCTCTCCTATGGTCCGGCCGGGTTTGCATTAAGAAGCATGTTAGTTACTGCTCTCCATCATGGTGAGGCATATTTACTCGCAATCCATCTTCCAATTTCGTTTTGTATGTCCCAAAATTGGCTATAAAATAACGGAGAGCGTATATATGTTCATTATCTACCTTCCTTACTACATATAAGTTGTATTTGTTCCAATAAGTTACTGCCTATTTACAGATCGCGGGTGCCCGAGTCACACAAACATAACAAATTAGCCGTACATTTTCTAAATTATTGCATGGCATGTTTAGAAAGCTTGATACCAAGTTGTTAGTTTTATGCTTATCCTTCTTTCCTGAGTTTCGCATGTGTTCTCTGTAGATGTCGAGTAGCAGTGACAACACTCATTCAGGCCATGTATCTTCATCTGATTCGGACAACCCCGGGTCTTCAACAGATTGTGAGGGATCAAGTAGTCTTGAACGGGATAGAGTTGCAACAATTACCCTTCCGGACAGGACATGGAGGAACGCTCCAAGGAAGCCCACACACCAGCCTAAAGGTGCATATGAAGTTACCGAGATTGATTTAAAGTCCTGGGCTTCAACTAAACCAGATAAAGCACACATGAGGTTCAGGAGTGTGTGTAGATTTGTTGGCAGTGCAAGGCTCAACATTAATCTGCCGGGGTTTCGGAAGGCTGACACAGAAACACGACGAAGGATAGTCCGGGAGATCATGGATCACTTCAACGTTCCAGAGCAGTGGAGAATGCAGGTGGAATACGCTGCACTGAAGAAGGCTAGGGATGCTTGGAGAAATTAGAAGCACGTGTTGTACAAGAAGTACTTGAGTGAAGGCAAGGACCCAATCCCCGGATACCCCCAAATTACAAAGACAGACTAAGGAGAATTCAAAAGGGTCTGGGCAACTCCAGAGTTTGCTAAGAAGAGTTTCAAGCAATCAGACCTTCAGAAGAAGAACATATACCCCCACCGTATGGGTGTGGCAGGATACTACGACATGAAACTGATATGGGAACAGGAGGACAAAGAAGTAGTAGTGGCGGGGTGGGAATCCGGCCTTTAGTGAAATCAGGGGCAAATGCACCAGAGACTACTTGCGGGCACGTGCAAAGAGGCGTGATGACGAAACTTATTACTTCGAAAACGCACTTGACGCCAAACTGTATGAAGTGATGGTAGAGGCTTCCAAGATCCCTGGAAGGTTCTACAGGAACTCAGGGCCATGTGACATTCTGTCCATTGCTCTAGAGACAAAAGAGCCCCCTGGCCGTGCAAGGGGTATAGGTGTTAATGTCCCGCACAAGAGGGCTTTCACACTCAGCATGAAAAAAGCGAGGAGTGAAATGAAGCAGAATGCATTGTTTGAAAAGTTGAAGAAGGAGATTTATCCGGCTATTCGAAAGGATGTTGAGGAGTCAATGATGATGCAGAAGAATCTAACACTGACAGATAGCCATCAGATGGGAGGGGAGGCGGGCATGGATGATGTTGCTTATTGCGCGACAACACTGCACAAGAGTAGCTGTGCATCAGCTGACCCCAGCGATACTGAGACTGTAGCTGCTCGTGATGATGCTATATCTGATCTATCTGGAATGAACGACAGACCGAAGGGCGTGCCTACACATTATGAAGGTACATTAAAATGTGCAATAGCCTGGGTTCGCCCAGCCTTCTTGGAAGATGGCCTCTTCTTGGACAATGTGCCATTGAAGCCGAGCTGTGTGAAGTGCTACGTGACTGAAGTAAAGCCTGGATTCAATGAATTTGCCCTGAAGAATGTCCTAGGAGACTTCAATGAGCAAAGGACCTTGGGAGAAACACTGTTACATCAGATCTAGTGGCCACGAAAGGAAATAGAGTTCATCGATGAGATTCCCGAAGCCCCGCCAAGAGCAACCACTGTCGCCCCTCAGCCGGTGACGCTCTCCTTGCTACAGCAGCTCTCGAGGGCTGATGCATCAACCTGTGATCAGCCGGCCCGACTTTGTGGCATACATGCCATGTTATCCTCCACCCTAAAGCAGCCAGTGGCAAGGCCTACAACTGCTGATGACGCACCACTGGTTCAGATGCCGGCCGCTGAAGCAGCGGGGGGAAACCCAGCTGCAGCACATGCTCAGCAGACCAACCTGGTGGAATAGACTGCTAAGCAGTATGATGCTTCGGAACCGCCTTCTAAGTAGTCTATAGGTCTAGAACCGACTGCTCGTTAGTACGTTGGTCCACGGGCACGTAATCAACATACCAATGCGTCAGCACTTCCTGCTCAGCAAACCAACGCGTTGGCACGACCTCCTCAGCACACCGACAAGTTGGCATCACCTGCGCAGAAACCCGACATAGCTTCAATGCATGGTCAGCAGTCCGATGCCTCTGCTCCTATAGCCCAGCAGCCCGTCACAGCAGCACCGCCAGCTCAGCGGTCTAGCATAGATAAACCGTCTGCTAAGAAGTCCGTCCAAGCTTCACCGTCTGCTCGACAGTCTACTGTGACACCCCGAGACCAATGCTCCAGAAGACTTCCTTAGATTTCGTGACCTCCATGTGTTTCATTTGTGCTTGCTCTATTTATTTTTGCATTGCATGATGTCATCATGCCATCTTTTTCTCAACTAGCAAAAACTCACTTAAATAAATCGTGTGGATCTTCGATCCATTTAAATCAAGGAAAATTCACATGGTGAAATTCTCTTTATAACATATCTCCCAATATGTATAGGGAGGTAAAATAAATATTCCATTCTTTAGGAATCGACCACAACACACTTGCAAAAATAATTTCCATGGTTCTTCTGCTTCAAGTTTCACCTCCAAACCTTGGCAATAGTTCTTTCTCCATTTATCGAGGGTCCTCCAAAATCCTCAACATTTTTGCACACCCCTATAGCCTAGCCTCCATTCAAACTCCTTTGGCTCAAGTCAAATAAGTTTGAATTTAAATTCTCCTAACTTGTTGGAACCACTTTTGTTGAGGTGGAAATATTCCATAAAGCCATACAAAAATGTCCCATAATTTTGTTCTTCTCCATGGCCTCTTCTCTCAATTCTTTTTGGCCTATCTCTTTTGCTGAAAAGAGAAATTAAGAGAGAGGGAGAGGAGTAGTGCAGCAGCCCAGCCAAGCCG
Source organism: Triticum urartu (assembly GCF_003073215.2). Classification (NCBI taxonomy): domain Eukaryota; kingdom Viridiplantae; phylum Streptophyta; class Magnoliopsida; order Poales; family Poaceae; genus Triticum; species Triticum urartu. The sequence goes on from NC_053026.1 coordinate 338,053,339, forward strand.
GCCACTAGGCATAGCTAGGCCCAGCCATCCCCGCGGCCCACCTAAGCCCAGCCGCACCTATAACCTAGCTCTCTCCCTCGTCTCCTCCCTCGCGCCGTCACCACGCACAGGAGGGGGATCCCGATCCCCATGGCCACGCACCCTCGCCGCCGCGCGTCCCTGCCCCGCCGCCTTCTCCTTGTCGGCGCCCAGGCCCCGCTGAGCTCGCTGCTGCACCGCGTTGCCGGACTGCCGCCGCCTCGCCGCCCCGCACCATCTCGTGGACCGCGTTCCCCCGTCGACCCACCTCATCTTCGCCTCTCCGGCCTCGTCCCGGACCATAGCCGCCGGATCGAGCCAGCCCGTGTCCAACACCACCACCATGCGCCGCGCGCCCAACCTCCCGCTCGCGCCTCAAGATCCGACCCGCCTAGCTCCATCGTCTCTACTTCGCTCCGTCCCACGTCCTCCTGCCTCTTCTCCTCACCTCGACCCCGGCCTCCTCGTCACCGCTTCACCCGTCCCCGGCCACCGGTGCCCTCACCGGAGCTTCCGCGAGCTGCCCCGTGCCCTTGCCGAACCCTCCCAGTGACCTGCATCTCTTCCAGCGGCTCCGGCGCGCCTGCGCCACCTCGCGAGGGACTGCCTCTTGGCTACCCGCGTGGACCTTGCTCTGCTCCGGCCCTGACCTCCGCCCGGGCCAGCTGCTGCCGCCGCGACTCGAGCTGCTGCTCCCTGCTTCACCATCTACCGTCGCCTCTTTGCCATGGCCATCGCCGAGTTCCCCCAGGACCCCTGGAGTCATGTATAGGAAAACCAAGTCCGAAGACTGTTGTGGCCGTGATCTCGCCCAGTACCACTACGGATTCGTCAAGACCGCAAGTACCCTTTTGATCGCCAGGACCGAGACCCCAAGTTTGACTACATGTTGCTGCCCTGATCCAGACCGCCAAGTACCACGACGAACCGTGAAGTTCCACAAGATACAAGTACCATCGACCCGAACATCTACAAACCCTGTACGAGAACCCTGTACGACGACTGTTGCCAAGACCGTCGGGTGAACAACTACCGTCGCCGTGGGTTTGACAAGACTATGTGTACCATTACTTCCACGACGACTGTGTACCACTACGGCCGCAAGAACGAGATCGAGAGTCCGAAAACCCCTAATACCACGACAACCCCGAAGGGATTTGAATTCGTCTAGTTCCTCTCGAAACGTGAACCACTACTTCCCTCAGCGAACTCGAACCGCTCCGAAAATGCATGCTTCAAAGGTATAACGTCGAGACGACCGCCGTGGACGAATGGTGTGTTTGCAACGTGCCCGTTTGTTTCGTGCTCGTCCCTCGGTTGCCATGCCGTCAACTCGTGGGACACCCGGAGTCCGGGAGCACCCCACCATCTTGCTCAACTCGCTCACGCCCTATCTTTTTCACCGGCATCTCAATCGGGTTACCGGAATCGGAACGTTGCCATGGCACAGTTTTCGTTATCGTCGCCGTGGCACCTTTTCTTCCCACCATGGTGACAAATGCTTCATAATATGCTCTTGTCAAATTTTAACAAAAATTGCATAAAAATTGCAAATGTCATCCGAATCATGATAACAGCATCAAGAATGCTTAAAATTCTTGCTTTCTTTAAATTGCTAAATATGCATATGGGGATTTTACAGAATTGTTGTTTGTTGTTTCGACCTCATTTAAAATGCCTAAATGTGTAGTTTACTTATGTTTCACCTCTTGCCATGATAACCAACTTTTAATATTGTTGAGTTCCTAACCGAGAGGGAACTAAATAATTGATGTGGTGTTCCGTCAATATGCAACTCGTTGCATATTGAGCTCCACTTAACTTGTAGTGTTGTTTGTGCACTTTGCCATGCTATGTTTCATTAAACCAGACATGCATCATACTTGATTGTGCATCATGACATGTTTATGTGATGGTTGTTTACTATGTTGCTTGTTTCTTTCCGGGTTGCTTCTCTCATTAGCTTCGGTTTCGTTTCGGAGTTGTGAGGATCCGTTCGACTACGTCCGTCTGTCTTCTTCATAGACTCGTTCTTCTTCCTTGCAGGATCTCAGGCAAGATGACCATACCCTCGATATCACTTCTATATTTTCTTGCTAGTTGTTCGCTCTACCGCTATGTCACACTACCTACCACTTGTTATATCATGCCTCCCATATTGCCATGTCAAGCCTCTAACCCACCTTCCTAGCAAACCGTTGTTTGGCTAAGTTACCGCTTTTGCTCAGCCCCTCTTATAGCGTTGCTAGTTGCAAGTGAAGTTGAAGATTGTTCCATGTTGGAACATAGTTAGGTTGCGATATCATTATATCTTTTATTTAATTAATGCATCTATATACTTGGTAAAGGATGGAAGGCTCGGCCTTGTGCCTGGTGTTTTCTTCCACTCTTGCCGCCTTAGTTTCCGTCATACCGGTGTTATGTTCCTTGATTTTGCGTTCCTTACGCGGTTGGGTGTTATGGGAACCCCTTGACAGTTCACTTTGAATAAAACTCCTCCAGCAAGGCCCAGCCTTGGTTTACCATTTGCATACCTACCACCATATACCTTTCCCTTGGGTTCTGCAGACTCAAGGGTCATCTTTATTTTAAACCCCCCCGGGCCAGTGCTCCTCTGAGTGTTGGTCCGAAACGGGCAACCTACGGGGCCACCTCAGGGCAACTTGAGGGCTGGTTTTACTCGTAGCTTGACCTATCCGGTGTGCCCTGAGAACGAGATATGTGCGACTCCTATCGGGATTTGTCGGCACATCGGGCGGCTTTGCTGGTCTTGTTTTACCATTGTCGAAATGTCTTGTAACCAGGATTCAGACTGATCGGGTCTTTCCGGGAGAAGGAATATCCTTCGTTGACCGTGAGATCTTGTGATGGGCTAAGTTGGGACACCCCTGCAGGGTATAAACTTTCAAGAGCCGTGCCCACGGTTATGTGGCAGATGGGAATTTTTTAATGTCCGGTTGTAGAGAACTTGACACTTGACTTAATTAAAATGAATCAACCACGTGTGTAGCCGTGACGGTCTCTTTTCGGTGGAGTCCGGGAAGTGAACACGGTCTTCTGTTATGCTTGAATGTAAATAGTTTCAGGATCACTTCTTGATCACTTCTACCTTCTCGACCGTTGCGTTGCTTCTCTTCTCGCTCTCATTTGCGCATGTTAGCCACCATATATGCTTAGTGCTTGCTGCAGCTCCACCTCACTACCTTCTCCTACCCATAAGCTTAAATAGTCTTGATCTCGCGGGTATGAGATTGCCGAGTCCTCGTGACTCACAGATACTTCCAAACAGTTGCAGGTGCCGAGGATACCAGTGCAGGTGATGCTACCGAACTCAAGTGGGAGTTCGACGAGGATTCGGGCTTTTACTATGTTTGTTTTCCTGATGATCAGTAGTGGAGCCCAGTTGGGACGATCGTGGATCTAGCATTTGGGGTTTATCTTCCTTTTTATTCGGATTTGACCATAGTCGGTCTTTGAGTGTATTTGGATGATGTATGAATTATTTATGTATTCTGTGAAGTGGCGATTGTAAGCCAACTCTTTATCCCATTCTTATTCAGTACATGGGATTGTGTGAAGATTACCCCTCTTGCGACAAAACTACCATGCAGCTATGCCTCTAAGTCATGCCCCAACACGTGGAGATATAGCCGCATTGTGGGTGTTACATATACCTTGCAGGCAACCATACGTTCTGCCAGAAATGCTTCAAGTACCAAGAAGGAAGTGGCCAAAAAGGCTACAACCACGTCCACGAGGAAGGGTAGCGGGAGAGTGAAGAGGAAAGAGAATGATTGCCTCTTACTTAAAGCACTCATCGCCAAGAACCAAATTAACAGAAGCTTGTGTGAATCGGGGAGTAATATTATTTCTGACGCCATGGATGATGAAGAAGTAGAATTCTTGCTTGCTAAAAGGAAAGCAGACGTACTTGAAGCACGCAATTACGTCCATGGCCAGCCATTTCTTGTTGGTGAATACTTTGATGAGTGCAGCTCCAGTTGGCGCGAGTTACATGAATATTGCATGGATCAAATGTCAACAGGTTATCATTCTTTGCTAGTCCACTACAATAGAGATCATTTCCGACACGATGCTGGTTTCATCAATGTGAATTTCGAGGACTTACATCTCTTCTTCAACTCCAACGTGCTCGATGCCACTCTTGTTAGATGCCTGATTTTGTAAGTACTTAACAAACTCCCATCAACTTCTCCATACAAGCTGTAAATGATAAACAGCTAACTGCATTTTATTCCTCTCAGGGGATTAAACACGCGGAGAAGAATAAGGGAGAGTGTGTATTTCATAGACCCTGCATTAGCAAATGGCACAACATGATGGTAAGGACTGACGGGACTGGGCCGTTAACACGGTTCTCCGTATCTTCGAAAACACATCCCATGCACAATCATTTCTTTGGCCATATCATGAAGGGTAAATCAAGTAAACAACCACACATAGACTGATTGTCTTTCAGATTTCGACATCATTCGTAAGTTCATGTCTTTCTTAATATGTAACAATCACTGGATATTGATATTCATTATTCCAAACAAGAACACAGTTTACTACATCGATTCTCTTAGAGAGTCAACAAACACTCAGGATCTGACGCATGTTCAGCAATTCTTGGATAGGTATTGAATTCTATGATGTTGAAATTAATTTGCATTCATATATGGCTCAATAATTGATGTTGTCAAAATTCATCATCATTTGTAGTGTGCTCGCATTGTGGAAAACTAAACCAGGGAACCTGTTCAAGACGGAACAACCCGTCCAGCATGAGATCGTTTCTCCGGTAACACACCGAAATCCGTTATTTTCGGAAAATTTACCCAACCGTCTGCAAATACCTTTCCTTACGCTAGTCAAATGTTCAAGCTTCTAAATAAACCTATTTCTATTTTTTCCAAAGAAAAAATAATACATCTAACATGGGTTAGGTTGTTTCTAACAGGACAAATACATGACTAATTTTGTACAAAAAATTTCAGTGTCCTCAACAAGAATCAGGGACCAACCTTTGTGGATACTATGTTTGCAGACACATGATCTCCATCTGCAAATCTGCTGATAGTTGTGACGATCCTCGCAAATTAGTACCAGTAAGTCTATCTTAATTAATATCTTCTACTCCACTCATATGGCACATTATGATCTTAAAAATACTGTAGCTCATCTTAAAACCGAGGACCCCTGAACCGCTCCCGGCTGGTGAATTGCTGATGGTTCGGAGATTTACCAGCGACTTCTTCCTGGATCACTACATCAATCCCACTGGTGGTAATGAAGATTTCAGCATGCCTTCTCCTGAAACATTGAGTAAGAGTTAGCCGCTAAACATATAACGCATGGATCCATTGTTTTCCATCTGATGAGGTCTTCGTATTTCGTACACTATGATTAATTATGTAATGCATATATGTGTGGAAAAATCATTAGTATTTAGCTATCATATGTTCAATTGTAATTGTTGCGAAATCTGACGAATGTTCTTCCTGTGGACGCTATTTGTTCAATTGAATATTGTGGGGAATTTGCTTTTTGCGTGTTGATTCAAAATGGGATATTTTTGTTTATTTGTTCAATTGAATATTGTGGCGAATTTGCTTTTTGTGTGCCGATTCAAAATGGGATATTTTTGTTTTAACCTGGCAATTGCTCCGCACA